>NC_091109.1:9392500-9992500 GCF_024713975.1 Paralichthys olivaceus | reverse complement strand
CAAGAGGTGGTGGAGCAAACACTTCTAATATCTGATCCTAAGAGTGAAGATGACGACAGCGAGAGAGTGGAGAAAGACAGTCATGGTGCAATGAGAAATACATATGGATTAAAGATGTACCTCATCTTGCAAAGATATGACCACCTTACACACAAACAAGACCCACAAAAAGAAACTAACTATATTGACATACAAATCATGCCAGCAACTACTTTTAATGCATTACCGTAAATTACATCAACTGATATCAAGCCCATGGCAGAGCACTATAACAGCCTTATTTATAGGATGACAGGCAGCACATTAGGGAGGACAGTCTGTCCTTTATTACATGGTCCCCAGGATCTAGCTCTTAAAACTCCCATCTGATTCTCATCACAAGCTCTGCTGACTTCTCATCTTGTTAGAGCCAATCTCAATTCATATTAGTCCAACAGGCATCAGAGCTATGGATGAGGGGGAAAGGAGGACAGAAAGAAAGGAAACTTAGAAAGGATTAAGACACAAAAAATGCATGACAGATTTAGTCTCGGGACAGCAGCAACAACACCCTGTCAGTATAATAACACAAATGAATTACAAATTCCTTATAAAATGTGTTTTTAATAACCTCATCCTCTCTAAAAAAAAAATATGGTTGTAACCTAATTAAAGGTTCTCAACAAAGCCAAATTCTAGTTTGAATAATGAGATTTTTTAAAACGCAGTGAAACACGATCACTCAAAACTGACTTTAAAAACACGTACATCACCGGAGGAGAAATAAAGGCAATCGGGGCAGAAAGACAAAGGAGGGATAGTTAATCCTCAGGGTAAATATTTAACAAGCACAGCAATTACAGTGAGGGCAGAGAACTAACATGGAGGGAAAGAGAATTACAGCCTGCTGACTGTCAACACACATGTCCTCATGGACCTACATGGCTTGGGCATCTGACTAAAAATGCTAAAAATATTGATATGCTGACCTAAAAAAAGAAATTTAATAAAAAAGATTGGACTAACAGTTCCAAACAGCCTGTAAGCTATGAAATGATGGCTTTTTATTATTAGTATTGTTTTTTGTAGGACTGTTACCCTCTGGACTTGTGGTCCGTTCTGCAAGCTTCATCTGTGCCATGGATTACCTAAATGTAATTCACATGTATTTCTATTGTGTCCAGATAATTTGCAGCAGAAGCACTGAAAAAAGAAGAAGCAGTGTCTACTACTTTTACGTTTTAAGTCTGCATGTGTTTATGAATTAATAATTTAATATTTTGTTCATAATTGGGCACTAATGCCTACTGTTCTGCTCAGTAGGCATAAGGAGTATGATGTTGTATGATGATTAAGTGAATCTGTATGTTTGCTCTTTATAAACACACGCACACAAATAGCAGAAGGGATATATTTGCATGTAATGAATATAGGTGCACAACGTTTACTGTGCTCCACCCATGGGCAGTCACGCAACACAGAGAGGGGGAAACTCAGGTGCTTCCTAAACCACCTGCCACTCTCTTAACCCTCTCACACACTGTACACGAGATACCGATAAGTCAATAAACCAGAGTCTTAAAAGGACAAGGCAGGTGATACAACCCAACCCGAAGCCAAATCCTGTACTCACTTAATCACAACTAACTGAATTGGACATCAGTCATGACTCAGTAACAACTCCACACAGTCCCCCCAGTGGACAAACAGAAGAACTGCATCAGATACAAGCAGACAAATCTTCATTCTTCCTCTGAGAAACTGTTTATAAAGGCAAATGACACCTTCAAGTTGCAGTTTTTCATGGTTTCATGTCATGCTGTCCGAGCATTACTCACTGAAAAGTCACCAAAAAAAAAAGAAGAAAAGGAAGAAGATTGTGACTGTTGCTACAAACCACAGGATGGATGTGTTGCTCATCTTAGATTTATTAGGAAATGCTCTGGCTACACTTTTAAAGGTTTAAATACCAGTGGGGGAAACTAATTGAGAGAGTCAGTGAGTGGACCGAAGCGAGATGCATACAGAACCAAATCCCCCCCTCATGTTCCACTCTAATTAATCCCATTAGTGTAGCATCAAAAGACAGCTAAGCTGGTCACTTCTGCCACCGATAACAAGGCATCCAGCAGAGGCCGAGCGATCAAATACAAGCTTTGGCATCAATGCATGATAACAGAGTGGAAGATCCTGAAATATTTACAGACAAACGTGGCATTTACTTTACTGTTCTGACTACAACTTTGAGGAGAGCCATTAACACTTCCAAACAATATACAAGCAATATCACATCTCTCTCTCTTCCAACAGCTTCTACACACCTTTCAACACTTTTATCAGTTTCACACACACGCCTGAACTGTCTTCATTTTCCAGCTCTTCACTTTTCTGCTCTGACACCCGTCATCACTCTTCCCTGAGGCGGTGGTTGCAGTCTTTTCTCTCTATCTCTCTCTTTCCCAATCTCCCTATCTCACTGTGCGTGAGCCATTATCCAGGAAAGGCACCTTTAATAAGTCCGATTAGCACCTGTACTGCATCTTTGCGTGATGGCTAAGCTAAATGAGCATTTGTGGGTACAATAACTGAGTGTTATGTGAGTGTATGTGTGTGTTTGTGTGTGCGTGTGTGTGTGTGTGTGCCTAAAGTTGCATGACTCCAGCCAAACAGGATGCCAGTTGTTGAGTGCCATGCCAAACCGAGGGCAGCGGATGATGGAGATTAACGGTACTGTAAGGATCAGGAGAAGATAAGGTAGAAGAGGAGAGCCACGGAGATGCAGCTGCAAAATGCTCACAGCTGGCTAGAGAACCATCAAAAAAAAAAAATTCACCAAGAAAACAGGTTTACATAAGGAATTTCTTCCTGAAGGCAGTGAAGTTCCTCACATGCCCCCCTTCCCCCCCTCGACCTCAACTTTATCCTGCACATTTTCCAACAAGCCAGGGATGGAGGCAGGATGCTCATTTTCTTGAGCCATCACATCCAGCTGTCCAGTGGCCGCCGTGTTGATAAAGCAGCCACTAAGGCCACCAGCAACTTAATACGTTCACAAGATGCCCATGAATATTTGAAGGGGATTGTGGAGAATAAGGAGGGAGGCGTTCAGTGCATGGTGGGAGCGTGGGAAAACAAGTGTGTTTCCTCTGTGTACCCCTTAATTACATGTGACTGAAAGACATATAATACTTCATATGTGCTGCCACTGAGGTTTTCTTCAAATCATCTTAACAAAACTTCAATTATAAACCAAAGACAGGAAGCTTCACAAAAACACAACATCAGTTACACCATAAAACGAGAAGAGAGATTTGCGCTGTTTAATCTTTATATTATCTCTTGCTTTGAATCAGAGTCAGTTCATGACACAGAGCTCAGAGGATTTCTTTACTTAAATTCACAGGTTATTCCCAGATTCTAAGAGATGACCAGAATGTAACAGGCCACTATTATCAGTCCTCTTCCTCTTATTGTAAATTGCATTTTAAATGGATTTATAGGTCACACGCTATTGACAAATATTTGACAGAACATGAGTTGACCATCACACATACACCAGCCTGAATGAAAAAGGGTTTGATTGATAGAGTATGGTGGAAGCAAGATTAAACATCTTTAAAGTGACTATTTCTGTGTCAATATGATACAGGTGTTTTTTTCAACTGAAACCAGGATAAAACTCCCTATAAGGCTGTTACTATACTAATCATAGTAGAAACTTGAATATGTAATGTTATCAGTGTTTCCTTACATCAATTTACATAGTTTAATTGGTTTCCATGGCCAGGCAGCATATTCAAATTCCTTGTATCATATCTTCTATATATATCAACGATAAACTATTTTACTGTATGCCAGTTTCCAGACACTGATATTCTATTATCAACAACATATCAGTCAAACTTGTATCAACTCAAAGCCAAACACTTTCACATGCACAGATAAACCAGACACTCAAACCCCTACCCCTGCTCCCCCTACCTTGGAAGAAACTTTTGACGCGGAGGTAGGAAACTGCGAGGCGCAGCACAGACAGCTTGTCCAGCTTGGAGATGACATCCGGGGGAAACGGCAGCAGGCTGGCCAGCCGGTCCAGCTCGGCATTCAGCCTGTCCCGGTGCCGCTTGGACGGGTTGGTTTTCTCGTTGCTCGAGGACGGCTTCCTGAGGATGAGACGGACAGGAAGGGAGAGAGAGAAAGAGAGGGGTTCAGAGGGCACTAGGGAATGTGTGTGTGTGTGTGTGTGTGTGTGTGTGTCTGTGTGTGTGTGTTAATCATTAGTCACACCTTAAAATAAGCTGCAAATTATTATGGTTTTAGCTATATGGTGGAGAACCACCTCAACAAGAAGTAAGAAGAAGAAAAGTTGTTTGACTTCACTTGTTGGAGTTATTCTTCTGTTAACGGGAACATTGGTACATGACACAGGCCTTTTCATTAAGCTTACACAGTCTCCTTGCTATCATCAGTGATATATAAACAGTGGCCGAGACCCTGTATTTATGTGTCTTCAATTAAATCTTCCAAAAACTCTCTGTATATTTCACTCTTTGTACATGTTAAGTTCATTCAGTTTTATTCATTCATTTTATAGTTGTTCGTCATTGTTGGGAAACAAACTACAAGACTGATGAGGTACGGTAACCTCCCCACCTTGCCGGCAAGAGACACATTACCAAATAAACCACACAAGTCCTCCTTTCTTTAAACTGCAATTCCTTTTGACTCAGCTTTCCCCAATACATCATGCACCACGCTGTGTTTCCTTCAATCATCTTTTCTTGTTTCTTCACGAGACAAAACAAAAAATCAAGTGTTTTCAAGTCCTTGTAAAATATCTTTCCAGGTGCATGTGAATCTTAACGTTTCTGTAAAATATCTGTATTTAATCATACCCATTGTGGCTATCTCAGTCTTCTCAGTGATCCCTGATGTGCAGATATTGCACATACACGGTACTGTCCCTCTCAGTGCCACAGAGGACGTCAAAGCGTCCTTGGACACAGAGTTGTGTGTGTATTTTAATATGGAGTACACAGCTTTACCAGCAGAACTCAACATGATCCACATATGTAATGGTCAGCTCTGATTTCCGCAGCTGGACGTTTCTGTCTATCTCCACAGAGACGGAAAACTTTTACATGAATGCATGCACTTTCTTTCATGACCCAACTAATAATCCCATTTTTACGCTTATTATTATGAAAAAATATCGAAGGGAATAAATGTGAAGTTTGATCAGATCATAAATTTACTTCACTTGTAAGTTAAACAAATATGCACAGAGAACTGAAAAAAACTTGAATCCATAATTAAACAAGGAAACATCAGTGAATGGCACTGAATTATAATTCACAGTCCTACAACGTCCAGTGACATAAGAAGCAAACTAGAATTTCAAATGCATGTTTCAGTCGACATACAATAGTGATTTGATGTGGCAAACATTTCCTTTCAGATCAGCAGCGAAGGCGGTGCAAAACATGAAAACTTTATAAATGCCACAGGCCTTGTTAAATTACCACTTCCCTCTTCAAAATCTTATATAACCTACATTCACTATTCATGGCATCAGCTGACAAGTTTGTCCAAAAAAAAGTAGACCTCAATTTACCCACCAGTCACCCCCATTTCTACCTATTTGAATATAAATCTTTAAAAGTAAACCAAGGTGGGTGGTAAGTTGCTTATATTTAATTAACTTTAAAATAAATGGGATATTAATAATAATATATTTACAGATGCTGTGATTATTAATTTTAGATCTGAAAACCTGTTATTCAGTTCAGCATTTCATTCAATACCAACTAGAGCTCACGCCTTTGTCATCTAGTCTTTAAAAAAGCAAATCATTAGGTTGACACTTGTGTTTTCCCTGCAGGTGAAATGATTAGAAAAAGTGCAACAACAAAATGTGCATCCCTACAAACCACACAAAACTGATGTGACAAAAATAAAAACCCATTAAAGCATCAGCTCCTTAACTGTTTTTGGATGGGCTTCCTCCTCTTTCTGCCCGCGTACATGCAGTCTCCCGGAGGGATCATGGTCATGCGCTCCGTGGAGGTAACAGGTGCGCTGCGGAGGAGACAGAGGGGACGTTAAGTTCACGTGTAAAAGCCATGAGCACTGAAACAAGTCCACACACGTTGTCGAACATTAAAAGTCACACATTGAGGTTAAATATGCAGTTAGCTCTGGCATCTTTAAAATGAATTTTAAATAACCCTAATTAAGTAAAAGATCAAAACAAATCAACAAAATATCAAGAGTTGAGAATGGTGTCTTAAATAATTTACACATTTAGATTAAAGAATAACACACTGGTGCAACTTCTATTTAACATCTATAAGAGTGGAAAAGACACGCTGGACCCGTAATGAAAAAGCAATGAAATAGTTTGCAATAAAAAAAGAGAAATAAACTCCACTAACCCAATATCAGTGTGGATGTCAGTTAATTCCAGTATAGTGTTGTTGGCCGCTGAGCCACATTCACTTTAAGTAGAAAAAAAGGAGAGATGCGTCTCCCACAGGGTGCACCGGCTCGGTAATGCCAAATGATGATAAATCCAAGGGAAATCAAATAAAAGCGCAGAGGTCCTGTGTGCTCCGCTCCGAGCTGATGTTTTCATCAGCTGCAGTCTGCTCGGGGCAGATGTTGGCTGATGCTTT
Source organism: Paralichthys olivaceus (assembly GCF_024713975.1). Taxonomy (NCBI): domain Eukaryota; kingdom Metazoa; phylum Chordata; class Actinopteri; order Pleuronectiformes; family Paralichthyidae; genus Paralichthys; species Paralichthys olivaceus. The sequence goes on along the minus strand of NC_091109.1, from coordinate 9,985,847 downwards.
ATACCCAATTGAGTCGCCTTCACTTCCTCGCGTTTCAGGTGGCGGATTCCTCTGAATGACATGTCGAGCTCTTCGCACGCAACTCCCTGCCTCACAAACACAACAGCGACACACACACACATACACACGAGGCTTATGCTGCATTCAGGAGCCCCCTGTAAATGAGAGACACAGACATTTTGAGGGGAGCTTGCCCTAATCTGAGAAAAAGACACACACCATGCTCGTGTGAAATAACACATTCATGCAGGCTTCAGTTTTCTAAGAGCTAGTTTTAGCAGCAATATGATTTTTCCGTCTTGAGCTTAAAGGTCCGGTGTGTGAGATTTGGGTGAAAGGGATCAATAGGCAGAAACTGAATATAAAAAAATACTAGTGATGTTTTCACTAGTGTGTTTTATCTGAATTATACAAATTGCTATTTCCTTTACTCTAGAATGTGCCCTTTATATTTAAATACTTTATAATTAAATCGGGAATGGGTCCCCTCTACGGACGCTGCCATGTTTTTTACAGTAGCCAAGACTGGACAAACTAAGCACCTTATGAGTTTTTATGATAACTAAAGTCTCCCACAGGTTCTCTTTCATGTTTGGAAGGAGAGGGTGATGTGAGGGGTATTCAGGTGCAACATGACACTTCACCACTAGATGTCACTAAATTCTACACACTGAACCTTTAACACGGTCAGCTGTCCAATTCACAAACTGCATTCTCTTTGAAAAGAGACTGTTAATAAGCGTGACATTGCTTTGCATGATATCAGACTTTAATGTGGTTCAACTATTGGGCTACTCATACTTATACAGCCACAATAATAATTTAACTTTCTCCAGAGGTGAAACTCAGTTAAAAGAGGGCAACCTGACAGTTACTCGGGCAACAAGTATTTTCACTCATAAAAAACACTTTCAATTATATTTATGTGCCACTTGTGTTAAACTGCGTGTGTTTCCCTATTGAGCTTCCTCTACGTATGCATATTTCCGAGGGATCGTTGAACGCAGCGTGAGACCTCAGCTCACAGCCGCACGCGGCGAATAACACAGAGTGAGCAGCGCGAGGAGGGATCACACGCGAGGGGCAGCGCGAGGATCCCACACCGACCTGCGGGACTCAGAGCGAGGCTGCCCGCGGTGGAAGCGGCTCGAGGAGCGGGGGCTGGAGCTGCAGGCGCCCGGTAAAGGAGGAGGAAGGACGGAGGGTGGACGGGGCCGGAGCAGACGAAGCTATCAGACACTGCGGGACATGTTTTTCTGTGTTTAAAACCAAAACAAAAGCATTAATGTGGCGCGGAGCTAAATCGAGGCGCTGGACAAAATGTGATACCGCCGTGAGTGTGACAGGAATAACTGAGCATCTAATATGATCGATACTCAAAATTAGTTTTTACGTTATGTGGAGAAATGAATGTTGATGGTTTTGAGTTTCTTGGTAATTTAAGGGCAAAATCTATACGTTTTTATTTTGTTATTACAACTGTTGTGTTCGTCAGGTTGAACTGACTGAGCTCAGTTTTAATTATTGGTCGATTCATTGTCACAAGTGACAGACGATGCTCAGTGTTTATAATACAAGGTGGGGTAATGTGCCCTGAAACCACTGCAGGACAAATTGAAATATTCAAGTCGTTTACCCGATTCACAGTAAAGAAATGCAACTTTAAGTTTATAATAAATGACACAGTAGTAAATGGTTGAAAACAAAGCATCAATGGGAGATTTTATCTTGAGGTATATGTTTTTGTTCTGCTGGAGAACGTCCTTGTTTTATTCAGTGCTGCTGCTTAGGAAATTACACATGCTAAAGACACTATAGCTGCAAATACACAGAGCTCTGATATCTGTTTGTTACACTATGCTCATATCATTTTGCACTGGATGTATGGAGTTGCAAATAAAGGACACACTTGTTAAATCACATGCTTTACAGATAAAAGACAAACCTAGCTCGGCTATTATAATTCCAACAGGTTTAGGGTGTTTTTATTTTGTAAAGAAATAAACAGTATCCTTTGACTTTAACTCAATAAAAAGGGCAAACGATACATTGGATCTGTTGTTTGTTGTCATGGATGAATATAGATAATCAGCCCTCCACATGCATGTGTGCAGTCTGCATGACAGTTCACTGTGCTGCACCCTGGTGGACAAATCTATGCACCACAAACAGCCAAGTGCACCCTTTGAGCGCACACAGCTTATTGTGTATTTATGTGCAGTAAATGATGCAAGACGATGGCACAGATACACTTTTCTTCTTTAAATAAAGATGACATAGTAGAGGAAAATCCCCTCGGTGGTGATGTGCCACATGTGATTACACCTTCACACACACACACACGCACACACACATTACGCACACGCACACAGGCGGTGGAGATCGGGTATGTGATGAGATACTTTGAATGACAAAAACAAAGCGGAGAACAAAGAGAAAACAGAAGCCAGTGGAAACAACACAGTAACTTATACTCACCACAATCAATTACAATTATTAAGGCGAATGTGATCATTCACTTCCATTATATTCAGTATCTAAACATACCATTGCAGGACACGCTCTCCCTGACAAACAAATAATAAAAACTAATTTACAGGATTGGATCATATTTTGTTTAGCCATGTGATATCTGCACCCTGACGCATCAATGATCTGCACTTAAAGACACAAGGATAGTCTGGAGTCACATGACCAATATGTGGCCATGTGATGTGGCTCCACCTCCCAAGATTATTTTGGGAGCACTCTGAGAAATGTTTTTCTAACTAAAGCTTTAATCTGTAAGATGTGGAGACCTCACAGATCCACAGAAGCCAGAGGGATTCAGAATAAATCACTGTTTAATCACCACTGGTCCTCAACAATGTCAGAACTAATGCTGTCAGTTCAGGACTCAACCCCTCCTCCCTGACGTTGATGTGACAATGAAACCTGGCACATCTGAAATTCAAAGCTCATTCTCCTTCTCTCCCGACTCTGCTTCAAAATGTAGAATTTCCTATACGCAACAGTGGGATTGCACCTTTGACAGAGCAGATGGCTGTATGTCATGGTGCTGTGTGATCAGGGGTGATGTTTCATTTGTTGTGACAGGTGGGGTTGGGGATCTGCAGAGGTCCTGAGGTCATGTTAACACTGTCAATGGCTGCCATTAAAGTTACAGGGGGGCTTTGGTATCAATGTAAATCCACCGGCAACACTATCCAAGCTGCCCTCCAGATTAGCCCAGGCTTAAAGCTCCACTAACGCTGCTGGGACAGACCTTTGCACGCAAACCACATGTGTGCGTGGGCACACAGCCGTGTCCACTGTTCCAACGCGCATGTCTGCATGCAAGTTTGAGCATGTGGCTTAAATCGCATTTCAGAATAATGACCACTGAGCAAAACAGCACTCAGTGAGGGCAATCTGCCAGGTGCAATAGTGTGGCTCTCATTGATTAAGATGTCTCCGTTAGTATCACCCTGGGATTTCAGGAGACATGCAGGGCCTTGACGTGACAAGTCTGATTCTAATGGACATTCATTATTTATGAGAGGGTCAATGCCAGAAAGCACCAAACATATTCTGTCACTGTCATTTAGGACGCGTCCTTTGTGGCATTGATTGATACGAGATTGCTCAGTGAGATAAAACAGTCAAACTCACGTATACAGTATTATATCTAGACTTTGTCCATAATTAAGCTCATGTGCGTCAGTAACCTTGTCTCGGGTCATTAGAGGTGATGACCTCAGTCACAGAGGACCCTGATCTCAGACAGTGGTAAAGAATGGTTCATAGAACAATGCAGTTGTGCAGTTGCAGAGCATGAATGCCATGGCCAGGATTTGTTGAGATGCAGTGTAATCCTTGTCAGCGTTGAGTTGTTAATGGACGAGACCAGCTCAAGTGGTACTGTTAGGTCAGGACCCCTGAGACCTGCAGGGAATACGGTACAGACATACGACACATGTATGCATGCATGCCTTCATGAATACAATAAACAATAGTGCTGTTTCAGCTGTTCTTGTTCGTCCACCGAGACACTGGGCCTTTAGTGTTTGATATCACAGCTCAGCAGACTAATGTTTTTCAGGGTGCAAGAATTAGAACAGCTTTGACTTCATACGACCCAAACCTTAAATCCAGGTCAAAATTAGACAAAGAGGCACAGAGCAAAATAGTGGCGCTGACATCATATAATTACTACAAAATGATACGTGACTGATCTTTAAGGCTTTGAGACTAAGTAGTATAATTGCAGTCCATGAAAAGGGCATAGCAAAATACTGAAAAAAATCAATATATACATTTGAGTGGGTCTTGATTAATTATGCCTGAGGGGTAATGTGACTTCTAAAGTGTGTACTTCTCTTGTGCAAGTATAATACAACCACCATGTATCACAAACACTATAGCATTTGTGTCTGCAAATAACATTTCCACCATAATGTTGAAATAATTTGTCAAAAAAACAAAAAAGCCAAAGAAAAAGAGAGAAAATGACACAACTGTACACAAAACATGTTATTTACAGATAAAAGGTGCCATTTTGTGTCAAGCTGGTAGGTTGACAAAGAAGTAATCCATTTATTGACTACTGCTACAAAGTTGACTGTGTGTATGTAAGTCTTTCAGGTTGTGCAGTTCAATCTATATCTGAGCTCCAAATGATTATTTTGTGTTTTGAATGTTGTATCACCCAGTGGAGCCAAATACTACACAATATACTGTATATCACACTTGTGCTTTGCTGTCACGGTTCTGTCAGTCCCATATATCAAGAGCTGTGTCAGTCGCTTTAAGAGGGAAAATCTTATGTTGGGCCTCTGTGGGGATAATCTTTTGCTGACATTTGGATTTGGGTTTTTCAATGGTTGTTTTTATGGTCTGTACCGGGGTCAGATCGAGGTTGTCTTCCTCCTCTGCTCTCCTCAACCTGCTCCATCCTATGTGTGTTGTTCTGTTTTCATGTGTGAAGTCCACAAAAAAGAGGGGCACATGGAGAGAGACATAAAAAGATTTTCAGTGTTGTGTAACACCAAGGAAGCTGGGAAACCCTGCAAGCAAATGAGTCACAAATGAATGTTGACAGCGGAAGGCAAATGTGAACTCAGGCAGCAACTCTTTGTTTGGACACAGTTTGCACCAACAAGTCCCAAGCTATGAGTCGAGCATGTTGACTATTGGATATACTGTAGCTGTCATCAACAACAGTTTAAAATGTTAGCAGTTTGATTGGTGTGTGAAAGCACAGGTAGTCAGACAGAAAGAAGCTAAAGCAGATGGGTAAAGTGAAAAATATGAGGTCTAGTGTGCTAAGAGTCAAAGCTCCAGAGGGTTCAGCTCAGTCCTCCAATCCCTGCACCCTATTAAATCACCCAGTTATCCTGTTTGGCTGGTTCACATTCATGTTCCCTACCACCAACATTCACAGACAGAAATGCACACATACACACACACACACACGTCATAGCCGGAGGTGATGTACATCTGAAAACCGCACTGGCTTGTACAGCCAGAGGCCAATGGCCACAAAGTGAATCTCATGGTAATGGCAGTGCAGCGTCTGGAGAAGACTCTGACAAAATGGGACAAACTAGGATTATAATTTTTTTTTTTTTTTATATTATTATTATCAATTACATTATGATCACAGTGAGGTTGACCTTTGTCCTTTTGAAAACAAAAAGCCACCAACTTATTTTATTGTATTAGACATGTTTGATTTAGTTTTTAGTGTATGAATTCTCGAGTTAACTCCAACAGTGTGCTTTTGTGAGGTCACAGTGACCTTGGACCTTCAAAATCTTATCAGTACATTCATGCAAATGTTTGTGCTAAATTTGGAGAAATTCCCTCAAGGTGTTCCAGATACATTGTGTTTACAGGTATGGGAGCAAAGCATCATCACATTTCATGAAGATTTAAATTGTATATTTCTTTTGAAACAATGATGGGGGTCCGGAGAGTAGCTGAGTGAGACACATTTTCTCACGACCATTACGTCATGACTAACTGCTCCAATCGAGACTTACTGTATGCTCCGTGAGCTCTCTTGAATTTAGAGTTTTGATTCAGACCGATTCAGTTCCTTTTATCAGCCGGTTTTACCACAGACAAGACCAGTTGCATCCTATGAGGCAGACACCATGCCTAATAGCAGAGGTGGTTCAAATCCACCTCCAATAAATGTAATATCCTCAACAAAGGAAAACAATATGGTTTGTATTTCTTTAATCCTAAATGAAGTGACTATCTTCTCTCTGAGTTATCACTAACATCACTGAGTCTGTGACTTCCATGCATCTGTGACCATAGTTTCTGACAACACGACTACTGTATTGACAGTTACAGTCATCGAGATTAATGTTATCCAATCAAAACCTCATGTGAGTGAAAACAATATGAGAGGAAATTGAATGAGTCACGCCATTTGCTGCCCACATGCCACAGTGATTCTAATAAATCCCAAATGTATTTCTCTCTTGTCTATTTTGTTACAGCTCACACATGGTACTGTACGTCTGAGCACTCAATCTGCCACAGTCCTGGAGAGGAAAACTTCCCTGCACGGAGCAATGCTTTTCATTAAACTCTGCAGGAACCCTGTCGCCTGCCTGTCGGGCCAGTCTATAACCAGGTCATCAATAATCATTTCAGCAACGGCAGTGTGTTGCGATTTGGTCTTGTTTGGGGTTGATCTGCTTTTCTGAATGTTGGTCAAAGTGGTTTGAGGCACTCGGAGTCAATGCAAACCAACACATTTTTCAGCTGCTCTTGCTCACATCAGTAGCTTCAACAAACAAAAAACAAACATGTTTGAAACGCCATTTGCTACTGAGAATCCTTAAAAGCATTGATCAGGTCCAGGTTCAAACTGTGTGTTTCATGCATAGACTTCACAGCGAACATGGACAGTCTAACACTAGGAGGCTGTTCTCACCTTCATCTGCTGAAGGGTGAAGGTTTCCCGGCACTCACTTTAAATCCAAGTTGAAGACGTGTTGGTACGAGCAGGATTTTGTGGCATCACAGCCAGTAATCATTTTACCAATTTGTGACATGCAGATTTAAAACTATCACCTGACATTTTTGAGTGAAGTACTAGACATTTTATCCTTAATAAAAAATGTAATGAGGGAGGAATGGATGAACTTTTAAGAAATAAATTAACTAAATGTTTTGGTGGAAAAATCTAATCAGACACAAATTACCATTTAGCACAATGTATTTTCGTGTCTTAATACATGTCTGGATGGGATCTTTAAGTTGTGTCAATGAAGAAAACTTATTTTGAGCTCCTATACGAGGGCTTTACACATTTGGCTACTAATTGATTGCACTGCTACAACCTTGTGGTATTTAAGAGAGCCTATTGACATTGTGGCTACAAGTGGCTTTTCAGCACAATGGCAATGCAAAGACGAAGTATCGCAGAGTCAACAAACAGGAAAAGTTGCTCAGATCCATATTAAAATTACAAACGTAATCTATATCACACCAGAACAATTGAGGCTTTTGCAGCAAAACCCGAGTGTATTGACAGGATTCAGACTAAGTTTTACTGCAAAAAAATTTAAATAAATATTTTACCAGAGCACAAAGTCATGTTTCACTTTAATGTGACTGCCACACTGAAGACGAGCCCTCAGTCTGAACAAATGCAGAGCAGGGTCTCGAAGCGTTCACTACAGCACGACAGTTTCACTGTGGTTATTTATTGCATCAATAGAAGGTCGCTGCCATCTTGTGGCATACAGATGGTTTTACATTATAGTTTTGTTTCTACGTACAGTATTGTTTTACTACAAGCATAGCTAGACCAACTATTCAAGCCCAGCAACAATACGTTGTTTCAGTTTAATTTCTTTCATTTTGCAGTTTTAACTTTGGACACACATTTCATTTCTGTTTAGTGATTCAAGTCATCATCGAGTCCCTTTAAAAAAAAAAACAGTGTGTTTATTCATGCTTTCCCGACACACTACATGACTAAACAGGATATGACGTCATCTGATATTTACTCGACCCATCCTGACCATCACAGCCCATCATTTAGATTTAAGACATGGATTGTATGTACCTGATATAGCGGCTCCATCTGTCTGAGTACAGATCAAACACTTTTTTAATGCTGGAGCCAGATGCACAAACATACAACAGGCTCATTGGAAACTTTCGCTTAATGTACCTCTTTCAAAAAAAATGTAATTGCTTGTGAAATGCTCCCAAAAATGTTTTTGCCAATATTTTCTCATCTCAAGTCCAACAGGATCTTAAACAGTAAAAAAACATTTACTTATTGAATAACAGCACAGTCTTGACCAAAAATCCTGTTTCCGCAGTGGTCTGTGAATTCAAGACGAAGAAAGAAAAAAGTCAAAGAGACTGGATAATTTTAAAAAATGTTTGGCTTATGTCCCTTTAATTTTCTCCATTTCTTTTCCTCATTCTGCATCTTTTCCATTATTTAAATTGGTCTACAGTCTAGGTCACATTATTACTAGGTAATAATATATATCAAACTCATAATCTCTCTTTCACCTGATTTACCATTTTCACAATACATATTCTGGATCTTTCACATTTGTTCAGATAAGCTCAAACAAACTCTCCAGGCTCACACTCACTGCTCTCTAACCTCGCCGTATAACTTGTGTGCTGCATTAGCACTCGATGAGACAACCGACTCATTATGACAAAAAAAAAATAATTATTTGCCACAAACCGCAACAGGGTGCTGGACTCAGTCAGTCTGCGTCAAACCGCTCCTTATTTAAGATCCAAGATGAAAACATTAAGGTAGTTTGGTTTCTGCAAGGTCCTGTAAAGGCAGAGTATCAGGGCCTGCTTGGCTTTTTGTTGTAGCGTCCTCTAGTGGTCTGGGACATTGGGGTCCAGGAAATTCCATTTTATTTGCCCCTTGGTTATGCATCAGCAGCAACATCCCTCTTATTTTAAGTACCTTTGGTGCACTCCCTGACGGGTATCAGGGCTGCCGGCTACCTCTTGCTGGAGGAACGAACTTGGTGCCTCATCCAACCTGTTGGAGCTGATCAAGACAAGCAGAGAAAGCGAGACGTAGAGATTATGATGCTGTCTTTACATGTGCTTGCTTCAGTGCGTCAGAGTGCAAAACTCAGTGTTAACATTTGACACTCACAGCGTGGTTCACCTGGTTGTCTCGGGTTACTAGCGCTGCTACCAAAGGATGACTGGAAGTTATGGATGGTCTCCTGAAGAATCTGCCTCTCTCGACCCTGGTGACAGCCAACAAATATACACCGGCATTTTGTTGGAAAATATGACATTCTTGCTGAAAGTGTCTGTCTATAAAGTATCCATGTAATTTGATAGCTTAAAATAACTTGAACTATCTCTGCTGGCTAAACAGTTTGTACAAGAAAATGTTGGATTAAAACCGAAGTGGAAAGACCATATATTAACTGGAAACACCACTGTAAGTAAAACACGTAGCATAGCAGTATATTCTATGTTGAACCAAATGAACCTTTCCAGCATTGAGCTCTGATATGGCTGCCAAGATCTGTTGTCTGGGTCCGTCTGTTTTAATGCCCAGCTCCTTAAGGTCGCCATCTGTTAGAGTCAAGAATGCCTCCATGTCCACCTAGAAGGAGGGAAAGAAAAACATGGGTCAAAAATCTTCATAGGAAACATGCTATGAATAAAACATACACAATTTTCTATAAGTAACATAGGTAAAACACTGTTATACTCTGTTGCATGCAGTACGATGGAAATTGTTCAGTAATGCAGTCAGGGGAAAACACTTCTTCGAACTGACAACTAATATCTCAAACTCCTCTATAACAAAGGAGGAAAACAGAAGGTTTTGGACACAAAATAAAGAATACCTCCTGTTCCTCAAATATGGGTTGGTATTTCTCCAGGGACAGTTTCTTCAAGATACTAGACAGCTCATCTGTTTTTCAAAAAAACAACAAAAAAACAAAGAGAAAATTAATCTATGATGTGTGGCAAGTGCCAAAAAATTTGGCACATGTCGCCGGTAGTTTTTTGTGTGTCTGGTCGAACTGAACCATATGGCTGACAAAATGCATCTCAGTATTTTGTCTTTTATCTATAGATAGAAGTGTAGATGTAAAGAGATAAGAATGAGGCTTTCTCATAATAAGAAAATAAAGTTGCATTAAAAGTCTAACAAACTAAGTTAGACTGTATTTTACATTGCTGTAACTTAAGGCAGCGACTGATGTAGCAATTATGTTTTCATTTTTCATTTGCATTTTGCTAGTATTCAAACCACAACTGAGCATTTGAAGAAAATAATATTGATAATACTAATATTGATGTATGACGAAGACGAAAATATTGTACAGTCAATGTCGTGGTGCACTATGACACCGTTGATGACTACAACACAGGTGTACCGTCCACCCATAGTGGATTACCAAGACCATCTATTGGTCTCCCTACTATGACGCAATAATTCCAGAGTAACCCTGAGTTCACAGTGTTGTTACCTTCATCAGTGATGGTCCCACTGCTGGAGCCTCCACTGCTCTTGGAGCGAGGATGGGAAGAGGCTGAGGACAGAGAGTCTCCCTGCCCAGTAGGAGCCTTTGGCGTTGGAGAAGGAGACGGAGTCAAGGTGGGGGACGTGCTCTTGGAGGTGGAGGAATTCCCTGACTGAGGTCTCTTCTTCAACTCCATCTTCTACAAAGTAACAAAGAAGGTCAGTAACATCCCTTCAATTACATGTCAATTTTGGCTTTCCTACACACTTGTCACAGTAATATCAGTAATGAAACACAACACCAACCCTTCTTGAGTGGATGTCGGAGGCGACCAGGCTTGTGTGAGTTTGGATGTCAGGGAGGCTGATATCAGGCAGCGGCAGTCCAGGTGCTGGGGCTGGCAGTGGGGGCTGGCTCTGTGATGAGCCATGCTGTTTCTCTGGAGCTTGGACTTTCACATCTACAAGGCCAGCTGCTCGCTTCCTTTGGGCTGCTATCTGGGAGAGAACACTGTCTGCACTGCCCCCTGGTGGATGGAGAGAGTCATAGAAAAGAATAGATTTCGTGCTTGCAGATAATGGCTGTGTTGTGTTTTGCAGTGGACTTGTGTTTGTGTGAACCTGAACGGTTGTGAGAGTCCCGGTTAAGCCCTGCCACTCCATTGGAGCCACCAGAGGAGTGGGGGGAGTGGTAGTGACCAGAGTTAGAAGGAGAGGAGGAGGAGGGCCCCTTTGGGATGCTGGGAAACTTCATGGACCTGCTAACCACACGACTGATAGATGTCTGACAAATAAAGGAAAGAGGAGGAGATGACAGCAAATGATGACAAAATGCAGAGATAAGTTTCACCAGCTCTAGTCCCTCACATACAAACACTCACGATATCTGAGTTTCCACTGCTGTTTAGTTTTCTCTGGGGCGGCATGGGCATGCGTGGCGCTTCACTCTTTCCCTCCCTGAGGAGACGTGAGCGATCCGAGTTCCACGGCTCAAAGTTAGACGGAGGCAGGAAGGGAGGGATCACAGCTTTCAGCTTGTCATTGGGCAGACGGGTCAAAGGCGCACCGCTTCTCAACTACAGGAGATAGAAAACACATTATAAGAATAATCTTTATTTATTTAACACTTACCTAAAATAATACACTATTTAAAAAAAGTGCAAATCCTAACTCTAACCCCATAATAAACCCCAAATATATATATACAGTGACTTCAGGAAGTATTCACACAGTATTTTTGCAAATCAGCCTACATTCAATAATAAAACATTCTTCCTAGAGCTGTCCGTCCAGTAAACCTGTAACTAGTAACTACACCAGAGGTGGGCCAGGCAGGGTCACCGGTCAGTACTTAGGGAAGGATGAGTGCAGCAAGATACAGAGAAGTCCTTGAAGAAAACATGCTCCAGAGAGAACCTGAGTAAAGTGCGGATACCCAATAAGAGCCAGGTCGGAAATCATGTTCAGGTTTGAATCAGGTTCTGTCATATAGGCTCGGCTGTCTACTTGATTTTTTTCACTTAATGTGCCTGTGATTAGGGGAAAACCTCAGGGGCGTGAAGGGGCCTGAATACCTCCTGAAGCTACAGTAAAACGGAAGAATATTACACAAACACCACAAAAACAGTTTGAAACAAGTCCAGCTAAGCTCTCTACCTTTCTGAGGTTCTATAAAGTAATTTATTTTGATCAAAAAAACACACAAGTTTGATGAAATCTACAATGAAACACTTAAATAAAGAAGACTTGTTTTAAATAAATAGTCCTACTAGTGTGGTTATAAGGAAGTCCTCCTTCTCTGAGGATGACCTGCAAAGACCTGGAAAAAGGATCACACAGCACATTAACACTTTCCCTCTTCCATGTCCTATTATGTACACTAGATGGATCATGTACATAAGCAAAACTACATTGACACTAAATATCTGGCATCATTATTGTTTTACAAATTGATGTTACCACTGAGGCTCACCAGTTTCTTTGCTCTTGACAGCCCAGGCATTGCTGACGTCGTTCCCTCCCAGGGCTGGAGTTGGTGCCAGCACCCCGTTAGTCACGGCACCAGGCTTTCTACTCGCCTTCATTGTGGCATCCAGTGAAGTTTCAGCATCGTCTGGGAATGGAGCCAGACGATTGGACGAGAGACCGTGCCTCAGGGTGTGAGTCAACTTGAGCCTCCGGAACCTATTTGACATCCTACTCCACCAGGACTGGAAGAGGGTGCAGTCAAACATGTAAGCATCATGTATGTATAGTTTCTCTGCCTTTTCATGATGATTTGTAATTTACAGCATTAACAAATACACAGAATATTTAAGTAACATGATGTTACTTGTCTTTTACCTTAAGGCCTCCCTTGTCATCAGGTGGCACAGGGACGTTGTTGAGGGACTGGCGACTTTTGGAGCGAGTCATTAAGGCTCTGCCGCGGTGTTTTGACTTGTCTTTATCGACCTGCATACACACTGATGCTAACAGACGCACCAGCTCTGTGTCTAAGAAAATCCAGAGTCAACACGGAGAAAAAGAATAAGTGAGGATTCAGTGTGTGATAATCAAACACCACAGAAAATACACAGCAGGGATTATGTTGCGTTTCCTTCCACATTTGTAAAAAAATAAATAAAATACAAATCAGTCAACACCGCATTAGAAAAGGATTTCAGCTTTCTGGTTGTCCTTTTCAGTGACTCTCGTAACATAAGAAATCTAATGCCACAACAGTGATGATTGAGTGAAGTATTAATGCTTTTAATAATTTGGTGTGAAAAAACCTCCATCACAATTTTCCATAGTCTAGGCTGAAATTATCAGTCAGAAATAATAATTTACAGTACTATTACAAAACAGAAATATAAAATAATAATATCACATTTGAAAAGGTATTTGGTATTTTTAATTTGAAAATTGTCTCAAATTCAAAAGCACATATCAGATATGAAATTCAGAAATACATTTTTTGGTTTAGTTTAACATCTTCCTGAAGCAGCAAAGAACAGAACAATGATAGTGTGGGTACCTGGGTCATTCAACAGCATAACCAAATCAAAGGCTGTGTATCCATTCTTAGCTCTTAGGTTGACGTCAGCACCTTGACTCAGCAGGTACTTGACTATGTCTTTGTTTCTAAAGGAAGGAAGGAGGAGAGAATGTATGTAGGTACATAATCAAATTACATATCCAATTAAATTCCCTGTTTTTATAAAATAAAGTGATCCATTAAATTATAAATTTACTATTTTAATTAGAATGTGGAAAACAGGTTATCACCATTTGCCTTGTCTTACCCGTGATAGGTGGCCTGCATTAGTGCAGTCCACCCATGGACACCGTCTTGTTTGTCTATGTCAGCACTTTTCTCAACCATCAGCTGAACTACTTCTAACTGGCCGCTCACCGCTGCCATCATCAGAGGTGACGCTCCCTCCTGGCTAGATGAATTCACTTGAGTAGGATCCTCCTCCAAGATCTCTTTAACCAGCTGGGAATTTCCTGAGTCAACATAGAACACACATATGATTAGTATCTATACAAATATATGAACTTGACTGTGTTTTCTTGTCAGTGCCTCAGCCAAAATGCTGTTTTCTTGAGATTTCTCCAGATCCAGCAGATTAAAATGTGGTTTCATAGGGGGTCATCTTCTTTCAGCCATTGTACATTTTGGCGCTAATCCAAATAAAGTCCAGGAATTTTTTATTATCACTTTCTTTACCAGTGCTAAATAGGGCATGAATTGGATTTAACTTACCCAACTTCAGGGCACTGAACACATCTGGTCTTCTTTTCTCATCATCTGTGAAGAAATGAGTGAAGACTGTGAGCAGAAGAGTGGCCTGACATCATTTAAAACAACAGTTCTTCTGGCCAAGACTCCACATAGCTTAGCACTATCAAAGTGTGCACGTGTGTGTGTGTGTGTGTGTGTTTATGGGGGAGGGATAAGTACAGAAATAATAATCCCTGCTTAAAACAGAGAGAGAGTAAACTGTCCTAAATCCTCTGCTGAGAAGAGCTTTTGAACATCAAAGACACAGAGGCTATTGGTTTTTCTCTCACTTTTGTGTTAACTGCAATGCAAGACTCCTAAACTCTAATTGTGGCAGCACACACAATAAGAGACAGAGACAGTGCAACACCTGTTAAACAACATTTATGTCTGTTCACAGTGAACCAGTACTGCTCCTAAGGTTCTCTGGTATGAGTCTGTTAGATGTTCCAAAGTGCAAAACAAAATCCTTTGTTGAGGCAGCTTTTAGCTTTTATGCTCTAAGCAGCTGGAACACTCTACCTGACAACCTGAGAGCAGCTGGAGGTGTTGAGATCTTTAAACTCAAGCTTAAAACCTCTCTCTTTAGCCTGGCTTTTGATAAAGTCTTATTTTATTGTATTAATGTTCTTAAATTTGATTCATTTTTTTTCTTTTAATTATTCATTCTATGATCATACATAAAACCATTTAGAATAATAATTCACCTGTATATTTATAGTATAGTCATTCATCAACACAATGCTGCCTTATTCATAAACTCTATATAATTATACTTACACCGTAAACCATGTACAGTCGCACGCTTTGACAATACTGTGTTTAATCATGAATATGCTGGGGACTCGAGTCCCTACCTGTCTGTGGTCGGACAGTGGTGATTGAGTCCAGATAGGCCTTGATGTCTCTCTGTTTCAGCTGCATGGCCAGTTCAAATGCCGTTTTAGACAGAACATTGAGTCGATCTGGGTCAGCGCCACGTTCCACCAGCTGCTGAGCTACAACCACCTTCAAAAATGACAGGATTTTAAGAGTTGTCCTTCTGCAGTAGATAGATTAATTTACAAAGTCAAGATATTACTCCATCTGCACTTTTGTAAGTAAAGTCAAAACTTACGGCAATTTTATTCTAAGTGGCACTCATAATTAAAAATGTAATATTTTGTCCATTTCCTCTTTTGCTTCTTCCAACCAACCGTCATTAGCCTCACCTTCCCACTGAGGGTTCCCACCATCAGTGGTCCCCAGCCAGTGGTCTTCTGGGAAAAGTTGACATCAGAGCCCCACTCTAGCAGCAGACGCACTGTGGCCTCGTGGCCATATTGACACGCCACCATCAAGGCTGTTATGTCCATGAATTCTCTGCAGCTTCCACCTTCAGGACAACCCTCCCCACCTCCAAAACCAGCCGCACTGTGGATAAAGGATACAGACCAGTGCAAGACTGAAGATGTAAAAATTATCTCTTAACTGAATTCTGCTTTATTCTAAGAAAAAAACAGTCCAAACCTGCAGCTGTTGTTGTTGTTGCCATTCGCCTCTGCAGCAACAGCCAGATGATCATAGTCGTCCACATAGGCCCCACTCTCCAGGAGTAGTTTTATTACGTGAGCGTGTCCCCCACGGGCAGCCATAGTCAGGACACTTGCACCCAGCCTGTTCCGTCCATTGATCTCAGCTCCGTTCTCCAGTAGGATGTGTGCAACAGTCAAGTGACCAAACCTGGCAGGAGAAAAGAGACACAGAGATAAGACATAAGAGAGGGAGGGGAACTAAAACTTTTCTGCATTGTTTAGTCAGCAAAATAAAAGTGTTCATATCAGCAAACTCAAATGCAGATGGTGTCATGTTTGTAAGAGGTTTTAATTGGCCGATATTATAGACCAACCGATATATCTGTCTGGCTCTAAATATTATATTCAAGTCCTGCAGATAGATGCTCCCAAATCCAACACACTGGACCTTTACATCTGAGGAAAATGATTCCACTGATCCCTGTGCACAGATTGTGTCAGAATGTGCCACTCATGTAACAGACAGGGATTTGACAAAATCATAATTCGACACTAACATAATTTGATTATTAAAGAAAAAACGTTAAAATGGTCTGATATAGGCCAGTAATTCTAGTACAGAGAAATGGTTTGTTGTACAAAGGGAAAAAACAAGTCTTCTTTATTAAATGTGATTTCTACTGACAGGTTCCGTACTGTGTAGTGATTGTAGTCCATCATTGAAGGTCAACAACTAAATTTAGCAGATTTTGAATGGAATTTGGTGTGAACCTCGCTTCAGAACACAATGTAGAGTTCCAGCCAAACCTACCTGGCAGCCTGCATCAGCGGGGTCCAGCCGTAGTTGTTGTGGCTGTCCACCGAGGCTCCCTTCCGTAGTAAGAACCGGACCAGGTTCTCGTGTCCGCTGGCCGAGGAGAACTGCAGGGCGGTGTTGCCCTCCTCGTCCGTGCAGTCCACCGGCACCAGAGACAACATGTCCGCGGAGCCGCAGCATTCCGAGCCCGCTTCGGACCGCAGCCTGCTCTGCCGCCCGGACTCTTTCGGGGCTCCGGGCTCCAAGATGCCGCGGGCCGTCTCGTAGTCACCCTCATCGCAGGCACGGAAAAGCAGTAGGGAATCGGCGGCAACGCCGAAATTCATCTCTTCATCTGCGGCGTTATTCCGTCTCCATTAAAAGTGCTTTGGGTTCCAGTAAAGTTTCTCCTGTCAGTCTGGAGCGGCCTGTGTTTAGAAATCATGACGCACGGTGAAATAAAGTTCGGTCTCCGGGTGGAGGACCGTCCTTCATCTTCTCCTTTTTCTTCCTCTTTTTCTTCCTTTACTTCTTCTCTGACACACTTTACTTTCACGACACTTTCGTCAAAAACTTGCTCCAACAAAACAAACTGTGACGACCTGTCGTACCGGCGCAGCCCCGGTTCCGTTACTTCTTTACAAATCACCACATCACACTCATCTTCCGCTGTCACCTTTCAAAACAAAAGCATCAGTGTTTTTAAACGCTTGCTACTGTAGTGCACATGTCATATAATACTACTAATAGTAATAAACTTTATTTGTATAGTTCTTGTCTAGGTTACAAAGTGCTTCACACAAAAAAACCCATGTCAAAATGAAGAATTAATTATTATGTATGTTTTAAAAGACTTACAGGCCTTTCAGGCTTTTATTATATTTATTTATTATAATTATGTGGGTATAGATCTGGTGGAGAGGGGGATGAATTGTACTCCCCACCTGTCAATTTTTTTGGGAAAGACGAGGACTTCCAC
The DNA here is from genome assembly GCF_024713975.1 of Paralichthys olivaceus. Classification (NCBI taxonomy): domain Eukaryota; kingdom Metazoa; phylum Chordata; class Actinopteri; order Pleuronectiformes; family Paralichthyidae; genus Paralichthys; species Paralichthys olivaceus. Next base: position 9,968,303 of record NC_091109.1, on the reverse strand, counting down.
TGTTCAGGTTTCTGTCAGTGTCCCGAATTTCAATGTCACCGATGAAGGAGAGGAGAATGGAGTTTAATTCGTGGAGTAGCACCAAAAAAAATATCACCAAAATCTTTTTCCAGAGATACTACGAAAGTAAATTTACACAGTGGAGATCGCATCACCCATACCCAACCCCACAAATTTATTTGACAAGTACCCTCCTCCTCACAACTTAGATTAAGCCCTGCTTGTGCTGATGTCTACGGTTTTCACATTTCTTACATTTTTATCGCAATAACCGGATGTGACATTATCATTGGATTTGAGGGTAATGAGAACCTACAGCGTGGCGTGGCCACCGATATGTGTCGCTGTGGATCACGGTTCATGTTAAACTAAAGAAGAAGACACAAGAACCCGGATGTACCGTACATATCAAGGCTCCGGCCTCTGCTCGCTCTTTTCTGAAGAGCTAACCACGCTGGTAGCACACGTTCCTGGCTCACCGCTGTTCGTTTCCAATTCTTCCGAATAAGTCGGTCAGGAATAATCACAATGGTACGTGATATTCATACACAGACGTGGTTGTGTCATGTAAACCCTTTATATGTCGATATTATTATTTTATCGTCGAAATTTCTACTAAGAATTCTACGGAGCGTCGAAGCTAACGTTAGCACCGGTAGTTACAGTCGCGGGAAGTATACGTCCCGCCACAACCCGTTCACAAAGCCTACTCTTGAGTAATGTAATGTTTAATGCTACTGTTACAGTTCCAGTCCAAACATGAAATTGTCTCATTTGATTCTTGAATGCAGACTATACTGCTCGGCGTACTAAACGATGCACCAGAAGTATTTTATTGAAGTTTAGACTTAAATTAACCGTCTTGTTCTCATGCCAATTGCTCATCTAAAACGATTGTCTTGTCAAAATCAGGTCTGTTTGACTGTTTGCAGTTGTCAGTGAGACGAACACAACTCGTCCTAATGTAACTCTGATTTTAAACCAGCATCTACGAAACGCTGGCTCGCTGAAATCGTGGGAATCGCCCTGATTTTAATCTAAGTAAATGTTTAATGGACAATTTAACATACAAAGCATTTTTTAACAGTTTTCAAAATGTGTAGCTCCACGTGTTCTACGTCAATATCAAATGGGTTTGAAAGTCGTTTTGCATCTGGAGCTAATTAAGTTTTTCATATAAACATTCAGGACAACTATTCACCTCTCTAAAGACAGTCAGGATTTAGAGAACAAGATAATTATTTAAACTGTCAACTTCACATTACCCCTGTTGTTCTAATCAGTTTAATTGTGTATACAGGATGCCTTTACTCACAGGGTTCGTCAGTGAGTGATTAACAGTTTTGATAACTCTTGTTTCTGCACAAACAGGCTTTCAAGGACACTGGTAAGGCACCTGTGGAGGCTGAGGTTGCCATCCACCGCATTCGTATCACCCTCACCAGCCGCAACGTCAAGTCTCTGGAGAAGGGTAATTAAGCTTAAAATATTAAATGTAGAGAATGAATAATGGACCTGAGCAATGAGGATAATAAATACCATCGTGATAATTTGTGACGACTGTATACGCTATTCTGAGCTGTGCCTTTATAGACATAATTTAGTGATTTGATGTTTTCTGGCATCCGCTAAAATTTGAATTCGTTTTGTCACCCTCAGTCTGTGCAGACTTGATCCGTGGCGCGAAGGAAAAGAACCTGAAGGTGAAGGGACCTGTCCGTATGCCAACCAAGGTACTGAAGGACACTGGCCAGACTGGACACCAGACACACTCTCTAGTGCATTGCTACTGCACATAGATCTTTTAGGTTTATGTTTTGACCATTCAGACTAAGTTTACAGTGTTCTGCACGCAACATAAGATAACCACTGGACACTTGTGCAGGGGAGTAAGAAATTACGTTGCTGTTTGAACAAATGAATGTCTCTTCCATTTTCTAATTGTTACTCAAAAGTTTTTATCCACCCTTAATGCTCTTCACATCCGTTTTAACATCCTCTTTGTTGCTCATTACAAATAACGACTGAGATCTGTCATATGTCAAAAATCAGGAATTTTTAATGCTAAAATTATATTAGATTCTGCACACTTGCTGTATTTAGCTCAGACTTAAACAGAGCAGAAAGGTGGAACTCTACAATTACCTAACCCTCATAGGGTAGTTAAACTTGTATTAATTGTGATGGGTTAGAAAAAATGCCAGTTACACAGTACATGCCCTTAATTTTAGAATATAGTGTTAATATGACTTCCGTGCCACACAGTGAGAGTGAGGTATACAACTACCTGTTTATTGAGGGTCTTCACTTTGGATCATGCTAAATTTTTGTCTTTCTGCTGTCCCAGACTCTGCGTATCACCACCAGAAAGACCCCCTGTGGTGAGGGATCCAAAACATGGGATCGCTTCCAGATGAGGATCCACAAGCGCCTGATTGATCTGCACAGCCCCTCTGAAATCGTCAAGCAGATCACCTCCATCAGCATCGAACCTGGTGTAGAGGTTGAAGTTACCATCGCAGACGCATAAACAATGCAGATGATTCATTAAAGAAATGAATAAGAAATGTTGTTGTTTTTTGGTTTGTTAACATTTTGATGTGTGCATATGAGACTGATAGAGTGACTCGTATAACCAGTAATCTGACATGGTCTTATGCTATTGCAATTATGGAAGTTATAAATTAACTGTTGAGCTTAATGTCACTGATATTTACTAAGTGGTGATTTGTGTTTGACATTTTATATTAAGTAATTAGCTGTCACACACTACATTATGTTCCTACAATCTAAACTATCAGGCATCCACAACAGTATGATAGGGGATGAGTAAAAGGGCAGCTGGTATTTTTATTGTTAGTGCTATTCTAGTCTTAGCGATCACCCAAAGAGCTTTCAACTGAAAGTGAGATCCACCTATTCACACACTGCTTTTATACTTTAAAAAAAAAAAAAAATTCCCAAACACTGCAAATTTGTGGGCTTGCTGTCTTGCCCATGGGCGCATCAGTATGCAGACTGGAGGAGCTGAGCCATCAACACACACTTCGCAATATGCCCCTTTAAGGGTACAGTGTGTGGAATTTTGTGATGTCTAGTGTTGAAATTGCACATTGCAGCTTAACACACCTCATCTCACCCTCCCCTTCTAAACATGAAAAAGAACCTGTGGACACCTTCAGTTGTCATAAAAATTCAAAAGGTGTTTGGTTTGTCCAATCTGGACTGATGCAAAAAACATGGTGGCCTCTGTAGAGAGGACCCCCTCGATGTGAATATAAAGTATCTGAATATAAAAGGCCTTTTCTGGGTAAAGAAAACTACAATTCATACAATTTAGGTGGAACGAATGAAAACATGATTATTCTACATTGCATTTCTGCCAATAGTTTCCTTTCACCTAAATATTACACACTGGAACTTTAATGCAAAGAGAGATACTGTTTTTTTTGTGCAAGCAAAATACACATCCTCCTCACACTTCTTTGAGTCCATATGGTTTTACATAATTCTACAAAGCGTGCTTTAATTTTGGAGATAATCAAAAACCATTAAAATGCAGGAATGTCCAGGAAACCATAAGCGTATTTTTCTGGCAATTCTTTAAGGATGACGGAGGAATTTGTATCTTCATTAACAAAATGAGTCAAAGTGTAACAGGTGATTTTTATCAATTGTAATCTTGTAACTCACGTGATAATTTTTTTCCCATCTTTACATTCATATCTCTACGCTTGCAAGTAGTTTCAGCTGTGGACATGAGGCTGCGGCAGCAGAATCCTTCATAACTTATTCCCTGGAGTCAGCAACAAGCCTCAGACTGTGAATGACTGAACTGAGTCAAGCACACCTCACTCCTTCACTTCACACCTGCCTTCAATTAAAAGTGATGAGCTGCTCCTGATCATCAGTCTGAGAACGTGAGCAGTGGAGTTCATCACACTTAACACTTCATTTTGAGACCTAAATATCTTGTGAATTGTCTCTTTTGGGGTCACAGGTTGTCGTAGCTTTTATTTGTTTAGTTTGTAGCGGATGAAGTCAGTGAATGAAACCAGTTAACAAACAGTTTCAGGATGAGTACAGTTATTGATCTGACCCTCCATCAGTCTGAAGACATGGACCTGACTTGTAACAGTCCTCCTGTCAGCACTTCACCCCAGAAGGTAAAGTTTTTTTTAACAAACTTCACTCATTGATCATTTTTACTAATGCTATGTGATTAACTGATCAACATGTCCAAAGTAAAGCTTTAAACATCATCTGTTCTGCTCTGAGGTGAGTTTCCAGTCTGACTCTTTTCTTTGTTCCCAGGGTGAAACGTCAGGTGGTGCCGAGCAGCAGACGATGAGAGTTTACCTCCGAGTCAGGCCCTTCTCTAAAGCAGAGCTGTCTGACAACGAAGACCAGGTCAAACATCTGATCAGCCAGTCCATGTTGTGTTCAGTATACTAACTACTGGTCATATAATACAACACAACTTTATCAATCCCGAAGGCAATTGAACTAAACGTGCAATAGAAGTGCAATGTGATTTACTTCCATCAATTTTATTTATTTTTATATATAGTAGGAGCAAACCCCCTGAAAGCTACTTTAAGTAATTTCAATATTATGGGTTTATTTGTAGTTGTAGTGCAGTATTTCTGTTTTTTCTGTCGGATTGAACTGTTTATATCCATTTATAATTGGAAAGAACAAATAGAACTAGTTACAGTATGTAGCCTAATGTGTTTGAGTGTGTCTGTCTCAATAAAACCAATTACATGACATCAGAGTTAGGAGAATTTAAGGAACTCGACCTGCAATCATGGGCTTTTCTATACAACACATTCTACTTTACTCTGTTTTCATTTGTTATGATCTAGAGTATATAAAAGAAGAATTTGAGGATGAACAAAGAAGGAAACGGTAAAGAACAAATGCTGCTCTTTCACTAATAACTACAGTATAAAGATCCAGGGCTGAACCACATGGTGCACACAACAGCCATTGATTTGATTGAAGTGTTTTAAAAAAAATTTCACATAAAATGATCATCTAGGATGAGGAGTAGAACAGTCTTTACATGTAGACAAAGCTTCACTTACTCATAGTTTGACTGGATGTGGTGTTACTTGCTTTTTCCTCATTGAGGCCTCAGTACAGATGTTCCCCTTTTGTTTTTCTCTCAGGATTGTGTGGTGATTGAAGACATCCAGACGGTGACTCTGAATGCACCGAAGGGTTCCGCCACCATGAAGAGCAGCGAGAAGGGCATCGGCTTGTCGGTCCACAAGTTCTCATTCTCACAGGTCAGCAGCACCGCAAACCTCAGCACTGCTGTCATGTTTCCTAAACAGTGTGTTCACTGAGCATCCATCCATATTCAAACATTGATGGAGAAAATGCTGAAACAATGTACTCAAGTAAAAGTACCATATACTCTTTTCTATTTGATTTAATATATTCAAAAATAACTACTTGAGTGTAGCCTTTTCCCTAATGCAACAGTCTACCACATCATTATGTCTGAGTCTTAGCGGTGCACTTCTAAATCCATTTTGGATGGATGGATGTATTTTATTGACTCCAAACTGGAAGATTTTCATTACCAGTGATGCTGCTGCAGGAGGCAATGACTCATTTTACCTGCCTGCTCTGAATGGATCAATCCCCTTCTGGTTATTGAGCATTTGATGCAATGTATTGTAAAAAATGTAATGGAGTAGAAAGTACAGATATTTGCTGATATCTGTAGTGGAGTAAAATTAAAATTAACCTGAAAATAAATCTTCTCAAGTAAAGTCCGATACATGAAACATGTACTTAAGTATATTGAAGTATTAGTACTTCTTTACATCTAACCACTAGATTTAAGTAGACACTTGTTGAATTTTAGATTTTTGGACCAGAGACGACACAGGCTGAGCTCTTTGAAGACACAGTCAAAAGCCAAATGTCTGATTTCTTGGATGGAAAGAATGCCCTGATATTCAGCTATGGTGTCACCAACGCTGGGAAAACCTTCACAATTCAAGGTAAAAAAAAAAACAGGAATGCAATTGCGATTTGGATATAAGATTTTTGGCAGAAATTGAATATAAAATAATCCTAGTGATGTTTTTACCGGTGTGTTTCATCTAAATTGTCTGAATTGTTTTCTTTACCATTGATTCGGCCCTTTATGTTTAGATTATTTATATTTACATGGAGGGGGGTGCTCTCTGTGGAGGCCCCCATGTTTCTTGCTGTCGGCCAAACTGGACAAACAACAAAACATTTTTGAGTTTTCACAACAACTGAAGTTCACCACAGGTTCTCTTTCATGTTCGTAAGGGGAGGGTGAGATGAGTATTCAGCTGCAACATGTAACTTCACCTCTAGATGTCGCTAATTTCTACACATTGAACCTTAAGTGCTTTTTGATGTTTCAGGGACCCCTAAAGATCCGGGGATACTCCCTCGTGTGCTGGACGCCACCTTCCACCACATCGGAGGCGACCAGTATGAGGACATGGACCTGAAACCCTACCTCAGGAATGATGCACAATATCTGGATCCTGACCAAGTCAAGCAGGAGAGAAGCACTAAAGCTGCCATCTTTGCTTCAGTCAAAGATGTGAGGACCTCATATGAGAAATGCCTCCTTAGCTCAGCAAAAAAAAAAAAAACTTGAATCACAGTTCTTTCTGCAAGAACGTCATAACATGTTTCTGTCTTTGCCACCATCTTAGGAGTGTGATCCCCACAGAGCCAGTGGTGGGTCAGTGTGTTTACCCAGTGCTTCCACCTCACATTCATCCTCCTCTCTGTCCTACAATCAAACAGGTAGCCTTAATTAAATCAACACAGTGAACATGTGATTTATCATACAATTTTAAGCTGTCCACAACAAAACTATAAAGGTGCCACTGCAGGACTCTTTGATTTGTGTTGTCCTCTGTGCTCTCTATGTTCTTCCTTCTTTAGTGTTGGCTAGCAAACCAGCTGAAGCAGGCAGCAGCCAGTTTGCTTTATGGGTGGCATTCTTTGAAATCTATAACGAGTGCGTGTATGATCTGCTCCAACCCTCCCTGTGCTCCAAGTCCAAGAAACGTGCTGCTCTTCGTGTGTGTGACGACGGTGCAGGAAATGCTTATGTTAAAGGTTGGACAAGGCCTCAATCTTGAGTTCTGAATGAGAAAGTAGTGTCTGTGTATGTGTGTGTGTATATATATATATATATGTATATATACTTTTTTTAATGCTGCACAAAGAGTTGCTAAAATGTGCTTCAACTTTTTAAGATCTCAGGTGGATCAACATCCAGAACCTGGGCGAAGCCAACAAACTACTGCAGTTTGGGAATAAAAACAGAAGTGCAGCAGCCACCAAGTTGAACCAGTCCTCAAGCAGAAGGCATCTCTCTTTTTTTCCACCTCATCTTTTCTATAAATGCTTTCATCCTTCAAAATTCATACCAATTTTCTTTACAGCCACAGCATATTTACCATGAAGTTACTTCAGATTGATGGCGATGCCGTTAAAAGGATCTCAGAGTAAGTACCTTGTCATGTTGTCATTTGAACATTTTTATAGTTCACATCCTGCGTACTGTAAAATGGTAGATTTTAATATAAATATTTCTAGTCTCAATGACCACTCAAAGTGCTTTACAGTACAGTTTTGCCATCCACCCATTTACACACACATTCAAATAGTGCATGTATATGTAATGCTTTTCATACATCACTCACACTGGTACAGCCGTCAGGGGCAGTTTGGGGTTCAGGCAAGATGCCTAAAGACACTTCGCCATGCAGAATGGAGGAGACAGATCGAACCGCATACTTCCTGTTTAGTGGAAGACCCACTCTATCTCCTGAGCCACAACCACCACTGTACATAGTAATAATTTCTCTTTTTCTCATTGTTTATCTAAGAACATTGCTGTCACTTTATTAACATATCTGAATATACATTAAATATGATAATCTAAAATGTTAGATCAGCCTACATGAGGGCTTGGAACAACTTTGAGTGAGAACAGTCACCAGGGGACTGTTGATGCATTTCTGGAAGCAATGGGTGTTACTACACTTGTGCATGATCAGAGTCTTAATACAGGGAATCAATTGATGTTTTTTATTTCACAGGTTTTCTCTATGTGACCTGGCTGGCTCCGAAAGATGCAACAAAACCAAAACTTTCGGAGAGAGGCTGAAAGAGGCGGGAAACATTAACAACTCCCTGCTCATTCTGGGGAAGTGCATCACTGCACTCCGCAACAATCAGGCGGACCGGTACAGTAAATTTATAAAAATGCCTGACATTTAAACTGTAAATGACTGAGCTCTGCTATAGCAGATTACTGGAGATGCTGATGGTGGAACTATGCATGACCTGGCAATAGTTTGGTAGGTTTGCACCATCGACTGCAAGTAAAGATGCAAGACACCTCTCCACTTCCTCCCATTGTACAAAATTGAAGCTAAAATATCCGGGTGTCGAAGTTGGCGCAGATCGTGTTGTAAATCTGTACCGACCCCCGATACACATGTTCCACCAATCAGGAGTCAGTCTTAGCTGTCAGTCATTATTGCATCAAATAACTAATTAAAACCAAATACTAGAAAAAATAAACACTTGATAGGAACTACCTAAAATGACATAAACCCTCTTGAGGAAAATTAATTCAAGGTGTATTTTGACTATTTTGGTATTTTGACTCATCCACTAACATGGATGAGGCAGGGTTTATGACCTTTATTGCAGCCAGCCACCAGGGGGCAATCAAGACGATAGGCTTCTCTGTTGTGGAGCAGTCATGTCGTCCATCTTTTATATACAGTCAATGGTTTGTATTATTAATCTGCTCTTACCCTCCTGTGGCTTTCACAAGAATGAAGAGCAGCAACATTCCCTTCCGAGAGAGCAAACTCACCAAGCTCTTCCAGGCTGTTTTCTGCGGCAAGGGAAGATCGTCTATGATCGTCAACATCAACCAGTGTGCTTCTACCTATGATGAGACTCTCCACGTTATGAAATTCTCTGCTGTGGCCAAACAGGTCAGTCTGACGAAATTATGGTGTGACAGGAATCAGACCTTGAAAGAATCTAAGTGAGCTGTAGGATGATCCAGTGCACCACTAACCTCTGCTCTTCTGGCTGCAGGTGGTGCAGGTGATCCCCGACAAACCTCTGGGATCTCTGGCTCCTTGTCTGGTTGGCCACGACGGCAAACCTCTGATGAGGAACGGGATGATTGACAACCAGGCCCTGGAGAGTTACCTGTCTGAAGAGGAGCTGCTTGATGAGGAGGAAGAGGCCGACATGTCTCTGCTGCCACAGAATGTAAACAATTACTACCCCACATCACATTCAAACACTGTTTCATACACATATCAGATGTATCAGAAGTTATTCAGTATATTGGAGATTGTAGAGTGATGTGCCCATTTCTTGAGTAAACTTTTTTTTTTTTAAACTTTCTCTCAGGAGCTTGTGAATGCGATTGAAAGCCTCAGAACAAAACTCCTGGCTGAAAGAAGAAGAAACCTGGTGCTGGAAATGGAGATTCGCAAGGAAATGGGAGATGCAATGATACAACAGCTCATGGAGAGTGAGGAACTCCGCACGTATGTCAAATTGATTTATTCTTGCAAGTGTGGTTTCAGTCTGTTTGGCTAATTTATCTGATTGTGCAGAATACATAAACCTTTCATACTTGCATTTATTTATTGTAAAGCCACAGACTTGAATTAATAGTTTTTTTTTTTAATGTTTAGTCGGCGGATTGAAGAGCTGAAGGAGAGCTACCAAGAAAAGCTGGAGAACACGTTTGAGATGTACAAGGATGCAATCAAAGAGCATGCTTACCAGAGTGCCATGAACAATCTGGAAGATGACTATGTGCCTCTGGATGAGTTCATCGCCGAACAGGAGAAAGTAGAGGTATGTTGTTTACAGGTTGACCTTAATATCAGATGAGCACATTCAAATCTCCAGGTTTTGTCAAGGATATAGATAGATATGTCATGCTGAATTGTCAGAAAATATATAATTTTATCAAATTGTAGTTAGATTGGATTTATAGCAGTAATGTCCAGCATTGTGTCATCAAACCAAGTTTTTGGAGTTGTTTAAGCATCAGATTCGGCACTTAACGTGTGCGTGTGTGCGCGCGTGTGTGCGCGTGTGTGTGTGCGTAGGCCCTAAGACGTGAAGTGTCAGAGATGGAGAGCAGAGTGTCAGCAGTTCCACTAGTACACCAGTCATGTCAGACATATAAAACGCCAGACACTGCAGGTGAGTGGAAATATCCTGGTGGAGTTTTTGCTTTTTTTTTTTTTGCTTCCATAACTTTTTTTGTCTTGTGTAGAGAGAAAACATTTCAAACGCCTTTTAACTATTTATTTTACTTAACGTTATTTGTCTGCATCTGTAAATATAGAAAACCTATATTTAAAGGCAGTTTTCTCTAAATGAATTTGTCCTCGATCTCTGGGTCCATAATGTCCACTTCATCCAATTTGAATTACTAGTTTGGAAAGTTTTGTTTATACATCATCCACAGCACAATTTAAATCATCTGTGTCTTTAAATACAAAATTTCAGAACATTTGTCGTAAAAATAACCATCTTAACTTGGGGAAGTTTCATGGGGATATCCGTACACACTTTTACCCTTCTCATCCATAATGCCTCACCATAATAACAGAGATCACTCTTTATATCCACACAGGAGATGATCGATACAATAGGCTTTACAAAGAAAAATGTGCCATTGAGAGGATGTGTGAGGATAAACAAGAGGTAAAAATCAAAAAATCTGAATGAGTTAATGACTCCTGGTCAATATTGTGCTCAATCTACATTTGTAGTTACTTTAATTGAACATAAAATATTTGGTCTTCAGTTGATTTTGTCTCTAGAGAAACGACTGATGGAGCTAAGTCAAACGCTTCAGAAGGTCAGGGATGGTTTCCTGGAGAAATCTGCTGATCTGGAGACTCTACAGAAGAAGTGTGATGATCAGGTGAACTCCTTTTAAAGTAGGAGTGTGCAAATTGGGGCAGGGATTTGAGGGCAGTAACATAAAAATAAAGAAAAACCATCAAGAATTTTTATTGCACTTAAAATGGCCTCAAGAATAATAGAGTTTCAGCAGCTTGACATGACCCAAGGATGGAAATCATTTTGTATGTGGATTGAATATTTGTAGACAAAATCAATGGAGGACTTCCTGCGGCAGAACGCTGAGAAGGACCGGGAGATTGCCTCACTGAAGATGGAAGTTGCCAAGCTCTCCCAGAAGTCTCCTGTGCAGCCCAAGGTGAAGCGAGGCCTGCTTGCCAACATTAGGGAGGTGGTGACCTCTCCACGGAAGGCTTCATCTGGCCGAACGCTCAGGAAAACTGCCCGGACTGCAAACCACTGAAAGGGTTATTTAGGATACTTTGAAAAGTATCCTAAACAACTCCAGAGAAACGACAAGAGGCTCTCATTTATTGTTTTTTATTCAAGTAGAATGAATGTTTTTATTGTATTTTTAATGTTTTAAATTTGTAATAAAAATTTAAACAGAGTCCTGAAACCCTTGATTAATTTAATCACATTATTTGATGCGTCAAGCCCCAGTGCATGATGTGGGTCATTTCACAGCCACAGCTCAGTAATGTATGATTTCTCTCTTTTTGAGGTGTGCTTTCTGCAGATAAAAAGCTTGTTATACATGCATACATTCACTGCTATAGAAACATCACGCAAGGGAGTTCTCGCTTGGTACACACTGAACTTTATATCCGCCTGATCAAACAAGGCTGTCCATTATCTGTGGGGCCTGAGGGGGAGTGAACCACAAAAGACCCTGACAGGAACAAAGATGCGATGTGAAACATTGATTTATTAATCTCTTTAAACTCAGTCAGTGAAAAATATTGAATTATTTGCCAATATAACAGAATATGAGCATAATGTATTCACCATGTTAATGAAATATGTTGCATATTGATCTGTCTGTAAGTGAATGAGGTGTATCCAGTGTGGTGTGCACGAGGTAAAGCTGCGCAGCCTCACTTCAGTGAGTGAGAGGGCCATTGTGGGGGACAGCCAGCTGCTCCTCTGTCTCTCTGCTCTGTGTTCATTAATGAGATTAGCTATTCGTCTTAGTCTGCCTCAGTGCAAAGGGGTCAGTCACAGGATTAGCACCTTGCTCAAAGCGTTGCATCACTTTGTTTCACTTTTTTCCCCCCCTCCTTACTTTCCCACTTCTTGCTCTTTGTGGGTCATTTTTTTCCCTCCAGCCTCCAAAGTATGTTTAGTACAGTTAAAAGTGAGTGGATATACTGCGACGCATTATGAGGCCTCAGGACTGAGTGCGTCTCGACCCTCTGCCACTGAATGAAGCATCTTCCAGGGGAAGGAGGACCGGAGCAGGGGCAGCCAGAGGAGTGAAGGGGCAGCTGGGCCAGCATCTCGCCTGCTGTGGCAGAGTCCGGTCCGAGACTCTGGACGAGTCATCCTCATGCCACTTGTAAATAACAAAGTGGGAGAGGATTGCACAGTCGGCTCGGACAAGGCTTTGGCTGATGGAGAGGCTCTGGTGGGGTCTTTAATAAAGGTAAATCCATACTTTTACAGTTTATGCTTTGGTGTTTTCCTACTTTGTTACTTTATTTATTGTAGTTTGTGTGCAGGTTACCATCAAATACATTTCTAAAGTATTAATCACACAAAGATGCTTTTACGTATACAGTTATTTGTGACCTATAGAAAGACAGTCAAGAGTTGCATGAGATTGGAGAAAGGAGTATTAAAAGTCGATTATGTTCAGCATTGTTAATTACACCCTTTTTTATTTTTTGTAACTCTAAAATGAGTATTTCACAGACTAAAGAAATTAAGGCAGGTTTTTTTCCCCTGTGGCTAAAAAGGCACTCTGAATGAAAAGACATTTTTGGTCCACTGCATCTTTGTGATCATTCAAGCGTCTGTGTTTGTGTGTTAGATAATGTCATGATCAAGTTTTCCCCCTGTTACAAGCAAATATTTAGTTAGTTACTAAAATGTACTTTCTTGTCTGTGGAATTTTTTCTGTACTGTAACATGGTCCATGTTTTTCTTGGTAGTATAGAGCATTGCTGTTTGCTGTGAAAACGAATGCATGTAATATTGTAATATGTAATTTATTGCTATTTTTGAATTGCAGCAGTGTATCGTATATGTAGAACAACAATAAGTAAATGACAAACTGATAATGTCAGCAATTGTAGAGTAGGTATGAGGTATTTTTAAAACATTTAACAAATAAAGTGAGAATAGATCTCTATTTTCCTAGTATTAAGCTTATAAATCTTATAAAATACAATTTTGAAAACTAAAAATGAACACAACAAAAAAATGTAGTAGTGTAATGTACTTGTTTTCTTCCCTCAGTTGTCCACGTCTTGAAAATGAGCCGCCGGTACTGCGAGCGCACAAGGTTGCTTTGGCTTATCTAGAAATAGATCAATGATAATGAGATTATTCATAATATTTTTCATTGAAACCAGAGCTGCTAATCCTGCAGGGCTAAGATGATGCTGCAAGATAATAAAACACTGTAACCGTATGATTGACATCATGAAGCTGTAACTGTTCCTTTCCCCCCATTTTCCAGTTCTTGTTTCTTGCAGCTCTTCTTGCAGCTTTAGACATTCAGTTTTTTTTCTGTTAACATGCACTGATTGGGTGATTACATTTGCCTTGGAGATATGTACAGTCGTGGGAAGCTCCTCAGAAGCTCTACATATAAATATAATAAAGTCTTTCTTTTTATTCCGAATACAGGTGGTGGCATGTTACCGGCACTTGGCATCATGCGTCGGTGGATGCACAGACAGCTTGCAGCTGCGGGACGAGCTCCGGCAAACGAGAGAAAAGGCCCAAAAGTTGGCTGTGTCCATCCGCTGCCACCTGACCTCACACCTACGGGACAAGAGCCTGCCTGAGGATCAGCGCAAGGAGATGGAGCTCCTCTGGGTGGCCTTCTCCTCCAGCTTGGAGCTCCTCCATGTTGACATGTGCAAAGTCTTCAGCATGGGCGACATTTTCTCTCTGGCCAACACTGCTACACTGGTGCAAACTGGCCTTCAAGGTGAATGGAAATCCTGTACATTTTATTGCAAATGCAAATTGAAAATTCAAGAGGTCACCAAAGAAAAGTAAAATAATTTTAAAAAAAATGTAATGAACTCTAATCCCATGACTGATAGAATAAATTATTCTGAAACTATAACCAACAAAATAATTGTAAACAGTATTTTTAGAGATTTTTTGGGTTCTGATTAATTTTTCTAATTCTTCTTCTTCTTTCTTAATCGAATAACACGATGGACATTGATGTGAAAATGTGTTGATTTCTTACCATGCCACTTTCAAACCATACATAGCTAAATTATCAGATATATGTTGAGCCCTGACTTCAAGTCAGTTTCTCTCCTGTCCTTTAATCGAGTGTTGTCTCTTTTCAAAGCTGCTCAGACACCACCAGTGGGGAATTGTATTGTGGAGATGCTGCCTCTCTCCTGCACTCTCTCTGCTTTTTAGCATGAATGACACTGATTACCCTGAGGGGCAACACGACATTTCTTTATTTACACCAGGGTGGTGCAGAAAGCCACCAATTCATTGTCTGCAAAACACCAGAAGACAAGAAGTAGGACATGATGTAGTGGAACATATTTCCATTGGAAAGAAATCACGGCTAACAGAGAGCAACTGTGTATATAAGTTAAATTAACTTTTAAAGTAATCACATCTTGCATTAGAATTAATCTCTGAGAGTGTCTTGCTGTTGCTTTCACTCATGTTTTCTCAGAAAGCTGGAGAATTTCCAGCTGTGGCCTCTCCCAAAACCACTGATGTCAGTATATCTCACTTGATTTATTTCTGTGGAAATGCGTGGAACAAGTTCTAGATCAGGCATCGGCACTGCATCAGTGGAGAATGTTTTTTTGTTTGTGCACATATCATATGGGATTTTGTAGTGCCACTCATCTGAGTAATGCATTTGTTATTTATTTATTTATTTATTTATACATGTCTCCTTTATTTAACCAGGAAGGTCAGATTGGGATACAGTTCTCTTCTGCCCTAATGGTCAACATAGGTAACAATGAAGAAGTTTCAAATATAAATACAAACAGGCAAAATTTACGCTCACACAAATAAAAAACATAGTAAAACGCTGCAAACTGATTAAAAATATACACAGTAAAAACATACAAGAAAATGCAAAGAAACAGATTGGATTCACTTTCAGTAATGAAGTATATGTGAACACCTGTAGTACATGAAAACACCTACAACTAAATCTATCAGGCTATCTATATAATGTGACAGCAGTGGGAAAATGATGAGTCATTATAAACAGCATATTGCAGTATGAGCAACTTGACAATTTGTGAATTTTTTTATTATTATTTTTATTATTATTATTATTATTATATTATTATATTATATGTATTATTATTTTATTATTTAGTTTTTAATAAGAGTTTCTCAGATTCATCAACTGTTTGTTCTGTGATGTTATGCAACAGTTGAACTAGGTACAGACTAAAGCACCAGATTTCATGTTGGCCATTTCAGGAGGAGGCAGTGAGGTGGCAGCTCGGGCCCTCAGTCTGCCAGACTTGAACCAGGCCCAGACTGCAGCCCCAGCTGCCGGCCTGGAGATCCAGGAGCGCGGTGCAATGGAGCAGGAGATCAGCCACATCGACCACATGATCGACGACATGGAGATGAAGGTCAACGTGCTGCGCTGGATGGTAGAGCCCCAAGGGCCGCAGTACGCAGACCCGCTCAGCAGCACCGACAGCGCCTCCCTGGCTCTGCTCTCCGTGGACGAGGAGCAGCCTGGACACCAACCCCTCTGCCAGCGCAGTCACATCTTTGTGCTCATACTGCTGATGGCAGTTGTTCTGTTGGCAGCCACTTTATCTGTCTGCATTGTCTTCTTCTCATGAGCAAAATGTCAACCTTTTCACCAACACTGTACAAAAATGGCAAGCTTTGCATTTTGTAATAGCAATCCAATTATTTACTACTGCATTAGATATTTATCAACAGAAACACACTGAAATAAATCTGGATGCAAACTACTTTTGCATTTTGTTACAATGAATGCAAAGCTGCAACATACTTTACATTATCTTTGTTGAACAAAGTAACCATAAAAACATGATGCTGCCAATTAGAAGTGTTTGATATTGTATTAAATTGAATTATAATAGGGCGATTGTTTATTTTACTTACTCAACTGTAAAAAGGTTTTTTTCCCCCTTTTTTCCCATGCAGTATGTTATTTTTGTGATAAAGGAAGGAACCATTTCTGAAATGTTACAAAGCCTCTTTTTGAACATTTAATTCCTTGTTGCCATCAAGATGATATATAGGTGCTGATGCTTGTAGTTGATTTCCTGTAATAAGATGAATATTCATTTCCAGTGATATTTTTAGGATTAAGTGTGTATATAATCTGTGCTGTAGAAACCTGACAACATGTAGATTTATGCTATATAAACGTTTCACCTTTGATAAAACATTGTGTTGCTTTTTATTTATGTTTATTGATGAGCAAATATGTTGGGCTTGTATTTCAGATGGTGTGTAACAAATACTTTGCTGAATTTAACAGTTTTAATTTGCTTTAGTGCAAAATTATTACATTAAAGGTTGAGTTGGTAGGATTTAGGGACATCTAACCTTGTAAACCTGTTTAGATAAGTGTTATAAACCTAAAGTAATCTAGTGGTGAAGCAGCAGATTACAAGTACCGTAATCGTACAGTAAATATATAGAGAGAGTTGTTATTGCACGTTATTTACCAGTTCAAAAACGTTTTACTTTGAAAGGGCAGCTTGTGGGACAAAAAGTTTGACAGCCGCTGTCACAACTTCTCAGGCGGAAGTGCTCCAGTAAAGTCATCTGTCTGCGGCGGCAGGTCGTGACCATGGTGCTGAAACAGTGTCATTCGCGACTTAAGCTCTTTGTCTTGAACCACCCGGATAAGAAGTGGCGTGAGCCCTCTGCTTTTAACCGGGACACAGCGGGCGGCTGTCCCGCCACCGTGTCGACTGTGACGGCCGTGAACACATCACGGAGTCTCCACGGTTTCGCTCCGGCAGCTCGGAGCGGCTGTGAGGAGGAGCCGCGGGGAGAGAGGGGAGCTGCAGGACCGAGGATCTCACATGTTTCTGCCGGGACACACATGTCTGTGAGAGGTAACTGATGTCTGATCAACACTGAACACAAAGACACTGCTGCAATTCTAATAACTGATATCATCAAATAAGCACTGTCGAATGAATGGCAAAATAAAAGTCCTCTACAGGTCAGAGAGGTCAAATGCATTACACCATAACTACACCTCATTATACTGGTCATAATAATAATGAAAGTAAGAACACAACTTATTTATATAGCACCTTTCAAATTGAAGTCAGACTAAGGAAACAATTAAAAAACTATGTTATACTGTACTATGAAGATCACACAGCAATTGTGCTCAGATACAGAAATAAAAATAATGTTACTCATGAGAAAAGAGTAGAAACAAGATCAAATGAAACATGAGATAAAAATTTGAATAGATGGTAAGGTAAGAAATGAGGAGAAAACAAACATATAAAATGTGTCTTTGAGAGACTTACAAGAGTTTGCAAGACGGATCTTCTCAGGGAGAGAGGGAGTCCTGACAGAAAAGGACTGGTCACCACTGGTCATTACACTTTTCACTGGTATTAATGCTCATCCACTCACAGTGACGAACTATGAACACACCACACCTGACATTCAGGTTAAATATATTGTATTATCTGGCAGTTCCTATAATTTATATGGGGAATATAGACACATTAAAGACATAAAATTATAGACCAATAAACAAAGTATTAAGTCCACAGATTACAAACTACACACTCCTATAGTTACAGCTCTTATATACAAGTAAGTGTAAAGCCAGACCCCGATGCTGCATGTTTTCATTAGAAACCTTTACCCGCATACACAGTGTTTATGCAATATGCACCAGTTCCCAGATGTGTCACCTTTACTGTGGTATTGTTGTGTGTGTGTGTGTGTGTGTGTGTGTGTGTGTGTGTGTGTGTGTGTGTGTGTGTGTGTGTGTGCATATGCATATGAACTGTTTACATTTGTAAATTTTGTTCAACCCGTCCAACCCTTACCCACTCACTGCTCATGGTTGCTCTGATTCTAATGGACATTATGTGGATAATGTGAGGAGTTTCAGACTTTGTTAAATCAATATAAAATGTTGTTGCTCATGTCAATGTTATTTTTGTTGCAACAGCAGAAAAAACACACCAGCAGAAAGCTTATACACTGCCAAAAATTCTTGTGTATTAATTTAAAATACTGAACAAAACTTATGGGTGACATATTATTACCAGAAAAGCCCTCCGAAGGCTCATACCTGTGCCAAGGCTGATTGGGACCTTAATCACCATATTACATGTAGATATATTGAGATCGGATACATATATACACAAATATGTATATGCTCCAAATTTCACCTGTTCATAAGCACCTTACATTTGCCTTTCATCTAGATCTCTGCATCATTTCTTGAGAAGTTCATAAATATCCTCTCTCACAATTTTAAAGAAAGTAAAAAGATCCTGGATGTATCCCCTTGAGTCACACCCCCCCACCCTTCCACTGAAATGTCTATAAAATCTGTTCTGTAGTATCTGCATAATCTCCTATCAGTCAGCAAATTAGAATATAAACTCCTTGGCAAAGGTGGCTCTGAAAAAACCACAACAACCCTGCTTTGAGTTACTACTTAATCCACTAAAATATAAACACTATGTCCAATATGAAATTGTTAAATCTGTGACAACCATTTAAAAAACACTTTTTACTCATGTCACACGTCCTGACAGAAGGTGAATAGCAATATGTAAACACAAGAACACATTTTGCTTTAAAGTATGCAGTGTCATACTGACTGCGATGGAAAAAAACAAGAGAAATGGGAAAATGACTGATGCTAAAAGTTGTGCAATAACTCTTCTGTGTAACCACCATCTCCTCTGTGTGGATTTCAGAGCTGAGCACCTCTGTCAGAACCTTTCAGTACGATCTGAAACCAGACGTACCTAACTCTGAAGGCCGGAAGCTGTTTTTTGACACACATGCGGTCGTACGACTCTTTGAAGAGAATGGTTTGGCTTCTTCTGTTGCTTCGTTTTCACTTGTTCTGAGTTCGGAACATTTGGTAATTTCTCTCATCCATATGTATTTTTTCAAACATCAACAGGTTTCACAACTCAGCAAGCTGAGGTGATGGTGAAAGTGCTGGTGAGGATGACCAACTCTAACATGGATGTCATCTATAACGACATGGTCACCAAAGTGCAGCAGGTTTGTACTGTAAATTGTACATATGAACTATGATCATCATGTTTCTAACACACCACATTATACGTATCTTAGTGAAAATGCACTGTTAACCTTTTAGTCAAGCACATGTTTAGTAATTATCTGGAACAGTATTTGTTTATAAAAAGAATTCAAATTTAAGGCAACATTTCATAACTTCACCATCTTCATTTGCTTTTATTAGAAGTTAAAATGTATTTAATATCAAATACATTTCACATGGATGTGGTGCTCCTCATCCATGTCACTGCAATAAAAGAAAAATATATGATCTGTATTTTAATATCAAAGGACCCTCAGTTACTTCCTGGAGAATTTTTTTATGCCCACCTTTATAAGCATTATATTCAATACTTAATACTTCTGCTGTAAATATAAATATGATGTTGTGCAGTTTGTAAAATATAGTGCCAGTAACAGGGACATCTTATACCACATCGTGGAAAAAGATTGTAGCTGTCTAACTATTAAACCATATTGACCATAGTGTAATGTCAGCTGAGGAAAGAAGAGAAATAATGTCAGTTGGAGCCATATATTTGATTTGTAATTTCCAGTGTATGTTCGTCCTGAGCAAAAGGGGATGTGTGTTGAAGACTGGGGTTTTCCAAAGGAAATTGTAGTTCAGGCCAGTAATCAGAGTGGCTGCTTACTGTTTTATGTTTTTTTGACTGTTTAATTTAATTTAAAAAATGTATTGAAAGTGATGGACGCTACAGCATACGAAAGTACTACATGCAATATATTCCTTATGTTATAAATGATCTGCAAAATTTAAATTTCATTTAATCATGAGTACGTGTCTAAACAAAGTTCAATCAGCAACCAGTAGAGAAGTAATTTATTGGACTCAGTCACTACAACGTCAGTCAAGGAGCTGATTATTTGATTATGCTGTTGAGTCAATTATTAACTTTTATTCCATATAATTAAATTGCTTCTAGAGTTTTTAGGCATATCCATTGGTTCTGCAGATGAATGTTTTGCAGTATTTAGTGTTTCTTTATTACTCCTGTATGCTTTGTGTGATTTTTGGAAGGAAATAATGCTGCAGCGTGTGATGTCTCAGATTGCATCTGTGAAGAAGGACATGATCATTCTTGAGAAAAGCGAGTTTTCCACTTTACTGGCAGAGAACGAGGTACATTTTATGTTATTGCTGTGCTGATGACAGACATGTTTGGTCACTGAATTCACATCCATGTTTATGCGTCGATCTATCCACTGTAAAGTTGAAGCAGAAACATGTTTAAGTTAATATTTAATCAAGGGCTATGACAAATGTTGTATACTATGTCTATTGACTATTAGATGGTAAAATTAAAAGCAAAATGAACAATTAAGGCAAATTAATATAAATATAAATCAGTCATGCCAGATAATAGTGGATGTGGAAGACTCTTATAATTTAGTTGCGTTATGTTTGACGTGTTTGCCTAAAGTGGGAACATGAATGACTGTGTACTGTACAGTATGTTTCTTTAAACATCTTGATTAATTTGTTTTTCATATTTTCAAAATTCCTCCCAGAAACTCAAGATCCAGTTACTGCAGCTGAAGGTCGGACTGGCTGTAAGTGGTTAGATTTACACACATCAGATTATGTTTTATAGTTTATGGTACAAACATTTCTTATGAATTTCTTCTGTGTGTCTTCACCTTGCAGGACGTCATGAATAAAGTTCGCTCAGATGCTATTTTGGACATGAATTTGGAGAAAAGCCGTGTTAAGGAACTGGTAAGTGTTCAAATTATGTTCAAATTAATGTTTGCAAATCTGTTGATAGCACTTTTAGCTATCTAGTAGTCATTTATGATAATCATTACCTCAACTTTAAGAATTAAAAGGATGATGGGCTTATAAATAAAATGTGAAGTTGACAGGTCATGTTCTTGTGTTCCTCCTCTAAATAAACATTTTTTTTATAATTTCCAGAAAGCACAGCATGAGAAGATGCTTCTGGAAATGCGAACTGAAATAATGGAAATGGTTTGTAAATATAGAGTGCACTTACATGTTTCCTAAATAACGTTATTCTGTAGTGTACAGTAGGCGCAGCCCTGGACAGAAGCATGTCTTATAGACATCTGGTTGATGTTTACTGGGGCTTATCTGTGATTCCCCTGTTTTGTTTTGTTATAGACTGCTGAGCAAGATCGTCATTTGACTCAGACCAACATGAAAATAGACACTGAAGTGGCCGGTTTGAAAACCATGTTGGAGTCACATAAACTGGATACAATAAAATACCTTGCAGGTGGGACTTGAATTGAATTGAATTGAATGGCACTTGTGCACTGTTGACTCAATGATCTAATCTGCTGATTAGGTTTAATGGTTATTGTTCAGTGATGTTACTGTAGAGGGGAATGAAGGGGGAATTTAAGTGGGGTCTTACAGTCTGGGACTTTTAACCCTCAAAGCCACAAAGTGCTGTATGTTTCCTACATACATATACATGTATGTAAGTTGCATATCGTATTCATATGGCACTGAGAATTAAAGCATGATTCGTTTGAAAAAGCTAATTTTGAAAGAATTAATGATCTATGCTTTTTTCTCCTTTAGGTTCTGTGTTCACCTGTCTCACAGTAGTCCTGGGTTTCTATCGCATTTGGATGTGAACTATTATCAGCAAACAGAAACTCTAGCATTCCTCTGGAAGCCCAGTATTCATTTCAACCTGTCGCTAGGCCCTGCACTGCGTATCAGGGTGTGCCATCTGAGGAGAACTTTACTCATCGCTAACCTGCTCTCACCCAAGCATAAGGACTGATTGATTATGACTTTCATATGACCTGTGGTAATACATGAACTTTCAGCATCTCCTCTGAATCTGTCAGCAGTCAGAGACCAATTCCCTCTGTTTTTGTTTCATTTCATTGGGCATTTCTATTTGTGCTGCAATCTTATTCCCTATCATCATTTTTTGATGGAATGAAACTGCTGAAATATTTCAGCTGCTGTTACTTTGTTGATTTATAAATTCTCAACACTGTATAATGATAAAGATGTTCCAGTCAGTCTAAATTTATGAATGATATATATAATACTGTTTGGAGCTAAAGTCAAACTTTTTCTGAGTATGTAAATATTTTATTTATGTATATAACATGCTGTAAAATAGCTGTCGGCCTGGAACTCAGAAGGGATTCATGTAACTTATGTAACCACTATATTATCAGATGTATTTTATTTTAATTTATCTTTCTAGCTGATATATTAACTGGATTTTGGGGCTGATTTTATTTGGACGAAATTAATTAATAGGTATACACTTAGCCAACAGGATTTTGATAGTGGTATTGTTGAAGTTTTGTAATACCTGATTCACTGAATTGAAAAAGATTGATAAATGGTTTGTATTTATATTGCGCTTTTCTAGTCTTGATTGTCTAAACATGAAGTCACATGACTTTCGACAACAAAATTTACAGCATGTGTGTTTCGATTGAATAACCTGAAAATGTTGTATTAGTGATAATAACAGTTTTGTTGATTGGTAATTGTGGCTGCCATGGATGCCACGCTACATATTTACGTTTCCTTTGACATTTATTTTGAAAAACCATTTGACCCGGAAGTGTTTTTCCTCCTCTCCTGTGTACTGTGGTTAGCACGTGTGTATGTGTCAGAGCAGGGTTCAGTAAACACACACGCACAGAGAAGTGTTAGGGAACATGTGTGTGTTTATGTGTGTAAAAAGCGACATGACTTCATTTAACAGTTTATGTTGACTCAAACCGAGGAGTCATGACAGCTAGCGGCTAAGCTAACCGACCGAGCTCAGGTAGGTGTTGTTTTTTTGAGAAAGTGGTGCAGCTTCCATCTGCCAACGTGTTCATGGCTGAAGGGAAACAACATGTTTAATACTGTTGGGTTCGTTTAGTACTTTAGAAATCTAAGGATGACCACATCAGCAGAGCAGTTTACCACAGGTAGACTTCAGATCACACCAGGTCTAGATCATCTGTCATATCTCGACCAAATGACCAGGGGGAGTTGAATTAGTGATTGAAACACATTTTTTAGAGAAAGGAAGAAGCAAATTTAGCTGTTTTGATCCTGTCTCGACCAAATCATACCAGGTCTACATTAAAAACTACTGTATATAGACGTATCAAGTCTGCAGTGAAATCACTCTTTTTTTATATTTTCAGAAATGTGAACATGGCTGTCAGAGAGAGTAAAGGCTTTAATTGTGACATCTGACTCATATTTTAAGTATATAAGTGCTCAGTATTGTAACTGAATTTTCCTTTAACTTTCCCTTTCTGCATCATTTCTAAATGTCAGTTATACTTTCATAATCTTGGTTACTCTGTCACCAGCTGGCCTGCTGATAACAACTGTTTTATTTTTACAGACACTTTTCACTGTTCCTGATGCAATAATGGCTGATGCATTCAGCAGCAGCTCGGAAACAGTGCTCCAGCGAGTTGTAGACTGTACAGTGAAGACAAATACTTCTCCAGAGAAACTTGAGGAGTTGTATCAGATAAAGAAAACCTGCAACTTTATCAGTCAGCATCAATTCCAAAAGGTGAGGATGTGAATTATTATATGTTTTTTGCGTTACACTCAATTGTTTCCAAAATATCTAACAAATAACGGATAGATTATTGAGACTGTTGACCAAAGAAATCTTGGTAAACTCAAATTGTACTCACTCTTTAAATAATCAAATAGTGGTGGGGGTTAGTGTTGATGGAAAGAATTAAATATGATTTATCTTATAAAAGGTTGTATAAAAGAGAGAGATAGACACACACACAGACACAAGTTATGTTTCAAACTGCTGTTTGCAAAGTTTACACTCAACTTTTTGGTCACATTTGGTTTAACGAAATGCACCCACACAGACCACTTCTTTGACATATTGTCATTTAGTTAGTGGTAAACTCAGAGTGAACATTCAGTAATCGTTCATAATGCAGTCTGTGTTTGGTTGGGACAATCCAAAGTTTTTACAGCTGGTCGGTCTCTTCCACCACCCAGTAATGTGTTTCTCCTTATCAATGTAACACTGGTGATTGTGTGACTACTAAGTGTATTTCGACCGACCAGTTGAACATCAGACTGCAGCCCATTTGATGACCTGTTAATCAGTGAAACAGCTTAAGTTGAGTTGGATACTTATTTGAGAAGTTAATTTGCCTAAATGCTTACAGGTTGCTCTGCAGTTTCCTGATGAGCTGTTGGTGGACTCCATCACAGTGGCAGCAGAGATCGAGAACCACAGTAATGCCAAGACGTTCATTTTAGGAGATACATCCTATGGCAGGTAATTCAGCAGGTTTCATACAGTCCAAAGTGCTTTGACTCTTGACAAGACAAGGCTTTTTACCCTTTTACAGTAATTTCATACTCTACATATGTGCCAATTTCCAGGGTTTGATCCTCCACAGCCATCTTGTATTTTAAACCTAAAATAGCTTTTGTAAGTGTTTTTTCCCATAAACGAGTGAATTAAAGGTACATAGTGTATAATTGTGTGATGTCTAGAGTTGAAATTGCATGTTGCAGCTGAATACCCCTCACCTCACCCTCTCCTTCCAAACATGAAAAGAACCTGTGGCAGCCCTCAGTTGTCATAAAAACTCAAAACTTGTTTAGTTTGTCCAGTCTGGACAAATGTAAAAAACATGGCGGCCTTCGTGGAGAGGGTCTCCTCAATGTTATTATAAAGTATCTAAATATAAAGGTTCCCTTCTGGGGTAAAGAAAACTACAATTTAGATGACACGAACTAGTGAAAACATCATGAGGATTATTCTACATTAAATTTCAATAGATCCCTTTCACATAAATCTTACACACTGGACCTTTAAGCTTTTGTCAGTGTAAGCTTATTTATTCATTAGCATGTAATACCTTAGCACTGGGAGTTGTTAAAGAACCAGCCATTGCCAACACACCATGATTTTGTTTTTTGATGTTTAAGCACATACATCTGTTTTCAAGGTTTTAATTAAAGGCTCATTTGTGCTCCCTTTATGCACGAAAAGAGATTCATTAATTTCAAATGATGTAGCCATCACTACCTACTGCCTCGCTCAATGTACTGTATTAGCTTTACTGCCCCTCCAGGATTTCCTGTAGTACTGCTCTGTTTTGTCAGTTTCTGTATACATATCTAAAGTTGAGCATAAATGAGCCTTAACCTGATTGTGAGTTGAAAGGTGTCTGTGGGTTGGCTGTCTGTTTAATGGAGATGTTGCTATACTTCATTGAACTCTCTTGAGCAGCTGCTGTGTGGATGAGGTGGCTGCAGAGCACGTAGGAGCAGACTGCATTGTGCACTATGGCAGAGCCTGCCTGAGCCCCTCTAAAAGGCTGCCCCTGATGTACGTGTTTGAGAGAAGACAGCTGGATGTGGAAAAGTGCGCCTCTGCCTTCAGAGAACTCTTCCCTGACACACAGAGTAACATCATCATCCTCTATGATGTCAACTATGTTCATGCGACTGGTAAGATCTCACACAAGATCTCTCCTGTAATAATAGATAATAATAATTCCCCTCTCAGTAACTAAATACCACCATCTTTTTTTCTAGGCGATCTTCTGGAACTTCTGTCTCCGGAGTATCCAAACCTTGTTGCTTCAGATCTCGTTGTCGAAGGGGAGCAGTGTTTCAGTCACAGCCAGATCAAAAGAAAACATTATGATAATTGTCTGTCAGAACAAGACAACAGTCAGGTGATTTGTCAGTTTGGGAGGCAATTCACCTTGAACAGTGGTTCAAACCTAACAGATCACAGTATATTCTACATTGGCCAGGAAGGAGCAACGCTGCGAAATTTCATGATGACCTGGAATCGCTGTTCATTTTGTTCTTTTGACCCAGTAACTATGATGGGTAGGAAGGAGTCAATGAGCATCAACCGTGCGCTAATGAAGCGCTATTACGCTATTGAAAGGGCCAAAGATGCCAGTGTGGTTGGTATCCTGGTCGGTACACTGGGGGTGGCCGACTACCTCACCATAATCCAGCAGCTGAAGGAGACCATCGGCAGGGCTGGCAAGAAGAGCTATATGTTTGCCATGGGTAAACTGAACGTGCCCAAACTTGCAAACTTTCTGGAAATTGACATTTTTGTGTTAATTGCTTGTCCGGAGAACTCACTGTTAGACTCAGGTGAGTTCTTTAAACCTGTAGTGACGCCGTTTGAGATGGAGGTGGCATGCAACAAGAACAGGGAGTGGTCAGAAGAATATGTCACAGACTTTCGACATCTCCTACCAGGTTAGTTTGAGATTTATTGATATCATAATACTCTTAATAACCTTTTTTTAATTTTATATTAAGGGTGTGTGTATTGTGACTTTTTTTGTGAAAATTGAGCCTTTCCATGTTCAGCATAAAATTACTGAAAAAGTCAAACAGTTGGAAATTCTGCTTTAGTTTGTGCAGTGGGTCATGGACAGTGATCTAACAGATACAACATAAAGTTAAATGTGTGTTATAAATGTGGCCAATATATTTACGTTTTCCCGCTTTTTTTAAAAATTAGTTGTACTATTTCTGTATCATATTTCAAGATGTTAGGGGAGGGAGTTCATTAAGTCTAGGAATAAAAAGGTTCATTAAGCTGGATGTTTTTTTTACACAGTCCCAGATAAGAGTTCTCCACATGTATTTATTAGCCAGTCCAAATGATGTCTAATTTTCCAACATGATCTAGGTGGACAGAGTCATGTGCCTTTGGCTGATCAGCAAGAGGAGGGCGACGAGACAGATGTGTCTTTAATCACTGGAGCTCTACGGAGTCGCTGCGTGTTGAACAGTGAGCCTGCAGAGTCCTCACATGGCTCATCGGTGGTCCTGAGGAACCATACGCTAATCGTAGCCAGCACAGACTCGGCTGGTATGGGACAGTTAGAAAGTACCATTAACTACATGCAGCGTTTGCTTTTTTTGTTTATTGCAGAATTGTGCAAAAGCTCAATAACTCTTACACTTTGCAGCTTAATGCATGATGTACAATTTCACATTTTTGCTTGATCTCTCCAGCATCATTTCTGGCAGGACGAAGCTGGCATGGCTTAGAGCAGAAGTTGGGAGAGACCCCTGTGGTGAAGGCAGTAGAGGGCAGGAGAGGCATAGCTATTGCCTATGAAGAGGAAGGAACGTCTTCATGATAATCAACCTTTAATCCCCAAGGTCCTTGATAGATTATTTAATCATCACTACCTGCAGCTACAAGTGTGCAGTATATGACTTGTAATTATATAAATCTGTAAGTAATTAATAAACTGATACAGGGAACACCTCTTGTTATTTTAGTTTTTACTTTAGATTTTTGTGGTTTTTTTGAACATTTTCTGCTTAGTACTGTGATAATACAGATAATTTGGTCACTATAATCATGATAGTAAATTTCACCTTGGTTTTATCTCTACTCTGTATTTATGTTTGTTTGATAGAGGCTGTTGAAGTTGACTTTATTATGATCGATTCGTAATTTTTGAGCAAAGGGGATCTACAAAGGACATTGGTTATGTAAAAGCTAATTTCACGAGTATTGCACAGATACAAAGTCGTAATAACCTAAAAAAAATAACATTAACAATTACATACATTTAACATACATTTCCTGTTGTGTTATCCAAGTGTTCATAAGATTACATCAACAGTTAGGCTGAAGCACTTGAGAATTGCACATATATGAGTAATACCACAAACCATAACTTATCTACTAACCAGTTATGACTATATTATGGATGCTGTGAAGCAGTGTTGCTTATACACATGAATAAATTAATTAATGAACTGAAAAAATATTTTTTTATTTTTTTAATATTTTTAATGGAGAAGCTGTACAACTGTCTTCAGTGCCTTTTGTGTTTGTTTACATCAGTTTCTGAGGAACTTCTTCCACAAAAGATGCAGGGAATATACCAGTGTTCCCATTGCATTGTCCTTCCAACCAATCCTGGTTAACTGAAGAAAAAGAAGATATGGATAATGATTGATATGATTCATATGTCTTGATCAAACTTAAATGATTTCTCAATATTCAGTATGTATATGGCCTAGATAACTGATTTTCACCTTTGGAGAGCAATGTGATTGTATCCCCTTGATGAAAATTGAGATCCTCTGGATTAGATGACTCATAGGAATGAAGTGCCACAAAGTGGATGTCATTGCTTGGCTTTCCATCAGTTTGCTGGAACTGAAACACACACACATACACACATTTGTCATCAGTCATTTCTGGTCAATTTAATCATAAACTCAAGATGAGACTAGTAATCTTAGTTTAAACTGGTTATACATTTTTTTTTCAATATGGTTCTACTTAAACTTCCTTCAGAAAGTGGCCAAAACATAAACATTAGTTCTCTGCTGTTCTCAGTGCAGAATGAATCAGGATCTTTTATAATAATAATACAACTTCATTTGTATAGCACTTCTAAACAAAATATGTGATTTGTAGGACTGAAACAAAACAAGACAAAACAGGAAACAAAGAAAGTCAATATTAAAAAACATTTTGTTAAAACCAAAAATTAAAGGCTTTCCGATAGAAATACACTTTTGTCACATCACAGGTAAAATGTTTATGTGTAGATGAAATCATGTGCGTTTCTCCTGTAGTGCTGTACCACAGTTTTAGAACTGAACTGCAGGACCGTTACATAGGATGAAACATCTGTTGTGAGGCTGCTCAGATGATAGTGCAGAATGAAGACTTCATTAGGAAAATTCTCAGGTAATGCTTGAAGACTCAGTAAATGTTAAAAGCAGGTTTGATTCATAAATATTGCTATTATCTTAATCCCCATTGCAGAAAACTGAAGTATCTCCCAGAACAACTGTACCTTACCATTTCTTACCTCCTTGTTGTGACACCACAAGGTGATGCGCCTACCATTGGCACGACTCCACAAACTTTCCATTTCTGTGTCGGCACTAATTAGACTTTGTTCATCGGCGTCGGAGGTCAAACTATGTCAAATAAAAGAATTGAATTTTGAACTTGGCAGTGACACAATACACTGGTTAAACTTGAATATGTTTTTTTATTTGCAGTGTACCTCAAGGAGACTGCAGTAGAGGGGAGATTCAGTTTCTTACAGATTTTCTCCATCAGTATGACAGAGTGAGACCCAGGGGGTACAGAGACTGCAAAGTTGAATTTAAAATGGACTTTGACAATGTATGAATCATCAGGAGACTGAGCATCCTGGAAAATATGAACAGACAAATTGTCAGATTGTGAAAAAGGAAAATCAATCTTTAACTGCTGTTGTTGGAACATTTTGTGGCTCATAGGTCGGACTGGACAAATCAGGTATTTGACTCAACATACCTTACATTGTCTGTCTCTGCTGCTGTTTTCACTTGCAGTAAGACCTGGAATATGGAGAGGAAAAATAAAAAGGTTTTTTTCATGTATTGGGTCAAATACAATTTGCGAATGTGTTTTGTGCTAACATGTTACCTATACTGATAGGGTTGGTCAAAGGCAATGTCATATAGTGTCAATTACAGAAGCTCAGTTATTGTATCACATTTAAGAAAGAAAAGCCTTATTTACCTTGTTTTCTTTCAGGTCTGGTTGGAGGTTCTCGACTTGGAGTTTTACGTATTCCCTGTCCATGGTTAATCCCGTCCAAACAATGCCATTCAAAAAGTAAATAAATAAAGATGCTATATTCAGAAAACATCCATTGTTTTAATTTGGACATGAGCTGGTAACCTGCACCATACTACAAAACTTAAACAAAAAACACACGTCCCCACACGCTGTTTGCCATTTCAGAAATCAGCACATTAGGATTAGAAATTAGGGAAACGACGACCAGTGATTTTTTACTTAACAGACATTTTAAAAGTCTCTGAGCTAAATGTTGGAAGATTAAATTGATTCTAAAAATACTAATAAGATACCATCAGAACATAAGATGTTTCATATTTCTGTAATGGCTGTAAAAAAGGTATTAACATTACTTTAGCAGTCAATGAACAGTCTACAAACAGTGGACAAGTTACTTCTCACCTCCTTCTGTTTAGAAGCCAATGAGATTTCCAAACGTTCCAGGTAATTGTAGGGAACAAGTCCCCTCTAGAATTGACAAAAATTGAGGCTTGGAATATGAATAATGTGTTTAATGCACTTTTCATAAAAAGAAAAACATGGTAAATGGATGGTTTCATGGTCCAAATAGGGTGCAGATGTGGTGGTCTTACTCTTTCATTGAAGATCACAGATGCCCAGTTATCAGCACCTTTGTGCAGCACAAACACAATATTGCCTGGCACGACAGCCAACTCGTCACTGGTCTCAGGAACAAACTCAAACAGGACAGTGTGGGGGACTCCTTCCAGAGCCCTGTGAAGACAGGAGATGTCAATCTGCTGATGAGAGAGAGTATGCACACCAAGCTGTCTTTTGGTCTCTTCCTAATATTCACTCAGTGGTTTGGCATTTTACACTGAATAAAGCCTTTTATTAATTGAATTGCCTATTTTTGAATAGTCAATTTTCTGTCATCATCCAATTTTAAATACATTTTGCACCTGTACAGTGTATAAGGGGGTAAAGTTCTTTACACTGCACTGCTCTGTCACAAATCTTGTCACGTAAATTTTTTTTGCTGTCAGTTGTAACTGATTACAGCAAGGCTAAATTACAACGACTAACTACTTTAGCTATGATGCATATTTAGTGAGCATCTTCTAGTCTGTATGGTGAGTCCTGTGAGATGTGGACTGCTAATTGTGGTTCTACCTGAGAACCTCGGGCTCCTTTGGACAAGTTGGTCCATCTTCAACCTGTTGAATTTAAACACCAACACAAAGCATCCAGTCAATATTCCTTTAGACAGTTTGAAATGCATTTGTCCCCAACGTGGTACAACAATGCCATTTTCCAAAAAAGATTTGTAGAACTGTATCTGAAATGGAAGATGCTTTAATTTATTATTTAAGTTACTAAAACAGGTTGAGCATAATTAAATGCCTCAGAATATTTGAAAAGAAGTATTGTATTTTCTGATATATTTAACATAACATGCTGCTGCAAGGCAGATTCATCATTATGGTGTTTACATTAGACCCATGTCACCTGAGGCTGTAGTGGAGCAAACCCAGAGAAGTCATCCTGAGGAACAACAGAGGCAACCACCTAAAGACAATGTAACATTTTAGATATCAAATATATTCATTAAGTAAAAAAGTAGAATATACAGACGGCTGTGTGATTCCACAAGACTGGATGACAGTTTAATAGAATTCATGTAGTAACATCTGTGCAATGCCTTTCTGAACGTCAAGTATTACCTTAGCTTTGCCCAGATAGTCCTTCTTCTCCAGCTCAGCGACATAGTGCTTATTTGGCTTGAACAGAACATTTGATGGGAACTCCACTAGTTTGAAAAGTTTCTGTTTCTGTTGGTAAAATGGCATCACATGTAAAAATCTAATGTAGTGACTGAGCACTGCACTTTACTTATCCTTAACCTGTTTTAGAGTAGAGTTAGGTTGACGAAAATATGTATAAATTAGCAAATGCTCTTGGTTAATGTAGCCCTTTGCCATTTTGATATATAAAATCAAATTTCTTGCAAAAACAGAATTTCTTGTTATGAATCTAATGACATTTAAAGATATTGACAAATTAAAATGTTTAAATTGGTGCGAGGATGATATCTTAATAATGTTGGCCACTTTGTGACTGACCAGTGTCGACTGAAGAGCTCTGTCGATGGCATTGAGCTTAGCCTCTGTTTTGTAATCGAGAGCCTTCACAAGGTTTTCCTGGGCCTTTTCCCAGTTGCCCAGCTGAGCCTCAGCCAGGGCCATATTGTGGAGAACCTGTGACAGGAAACATTGATATTGAATTAGTAGCTTGTCACTATTTTGATCCCTCATGCAGACCACAGAAGAAGAACAACTAGACCAAAATAAAAAATATGCAAACTACGAAATGTATTCCATGTCTGAACTATTTAACAGTGGTAAACAGAAAGTAGGAATAATAATAATTTGTGACATAATAAGGAGGCTTAACAAGAACATATAAAATGTTGCATCTATTAAATACTTACATCACATGCAAATAATTTGTATCTGAGTCCAAGTGCTTTGTAATCTATCAGCTGGTTCCCTCTTAGTTCTTTGAAGGCATAGTGGAAATCACCCAAACTCTCCTCATACCTTTGAGCAGAAATAATACAGTTTATTACTTTTACATTAAATGAAGCACAAAAATGGTAAAAGTGATTAGGAATCACTTCTTCTAATAATAAAACCACACTGTCATAAAATGTTTTAAAATCACTGTTAATTATGACAAGTTTTTTGAGATGAGTGGTGTTACATGCCTCTGCTTTTTGTAAAAGGCGATTCCTCTTTGAAAGAAGGCAACCGCCATATGCTCATCCCTGCGAATGCTGCAATCAAATGCCTGAGAAGAAATTGAGAAAACACTGTGACTTCCTCCTGAAGAGTAGAGAAACTGCAAACTCCACTTCTGCTTTCTAAATGACTTGCACTTTTTTGACAATAAAATACTTTTCGGTTATTATCTCCTACATGCAGACAAAATTTTCCTTTTTAATGAGGAATATTAAGAGAAAATGTTTTTGTTTTAGTGATCATTTTACCATCAATCTGAGACATACCTTTTCAGCAGCATCCAGGTCTTGGTTAAGAAGATGGAGACAGCCTATGTCAAAACAAATTTTGGAGTTGGGTTCTTGGATTGAAAGGAAAATCCTGAACGCTCCAGACAAATCATCTCTGTCAACACAGGTTACGGCCTCATCCCACTGACGAAGAGTGTCGACAAAAGACATAGTGGCTGGCTCAGAGTGCACAGCGCTTCAGAGCAGATTAAGGAAGCTCCATTGATTTGTAGCAGCAAATGAGGAAGTGTGATGACGTAAATGTTGGTACATTCAAATCCAAACCCAACACCAATGCAATGTGAGTGTGTATGTGTGTGTGCACGTGCGCATGTGTGTGTGGTTTTAGGGTTAGAGTTAGAATTAAGTTTAGGCGAAGGTAAGGGTTAAGCATTTTGTTTGGATGTTTAAGGTAGGGTAAGAGGCTGGGGAATGCATTATGCCAATGATTGTCCTCACTAAGATAGATTTATAAACATATATGTTTGTCTTTGTGTCGTCTAGGTAAAACTCATGTTGTGGGGACCTAAATATGTCCCAGTTACATAATGTCTTCTTTATGGGGACAAAAAGCAAGTCCCCATAAAATAAATCATTTGTTTGGCTTAGATTGAAGGGATAATAAAAATTAATTCATCATCTAATCACCACTATGCCGATGGAGGGGTGGGTGAAGTGTCTGAGTCCACAAGACACTTACAAACAAAACACTAGGAGTTTCAGGGATAAACTGTGTTACAGCCAAATGCAGAACTAACTGGGGATTGATTCTGCATTTAAATTAGACTTACAATATTATTTACACCATGTTTTTAGCCTAAATGTCCTGGACTCAATGGACTCAAACACTTCACCCACCCCTCCATTGGTATAATGGTGAGTAGATAATGAGTGAATTTTCACTTTTGGTTGAACCATCTCTTTAAGTGTAGGAATAATAAGGTTTTGTTTAGGCTGTCCACAGTGAATGGAAGTCAATGCAAAGTCCTTGGATAGGTGCACATCTGTGTGTGTGTTTGTTAAAATACAAATTACACCATGAAAACATATCCTTTTTAAATTAAAATGTAAGACAATATGAAGAGTTTAATAACAACGTACGTACACAGAGATAAGGATGAAGTTAATAGTTTTTTATAATCACTTAAAAGCCTTACAACTGCTCAGCAAGTGGTGTTTTATTTTGGAAGAGACTGTTGTTGTTCTGTATTTTGACAGTTTTCAGCATCAGTGCTAAACTTCACAAAGCAAAATGTCCGGTAAATATAAGAAATGTTATCCCATCTGCAAATACCACGCAAACACTGAGCAGTATTGTCTTTTCTCTTGTTTTTTAACTCTCAAAGTAAACAAAGATTTTACTTTAAAAGAACAAATTACGTATTTCCGCTGTCCGTGTTTCTAACTTTCCTAGATGCACCCGTCGCTAGCTAAACAAACATGGCTGTGCTACACTTTCGAACAACGCATCTTAATGATACTTAGGCAGACGACAATGCGACGGTAAACGAGACAGATGCCAAATGTGACGCTATAGATGGAGACTCGGTGCGTTGTGTAGCTGCTTAGCTTAGCCTAGCGTTTTGCGACCGTGTATACGCGCAGTGAGGCCAGTAGCTCCCCCGGTTGGCTAATGCAAGATAGCCAAAATGGACCTTGGAACAATGTTGTACAACAATTTAAAAGAAGTTACGTGGAGCACGACGTCCCTGCCATTAGATCAACTCGTCAGCGCATACAGGCTGCCACAAATTGCCAAGCTGGACAACGGTTAGTAACTTTCTGACACTGGCCAAGTTTCTAGGCTACAACTAGCAGCGGTGGCTAGCAGCTGGTTAGCAGCAAGGGTAAACTCAGCCGTCGTGAAGATTTTCTCTAGTTGTCTTGATGTTTGTCCATAAACATGGTCTAGTTTGTGTTAAATAAAGATAATGTTATTGTGTAGGTCTCATGTACATGTGTGCTGTAGTTATGGAATTAAAACCGATACGTTAGACTAAAAGAAGAATAAGTACATGTTAGGGAACAGCATATAAAGGCATCAGATGACTGTAATTACTGTTGTGAAGATAAATGTCCAGTGTAGTATAACATTTTGTTGCAGTTTGAGTTTCAACCCCCATCTGTTTATTCAATAGACGAGGCTTAAAGATCAAGATGTTTAACATGACAGTGACCCTGCAACCAAACAGACCACTGTAACTTGAGGTTATGGTCACGTTGAGTACAGCAATTGAGCCATTATGACACCAGCAGGGGGTTATCATGTTGGTCTTCATGATCCAGTCCTCTGTCACTCTCCTGAGCAGAACTGTGCTGATGCATTGTGCTTTTAATTGTAGTGCTTGTGTTTTAGAGAGGTATGGATTAGGGCATTAGTCACTGTCCATGGAGGAAAGTGAATTGAGTGCTGTGTAATCCAATGCCAATGATCTGAGTGGTGCATAAAGCGACACTAAGAAAGGAAACAGTCACCATGGCAGTCCTCATACACAATGTTTAATGTTTGGAGCAATCACCATGATCATTATGGTTCATCACCTCCGCCAGGGAGGTTATGTTTTAGTCCCTGTCAGAAACATAAAAAGTGTCAAAAGCATATCAAATTCCCACTGCATATACTGTACCTAAGTTTCATAATAACCTCTTGATATATACTGCCATTTTGCACAATTAAGGCTCACATTTAAAGTCATGAAGTCATGAAATATTGTAAATTTCAACTAATATTTGACACATCTAGTGAGAACAACATAACATTAAAAGAGCTGAAATTAATTAATTAAGTGTTGATGATAATTGATCTAAACAGCTGGTATGACATTTCAGGCAGATTGTATTAAATTGGGCAATGGTAATGGCAGGGGTAGACTTAGAATGGGACTCAGCAGAGTCTATATTTCTTTTATTGAGATGCACAAATGATTCCCTGTTTTCATTCCTGCAGGTCAGTTGGTGGAAGGGCTCAGAGACAATGACTACCTCTTGATTCATTCCTGCCGACAGTGGACGACGATCACCGCTCACAGTCTCGAGGAGGGCCACTATGTCATTGGGCCCAAAATAGAGATCCCAGTACACTATGAAGGTGAGACACATCTACACAGAATCTTCCTAGTTTTGCCCAGTATTGTCTTTTGTTAACATTTATCTGTTTATAAACTATCCTTTTGAAAACTTGTTAAAACTCATTAATATCTCAGAGGGTGTATTTAATTTCAGGGCATGTGAAAAAAGCTACATGAACTCACCTGTAATAATAAATAATTTGTAGAGGTCAATTCACAGCAAAGCCCTCAAACTCTGACGATGGACGATGTAGGTTGCATTGTACTACAGTCAAGTTAATGATGCTTCACTTCTTGCTTGACCCAGTTAGTTGCCATAATATGTATTTTCCTTCTTTCAGGCCAGTTTAAGCTACTGGAGCAGGACAGAGATGTCAAGGAGCCTGTACAGTACTTCAACAGTGTGGAGGAGGTGGCCAAAGCATTCCCTGAGAGAGTGTATGTCATGGAGGAAATCACTTTCAATGTTAAGGTACATTTGATATGTTAATGTGTCTCATTATGGTGGCTTTTGGAGTTTGTTGTATTACTTTACTTGATATTCTGACTATTAACTACTTGAACTCCCAACTCTGACATCAGAGGTATGCCATAAATTGAAATGTCCTGTTAGGACACCTTAAAATGTATTTTCGCTTAGTTTTTTGGGATACATTTTTAGTTTTAACTTCTTTTTTCACTCTTATACAAATTTTGATTTACCAGCCTTATGGTTTATTCTTTTCCATGTCATCTTTGCATAGATGGCTTCGGGGGAATGTAATGAAGACACAGAAGTTTACAACATCACACTGAGCACTGGCGATGAACTAACATTAATGGGCCAAGCTGAGATCCTCTACGCCAAGACCTCCAAAGAAAAATCAAGATTCAACACCATTTTCAAGAAGATCGGGAAGCTTAACTCCATTAGTAAGATTGGTCGAAGTAAGATGCCGTGTTTGATCTGCATGAACCATCGCACCAATGAGAGCATCAGCCTGCCTTTCCAGTGTAAAGGCAGATTCAGCACTTGTAGTCCTCTGGAGCTTCAGATGCAGGACGGTGAGCACATCATCAGGAACATTGTAGAGAAAACTCGTCTCCCAGTCAATGTCACGGTACCCAGCAGTCCACCTCGCAACCAGCATGACCTCCACCTCATCCGTGAGGGCCATCGCTATAAACTGGTCAACATTCAGACAAAGACTGTGGTTGTGTGCTGCATTCTGCGAAGCAACAAAATTATCCCCATCCATTTTCCCTTTCATATGGCCATGCCCAGATTTATTATTCCGGAAGAACTGCTGCAGGGAGAGTTGTGGCTAGATACTATGGTGCATCGCTGGTTCTCCTTCTGCCAGGAGCAGTTTGACATAGACGACTATTCCCGTGCCGTGCGGAATGTGCGGACAGACTGGAACGACGATGGTAAGAGTCCTAAGAA
This sequence comes from Paralichthys olivaceus, assembly GCF_024713975.1. NCBI lineage: Eukaryota > Metazoa > Chordata > Actinopteri > Pleuronectiformes > Paralichthyidae > Paralichthys > Paralichthys olivaceus. Next base: position 9,930,761 of record NC_091109.1, on the reverse strand, counting down.
AAGCAGTGGGAATGGTAGTTGCAGTGGAAGTAGTGGAGGCAGCAGTAACTCCAATGGGTGTCCTGGTCACATGCAGATTCCCAGCTCTTTAACGTATGCCCGGGATGAGCTCACCCAGTCCTTCCACAGACTCTCTGTGTGCGTATATGGCAGCAACCTGCATGGAAACAGCGAGGTCAACTTACAGGGCTGTATGACACTATGTGGGGATTGGGCTCTTCTGCCCTCTGATAGTGTTCCTTCAGACTCTGGAGAAAATGAACATTTTTTCCCTGAGCTGCTGGACAGCACAAGCCAACAACCGCCCTTCAACAAGTCAGATGTTCCATATGAGGAGCTGTGGCTGGATCACCTGAGAGGTCAGATCCCAAAACCCTCTTTAAGTGAGGGAATCCGAGGCATCAACAATGGCTGCAGCACAACAGCAGCCCTGTCATACCCAGTCACTTGTCCTCTTGGAGCAATAACCAGTTTGGATGTTGCTCTTACTCCACCACCGGTCCCACCCAAATCTGAAGCTGTGAGTAATATTCTCGAAGTAAGGTTTAAGTCCTGGTTGATTTGTTTGCATCTGTGGTTAACGTGGTTGCAGCCAACGGAGCAACTTCGTCAGAAATATGACAGGGCCATGCGATTTGTCAGTTTACTGCACAATCAAATAAGCTCACATTGTTTTGAAATAGATTTCAGTCAGTAATAACTGCACATGCAATCTGATTTCCTACCACAGACAACAGCAGGCCACAGTAGAGTTGGTTTCTGCTGAAGATCATCTGTGGTGACAATGTTATGTTTTAACTGCATCGGCCTTTGGTCGGGTTTGAGCACAAAAAAGACTCCCTGTTGGGTTCTGGTCAGGCTCAGTTTGTTTTCTCATAGACTCGGTCAGGCTTGGACAGAAAAGTCTGGCTAGAGCTGCATTCTACTACATATGGCTCAGAACCAATAGAAGAAGAAAAGTATTGGGAGGTAACTCAAATCTATTGCGAAGGAACGCAAAAGTGATCCTCAAAAAATTCTCTCAGTGAGCCATTTAGGGCTCCGTACACTTCAGATGTTCAAACTGTAATTCCATACAGCTCTGATGTGTTTACAGTAAGACGTCATGAATAAGATGAAATTGGCAATCTCAATACAGTGCATGAATAGCAAACTTCACCTCTCCCAATATAACTTATATATAGAGAAAGTAAATATGTTGATTTGAGCTGTGTCTAACCCTAAAAAAACATGTTAGTTTTGCTGTCAGTTTCACAGTCAGGTCATTTCCTTTTTAGGTGAAGGAAGAATGTCGTCTTTTGAATGCCCCACCAATCCCTCCACGAAGTTTGAAACAGATGCCATCGGTGCCCATCCTGTCAAAGCCTCGGCAGCAAGAGACTCGATCTCCGAGTCCAACGCTCTCCTATTATTCCTCTGGCCTCCATAACATGTAAGAACTGGAGGCATTTCATAACACTCTGACTTCTGTATATTTCATTTGACTAAAGGCAGGTTACATAAACTCAGAACATTCACTGAATTATTCTAGATCCAGAGGCTGACATATGCTGACATTTCACAGTCAGAGACAACCACTTTCTCTGTTCAGCTTTCCAAATCCACCTCCATGCTTTTGAATTCTTTTCTGTATGGTTAGCTGTGTTGATTAAGTATTTTAATGAGACATTTCAGTGAGGTTCAGAAATAATTTGTCATTATGAAACCTACAGGAAGTTTCCTCTTATACTACTAAATACTATTTTTTACCATCAGAAGTGGAGCATGTGAAGAAGAAGCAGCTGACCCACAAGAGCAAAGCCACGTGTGCTACCCCTGTAACTGGGGTAAATCAAACAGCACTGAGCCAAATGATATGTTGCCCACTGGTAGCCTGTCACTAGATGGGATGTCCTCCAGGTTGTCTTGGCCAAACAATTTCAGTGGAGGAGAATCACACTGCATGGAGGAATTCCTACCAGCTAGCTGTCGGAGTTACTACAGTTACCCCAGGAAGAGATCCCCAAGCACCCCAAAAACCTGTACCTCAAGCCTTGTCGACTTTGATGGCAGAGATCACACACAAAGCAGTAAGGACTTCAGGTTGCAGAACACTTCTCTGAATCAGGTCTGCACAAAATCTTCGAGTTACAATTCAGAGGTGTACAGAGACAAGCCAATAGAAGAATCTAACACCAAGCAGAGCCTCTCTTGTCCCATCTTACCCCCGAGAACGCCAAAATCAAATGCCATAAAGAACTGCACAGACTTACTGCCAGTGTCAGCCTGTGACGCAAAGCAGGAAACTTCAGATTGTTCACTTACTCAACAGGAGCAGAGTACCAAAGAGATATATTCCATCTGTGACTCATTGACTCCCAACTGTTCGTCCATGTCTGCCAGTGCACAGTGGCAGCCTCCGTCCAGTCTGGCTGGCCTCTCCATTGAAGAGGTGTCCAAATCTTTGAGATTCATTGGCCTGCCAGATGACATTGTTTCTCTTTTTGTGTCTGAGAAGATAGATGGGAATTTACTCCTGCAGCTCACTGAGGAGATTTTGTCTGAGGACTTCAAGCTAAGCAAACTACAGGTGAAGAAACTCATGCAGTTCATCAATGGATGGAGACCCAAGATATAACTATAGTATGTGACACTAATGCCTGCTGTAAAGACATGCCTTCAGTATATATGCTATACACACCAAGCCACAAAGATTTTTTTTTGTATAATATGAATTTATTTACTTGTTACTATATTGTGGGGGAGATTGTTGGGTTCCTCTCAACCCACAAAAAAATATGTGACTGCTATTTAATAACTGTATGAAGTCATGTGGCACTTTCATGAAGACATTTTCATGTTTTTCACACACAGCCTACTAGTGTTTAAGTCAGTATGCAAACTCTAAATTTAAATCCAAACACAGATGAGGAGAGGACAGGAAAACATAATTCAGAATCTGCCTGATGACACTGAATGTCTACCAATTTAATGATTTTTAAAAGAGCACAAATCAGAGAATGGGCTGTAGTATGTGTATTTAACAAACTGAAAACTGTTAAACTGTTTATAGATACGTAGTTGCTAATTTGACTGGATTTGATAACATCCACAACATTATCATTTAAAAAAATTTAATTATTATAAGCTTACATCTTGAGCATGTAACTATACAGTTACAATTAGTGATTTTTGATGTATGCACTGTTTTTAGTTGTATGTATGGAATATAGTCTCACAGTTTTCACAACGTGATCAAAAGTTACTGAAAGTGCATTTTTGCATCATAAATCTAAACAGTTGATTTAGCCTATATGCTGCTAAAATGTATTTAAAATTAGAGCTTGACTGATATGAATTATTTTGGGGGGTTGATGCAGATAGTGATATTAGGGAGTAAAAGATTCGTCCAAAGAAATGTGACCTATGAAAAATATTGAATTGATATTTTACAGTTTAACCACATAACATTAGCATTAGTTAAAACTAACATTAGTTAAAATAACTACAAATAGAAAATATTTAGAAAATAAACATGTTTACACTGTACTTAAAAAATTGATGTGTGTATTATACTATTATTCTGTAAAAAAGGTTATGTCAGCAAACAAATGCAGACACTGATATCGATGAATGCCTTAAATTTGTCGGGCTCTAAACATTTACTTGTGCTCTTTTAAAAATCAACTCGTCTAAGCTGATCTTACACAGAATTGCGTCTGCATAAGTAAACTCTTGTTTTACTTATCTACATGGCAAGAAATAGAAAGTGCTGTAACTCAAGGGTTTCTGATTGATGCACAGTTCCTTTGGCAGTTAATTGGGAAAAGTGGGATCGGAGGGCGACCGTAGTAAATAAGAGTTTAATTTCTTATCTTAATAGATGTGTGTTGATTTCTGAAGATAAAACAACAAAGTCAATCAGTTTTAATGTAAGTGGAGCAGGAGCTGTCTGTACATCTCCTATCACTTTACAGTGTTGGTTATCTGTGGTTTTCTCATCTCATTTCAGAAGATTTGTTGCATGCATTTAAACCAACTGGGTTTTGTTTTGTCTATTCTTGGTCTAACATTCTCCACTACAGAACATGTTAAGAGTGAGCCAAATCAAATGATTGTCTCTGAAGAGAAGTTGTTTTTCAACTATTCTCATGCAAGGTCTTATTTGTATTTGATGCCTTTTTATATGAAATCTAATTCATCTACATAACTACTTATTTTTACCTAGAAAAAAAATCTCCAACTTGAGGTTATTAATAACTTAAAATTAATTGTGTCCTTACTCTAAAAACTAACATGCATCATGCACTTTGGTTCATTAATTACTTGCAGTTAGGTCATAAAATATAAACCTATAAAAGAAGAGTGTCTATGTGTCGAGGGAGAGTGAATGCACTACATACTTTTTCATAACTAAAATGGTACGTCTCCAGTGTCCTCATTGTATGTATTACAAGTGTCCTAATGGAAGAAACAAGTAAAAGCTTTTCTGCGCCTTAACCCAGAGACCTTTAAATATATATGTGATATTTCACTTTAGCTTAAAGGTTTTCATTTGACCAGTCTCTCGTCATGAGACTATGCTCTAACATCTCATTTTGAACTGAGGGAATGTTGTCAAGTGTGTATCACAACCCTCAGAGACATGTGAGCTATTAAATTTGATGTGCGATAATGAGAAATAATGGTTTTTATATTTGGTACTTTTTTTTTCTCCTTATAGCCTTGGTTTAGAGTTGATTTATTTATGCAGTTATTTAACATAATAGTAAATATGCACAACAGTTATTCTTCAAACATTTGTGTTAGTGATATATGAAGGTGCCTCAGCAACAGCTGCCCCCCCCCCTTACTATCTGAAGTGGGGTGTTACATATTTTACTTGATATTTTCTTTTTGTATGTAAATGCAAAGTTATTGTAAATTTTGTGATTACTAATGTTAATTATTTTTATTATGAAAAAAGCTTATGTTCAAATTGTGTCAGAATTTTATCCTGAAAAAAAAAAAACTTGGGTTCTACTTGGGTTTATAAATCCTTTGCATTAAAATAACGGTTATGAAGAAAAAAAACCTGCCAGCCTCAATCACATTACATGGACAGTGACCAAAAAAAGATGTTAATAAGCCATGTGTCCAGGTTATTTTTCCGCTTTCTTTGCAACTTAGCCACAGTATCCATATTTTTTCACAGGGAATGTCTCTTGACACTATTATTTTATGGCCGTTAATGTTCTATGCAAGAGCTGTGGTGCTCGAAAGGGACCATGCGGTGGACATTGAACAATGAAGAAACGTGTTAGTGACAGAAAAAGGCAGTGGAGTATTTACTTGTGTTGTAATAACCACAGTCTTAAATTTCAGGAGAAAAACATGCTGGACAAAGGAATTTTTTCATGTCAGTAATTTTACTTGAATAATTCTGAGATGCAAACTGGGAGCACACTAAGACAAAAAGCCTGGGTCGCATTGACACACACTGACACACGCACCACCACCATCCGCAGGCAGTCAATGCTAAAAGGTATTCCAAGTTGGTAATGTCTGACAGCTGTGGACTAAGGATTTGATGAATTATTGCCATTTTAGTGCAAAAAGGAGGGAGGAGGAGAGTATTGGTCAGAAATTTTGAGTTATGAACAGTTTTATCTTTCAACTTAACTCTTGTTTCCCTATAATTGATTGTATATTCTATTAAAAATGGATTAACTAATGTCCGTGTTTCATTTGATCAAATCTACATATGTCAGTGACATGAGACGAGGAATTAGTTTGAGATTGCTCACTTGCACTTTATGCACAATGGAGGGGATCTGACTAAGCGAAACAATGTGTGATGAAAATTTTAGATTAATCAGAACGCTTGTTTAAATCTGGCTTCATAATTGTATATGTAATCATTAAATACAAATTAAACAGGATGAGTTATTTGTGCACTCAGAATTAAACTGAGGGTGGATGATTATGTGGTCGGTCAATGGACAAATAATCTAAAGTTATTAAGTCAACTAAGCCATTTTTTCAACTGGTAATGTTAAACATGAAACAATTTTACTTCCTTGAATGTGACCCTCTGCTTATCGCTCATCTCTTTATTGGATAAACTGATGAACTATTGTAATGGACATTTTTAGATAATTGAAAGATTAATGATGAAAATAATTAAAGTTAATACCTTGCACTGCAGCCCTGCATAGCTCAGATATAAGGTGACATTTTTCTTTAAAGATTTATAGGTTTGTTGATTTGATACAGTCACATTATTAAGTGTTCAGCAAAGATTTGCTGGGATGTAGCAACGGATTGCAGATCAGATCAGAAGCTTTTCAGGAACCAGTAGGTGCTTCATCACTTCTGCTTTAGTGAAGACACACAGCCACTGTTTCCTTCCTGAAAAAAAGCAGAACTGAGGTTACCTTAAAACTGTGAGACACTAACCTGATACTCACAGTTTAATAGGTAACAACCATTTTGCTTTTTCCCTTCAAGTGGTTTAAACTGAAAAAATTAACTTAAAACAAGAGGAAACCACACGGCTTTCCTCTAATATGGCCAAAATGATGATGTCTACACCAACAATTACTCCGATTTATTTAAAAAATGTTTTTATTACAATTCCTAATTCCATCTTTCTTCTAATCTTTTGTTTGTTCAGTATGAGATAATATGTGAATCCTGCCTGACAAAATCTGTCATGACATGAAATCTAAGGTACAAAACAGGAATCATTTGAGATTACAAGAATCTTTAAACACCACAGATTTCCTTTTCTACACATTTTTAGACATTCTAGATATTTGTATGACTCATGTCTATTTAAACAATCAGAACCATGACTCCCAGCCCACCCAAACCCGGCCAAGCACATTTGGGTCCATGGCTTGGTCGAGCAGACAGTCCACCTGCTGCTCTGCTGACAGGCCTGCAGCTGGAAGTTTAGCACGGATGTTGTGCTCTTGAGATCCCAGGGCCACGGACTGCATCCCAGGAAAGGCCGGGTCCTTCTCAAAGCCCAGCTTCAGCTCCTCACTGACAAAATTAACCAACACACAAGTAAAATGCCTTTATCAAAGACCAATTGTGGTTATTGGTATAAGTGAGCATCTGAGGCAGAATTTATATCATGGAGAACAACCCCCTGACATTATAAAGCAATGGAGACGGTATATTGTATATTTTTTATCAGAATTGAGAGCATACTTTAATTGTAACTCATCTTAAACTAAAAAAAACCCATTAATGATGAATTAACATCATGATTTGACGACCTACCTGATTATAGCAGCTGGATTTGCTCCTTCTAGTTTTCCTCTAGCAAAGTTCACCTTCTGTAAGGGATACCAGTTGATTTCTTTGGTGTTTATGTCCTTTGTCCACGAGCCTCCTTTCTTCAGCTGTTTCAGCTCAAAGTTCTGTGTACAAGCGATGAGAAATGCTACTGGTACCACAATTGTTTACTGTATGAGGGAAGGAAAGGTTTAAAACTGAATTCATTTAACACACAGTTAAATGAATCCAACCTTTCTTACAAAATATGAAAATAGAAAAATATACAAATAGCTTGTTTGACTGTTACTTATTTAAAAAAACAACACATTATGAAATAAAATTTTCTTACTGAGACTTTGACATTTTTGTCTTTCCTACTCACTTGTCAAACACTGAAAATATAGTGGAATCTCTGTTGCAGGTGTGAGGGTTACCTTCCAGTCCAGCGATGGCTCCTTGACGAACACATCCATGGTGTTGAGCAGAAGGTCCGGCTCAGCCCTGAAGGCTCGCAGTGAGTGAACCATGACGTTCTGGATCAAGCCAGACTCCTTCAAGGGTTGCATCAGATTGACGAACTGTCTGGTTAGGCGGAAAGGCATGAGCTCCGGCACAGGGAGAAACTGTGAGGACAGAGATTTATTTATATATAGTGTCAATTCACATTTGCACAGCTGAACAGAAAAACATACTTTTGACTGTTGGGATTTATGTTAGATTGATCTGTGTTGGGAGCAGTCTGGATATTTTCCTGCATTGAATCTTAACAGATTTGTGCCTACTTTTTATGGATGGATATTACATGCTACATAGATCATAAAATGATATATTGTATTTATGGTTTGTATGGTGTGTTTCTTCACTGTCCCTTCATTTATAATTATAAAAACAGGTTTATTGCTGTGTGTCTTAACAAAGACTCATAACCGATCACATTGGGCAAGTCATATCCTATTGATTATCTTCCATTTGTTTATCTAAGTTTTTTTAAATAACCGCTCCTAGTTAAAGTAATGTATTATTCTAATGACCTGTGTGGCTGAACCAAATGCGTGACCAAAGTCAATGCCGATCATGCCTCCTGTCTCCATGTTGATCATGTAGTTGGAGAGATGTCGGTCTCCAATGCCCAAAATCCAGTGGCTCACACAAAGCAAAGCGTGAGAGCTGATAAAGTGAGATCGCAGGGAGAGAAAGGCCTCTGGACTGTTACACATCTTCAGAAAAGCTCTCCTAAAAAGTGCAAAAGATAAATAAGGTTTTCTTTCTGCCAATTGTAAACCGTAATGAGCACTTTCATTATCCAGAGAGTCTTGACGTACTTCAACAGATCACTGGGCACATGCTGCAACACTTTCAAAAAGTTGCTCACTGCATCTGCACGCTTTGCTTTCCTGGGAAAGAATAAATATTTTCATGCTCAGGACATATTTGGAAAAAAGTGGTTTCAGATGTGCATAGTAAACTATAATCAACAAAACTGTAATTAATATGTTAATTACGATGTAATTACTGGCTGTAACCAGTGCTTTAGGAAAAAAAACTCATCACTAAAAGACTTACTTGTAAGCGTGACCATACACTGCGATAGCACTCGCATTCGGAGCAAAGCTTGAGAGCCATCTATTGTAGACTTCAGGAGCCCTTAAGAAGAGATCATGCCACAGAATTTATATTAATGATCAGAAAATATAAATCCCATTTATATAGACATTCACATAGATCACACTGATTATTTTCATTAGATTGTTGTTGACATACTTCCAGTGATGGGAAAATATGCACCTTTTTTGGTTTTTAAACAAGTAAATATAAATGAAATAAGGAAAAAAAACACAAAAAAGGAAAAGATGAAATCCCCTGACAGCCGCACTGTATTTTAGTTTTTGTTGAGGCTTGAGGAGCTTTATTTTGAAAAACAAATTTAAAATATTATATGTATAATATATTATATGAATAATACATTTGAAAGTGTTCAAGTTATTAGAGTGTAACATCAATACATTACCTCCCTGCTTTTTGCTGTTCCTCCTCAGTCATTGTGCTTTGCAGGAACTCTTTCAAAGTACATGTATTCTCCATCCATTCAATCAGACCAATTCTGTGAACACATAAAATTCCTGTTGTATCTTATACAATAACAAGAGGAGTGACAGTGTCAGGGCGTGATGCCAATGACTGGCACAAATAAAAGAGACATAGTCAAAGAATAAATATATATATAAAAGTAATTTTGGAAAATCAGGAAACCATGTTGTGTTTTTCATATGGGTTTTTTCCCCACTCTTTATTTAACAGTGAGGTCTTTCAGTTTGAGAGCAGGACTTACTGATTTTACTTCCACAGCAAGTACTTCCCTCACTTCATTTACACACCCAAAACAAGGGCGGCAAACACTACATCTGACATTGTATTGGTTGGGGAATTTTGAAAGACTATTTGCAAAGAAAAAAACTGAGAGCAGAAGTAAAAATCGAAGAGCAGACGAGAACACTGAGTGCAGACGTTACAAACGTGCACAGAAGCAGGTTGAGCGTGAGAAGAGCTGAAGCAAGTCATACTAAACCTGAACTTGAAAATAATTCCTTCTCTCAAAGTCAAAGACCACGCTCATGATTAAAGATAGAAAAAAAATGTCTGTTGATTGTAAAAGTGAAATTGCAATGATAGGAAAATTAGTGTACAAACAAGCCCACTACCTTGTTGATATGGGAATGACTTGATAGGTGCGGAGCCGCAAGCCCCTGCGTGTGCAGGCAGCATCGTAACTCAACAAAATGTTCATGACGCCAAAAAGCTGCTCGATGCGTTGGTCCTGGCGGAGGTCCTCCCCACCCTTCACCAGAAAGGGGTGGTCCAGCTCGTCATCCCCACGGATGATCAGGCGTTTGGGGCGACGGATGGAGGACATCACCTTCACCTGCAGGATAAAAATACACGTGATTACATGCTATTGGACCATTAAAACATTTAAACTGGCTTAGTTTAAAATGAACAAAAAAAAAGCATACCCTTTCATCAAAGCCTGTTATTTTCGCATGATACTCTGGCAAAGGCTTTGTTCGGCCGTCATACTGTCCTAAAAAGAGAGGAAAACATTTTGGGATAAACCAAACACTAACAATTTGCAATATTTCCAGAGCTCAGATTACCATGATTTCAGTGATGTACGTTTTTAATTGAACTACTGACCTGGGATCTCCAGCTCATTGCTGAACAGGTCAGCTTTAAACCCACTGAGCCATGGCGAGTACTCTTTTAGGTTCCCAGGTTCTTTCTGAAATCCACGCATGGATGTCGCCAGCTCCTCCACCTTTTGCACAAAGGACTTGTCTTTCCTCTTCTCAAACAGCTTGATGCCTTTAGCTCCCAGTAGCTTCTCCACATCTTTGGTAAATCTCTTTGAAATCAAAGCAAAACAACTGCAATGAAAAACACAGAAACAAATGACTTGATGTCTCGTTTGCGTCTGTATAGTTAAAGCTTTTGTGTATTAGTTGTGTTACGAGGGGATCATCATTCCTTTCCCTTTATATTGGGGAGTCGATGTGGAGAGGTCCGTTTTGTGTTAGGACACTGCCACAGCTTCAGACACCATTTCTACCTATGAAGGTTGGTGGAACCAGCTTGTTTCATTTTTGAGGATCCAACCATCACCAACAAAACAATTTACTATGTGACACCACTCAGACAAAGGTCTTGGGGGTGAGCAAATCCTGCATGTTTGTCTTGACACGAAAACCAGTTCTAGGTTCCTCTTGTTGCCTTCCCTTGTATTGTTTTTCCTTATACTCACTCCAGGTTAGGAGGTATGATAATAAAACTACAAACACTCACACTAAGACATCCCTGGTCTGTAACAGTTGTGTGCTTTCAGAAATGTACACATAATTATTTGTATAAAAAACTCTTCCAAAGAAAGAACCACACAGGCTTGAATGAGGTTGACTCTTTTGTGGAGAAAGAAATATTTGGTTGTGGTCGACTATCTCTTTGATTACATCTGTGTGATGTTCATTTAGGTTTCATAGTTAAACAATAAGACTGTTTCAAGATTTCAGATCTAGAAGGATTGATACTCCAGGGAGCACGGGTTATTTTTTCCCCCTTTAATCTCGTAAAGTTACAACTGTATTTTAAAAAAATGACAACTGTATTTTTGTAATATTAAGACTTGACTGTTGGAATATTATAAGTTTCTGCTCAATTGCAGCTTTATCCTCTCTTTTCTTCAACATGCTTTAATACTCCTTCTTGTTATACTATTTGGTGAAGTAAAATTGCATATTTATGATAAATTGTCATTCTATCTGTTGTCATGTACGCTATCTATTCCATGTTGAACCATCACAGCAAACAAACCTTGATAAATCTCTTGCGAAACATGCCATGACCATCTATGTCACCATCTCCAAGCAAAGATTGCATCTCGTCATACAAATCGCCCATCTTCTTCTTGTCAAAGCTCGTTTTTTCCAGTTCGTTTTTCACGCAATCCCACCAATCCTGCGGGACCACATGAAAACAATTTTATGACAGGGTTGATAAACAAACTGCTGGAAGCTTGATTAACTCACAGGTGGACTTGTTACCTTAAAAATCATCTCAGGATTTGTGAGCTGCTGCAGTGCATCCACAAATTTCTTTACAGCTCCTCCCTTATCAAGCATGCTCCTGAGCCTGTAGGCACAGAAAAAATAACACTTTTACTATTAAACCTGCTGCAATATAGTTGTTCTCTACCCCTCAGACAGAACAATAGAAAATACCTGTTAACAAATTCCTGCTGCTGGTGTCCTGTGGCCGAGTCCTCAAACTGAAAACTCTCGCTGCTGATCATGAGAGCGTAAACCAGAGCTTGAGGGTAGCACTCTGCTAACTGCCCAACACAGTGTTGCACTGCCACAGCTTGTGGCTTGTCCAACAGGGCGACCATTTGACTTATCCAGCTGATCAGCATCCAGCAAGGAATTGACGTCATCTAAATAAAGAGAGTTTTGTCAACTGGAGCACACGTACATCATACAATACTATCAAATTAAAATCAAGGCTCCTCATGACAAAAGCGATGTAGAATTTAACTGACAAGGCTTTAAAATGCTCATTATTATTTGATGATTCATCAGCCTGGTTTCCACTGCAGATAAGATATTTGTCATTTACTGAGTGTTTTAGATTGTCTGTCTACAGTTACCTCCTTGAAATTCATATATTACTGATATGTTTCCTGCCAAAAGACCTTCACACATAGCAGAAAATACACTTAATGCATATACAAAGAACAACTGCTATGAATCAAAGTACATGTTTAGTAAAATGTGTGCATATATTGATAGAAGTGTGGGCTGTTTGTCCTCCTCTACATACCTAGTTTTAACACACTAACCTCTTTTGTCATGAGGTCCAGTGTCTCAGAAGGGTACAGCTCAATGATCTGCAGCAGACGTGGGAATTTGAGGCGAGCTTCCTCTGAGTTCATCTTCAGTGCTTTCAACATGCTATGCACTACATGAAGAGGCAGTGCCAGAAAGTCTGGAAACTCACTCTCTGTGACAAAACAGAACACATATATTTACATACATTATACTGTATAACCAGTGCAATACATTTTATCCATAACACCAATCTTTATTTCTTAAGTGTTTTATGGCATTTTTGCCTTTATGTGATTGCTCCTCAGAGGGTCCTATTACTTGAGTTGCAAAGTCCTCCCGAACTCGTTAATGTGCTTTGTGGATAAAACATGGACTCTATAAACAACTGTGATGTGTCTATACAACATCTTGACACCTTTTTCCAACATTTGCATAGCAACGAAAAAGGATCTGGTGGGTCAGACCCATTAATAAAATCAATCATAAAAACACAATCTGTATTGGTCAAAAAGTGGTGTTAGGTGCTTGTGAGAGATAAACATTTGACAAGTTCACATTAGAAGGTAATGTTTAACTGTTTATAAAATTATATAAATTGGTTCATAAGTGATGATGTTGGCAACTAGTGGACGAACATTTTCACAGACTTTTTGAGTTGCTGTTACCGACTTGACGTGACGTTTTTGTGAATTTTACCATTTGAAAAGTAATTTTTCAGAATATTCCGACACACATAAATGCAGAAAGACAGACAGAGATACAATGTAACAATATAGAAAGAGTGCCCTTTATAGCCAGTGTTCTATTACTAATGTGGAAAATACAATTGGCCAGAATGTGGTCATCAATAAAACTGTTCAACAAAAGCACATAACTAATATCTTATCACTTAAACACATAATTTATTACTCACCGGTGTCCCTCTGCTCTTCTTCTCGTAGTAGTTTGTCACTGAAGTTGGCCAAAGCCATGTATGTCTCTGTGATGCTGCTGCTTTCCACAAAGTCCTGACTATAAGACTGAAGCTCTTCATCAGCCTTTCTGGTGGCATCACACAGCAGCTTCAGTGCTCGTAACTGCAGCCCCTCCTCCACTTTCTGCAGGACAAACAGTCTTCAGCAACTAAAAGACCTCATCTAGTTCTCTTTTGCACATGGTGTGGTTATATCACTTTAAAACTACAAAGCAGGGTTAGCAGGACATAACTGAATGTGATTAAGCAATTCTAATTCATATACAGTACATGAATCAGAGTTTAGCTCTTGTAAATTATATTGTAAAAAATAAGAGTTGAATACCTTTGGATCTTCAACAGGCCAAGCAGCTCCAGAAAGCCTGACGACTCTCTCTGCTTTGTCAGGTTCAGTAGTTTCCAGGACTGAGGGGCTCTTGCTTATAGCTGTAGCCAGAATTTGGAAGGACGTACCCTGGAGCATCTTTTGGTTTCGGAATACTTTAGCTATGGCACTCTCACAGTCAGGCTGAAGGTCCTCTGCAGAGAGAAAAGAGCCGATGTGAAACACTGACTCTGAAACAGCAGGTGTGCACAGGAATACAAAAAAAGGGAAATGAGCTGGTGGTATGGGGGCACAAGTGTCTTGGAGGAGCAGAAAATGATTTGTATGATGAAGAAAACCAAGAAATCAACAACGTCAAGATATAGGCGCACATGTTTGCTCATCAACAAAAAAATAATCGTGAGTTGGATGTCAAATTTGATCAAGAGGGTTACAAATATAATAAAATGGTGTTTATAGACATCTGAAATTCTCTGTTATTTAATAAACTACAGTACAGTTATTTTCCCCTTCTTACCCAGGAGTTGGATAGTCCTCAACATGGTGATGATTTGCTCCATAGGACCCTGAGTCTGGCTGCGCTTATGGCTGTACTGGCTATAACTGTGGACCCACGGTATCAACAAGCTTCTCTTAGTTTTGGCTTCTCTGTGAAGTTCCTTCAGCAGCTTAGTAGCAACGGGGAAGTTATTCTGAAACAACATTAGTGATCCAAGATAAGCTAGTGGTTAAACAAGTAACTTTTGATAGTTTAAAAGAAATAAAAATATATTTCTTCACCTGTTTCCGTGCACTATTAGCCATGTGTAGCTTCATGTTGAACTTGCAGTCATTGACTAACGTGTTGATGTCCCCTGATGGGTCCTCTGAACCATCCACCTCCATGCTGTCGCTGAGTGCGTGGCCTGTCAACTTTTCCCTGATCTTGTCCAAGAAGAAGCAACTGAATTGTGGACATTAAACATAAGTCTGTGTCACGTTTGGTCATTCCTTAATATTAATCGATTTTTTAAACGAAATGTTAAAAACCTGTTCCTCTTACCGGGATGTAATGATATCGTCCCATACGTTCACTGGATCTACTTTAGGGTCAGGATACCGCTCAGTCCATAATCTGATGAGCCGTTTGAGGCCGCTCACAGACACTAATGAATGAAATACAATAATAGATTGAGAGTGGGACAAATATGTTTTCAATCAAAGTATAACTCCAAGAAAAATAATTCTGCATTCTAGTAAAAAAAAATGGAGAGATGAAGGGGTAGATAGGAATCTTCTGCTTCAACTGTTTTAAAGAATGCACACACCCTGTCCTGAAATGAAGAAAAGGAAGTCCTGGATCTCAGTTAAAGCCTGCACTGACTGAAGGATGGTCAGTCGGCTCTGAGTCAGCAGTGTGTCCACACTGGAGTAACTCTGTGTGAGGAAAAGAGAATGAATATACACTGTGGCACAGTTTCTGAACCAAAAAAAACAATGCACATCATCAACTTTCAGCCTTTAAAGTAAGAACGACTATAAAATGATTTTAGCAGGTGATGGACAAAAATACTGTCAACAGCTGACCTCGATAAAGAGCTGCATGGCGTAGTTTGTGTAATATTTGGCACGGTCAAAGTCCTCCTGCAGGATGTAGAGCAAGCTGAGCTCCTGGCTGTAATGGCTCTCCAGGAGCTTCTTGCGCTCCTCCACCCTCATGGCTTTATCCACAAAGCTGAGAAGAGTTTGGTCGCTCTCGCCCATCTGCAGCTGCTTGAGCATGCTGCGGATCATGTGCTGCAGGTACATGTCCTGGCACAAATCCAAAAAGATTGTTGTCAGGAATGCGTCACATTTCATGTGCACGTATACCCGACACAAACAGATGGACATAATTAAAAAACTAGAAAGGCACTCAGTAGCATGCATATCTCTGCCAAGGCTCAAAAGTTTCCTTATGAAACCACACTTAAATTCAGAAGATCCAGGTTTTTATTTGTAACTGCACCAAATTGCACACACTCAAATACCAGTCCCCTAAACAAGCTTAATTTTTTTTGGTCAAGATCCATGAATTATTCTCTGAGAAATCCATGTAAATGTTGAAAAACACTCTTGCAATGTCTCCCTGATAGATCTGTGCCAAAATTTCGTGGTTCCAAGTTTTGTCTAGTAATCCTGCTAAATATCAAATAATCATAAAACATATGATAAAAGGTAAAAAACGCCTGCAGCTTTCACTGCAGGTACTTGATACTAACTTTAAAGAAGTTATAGGACTTCTATACTTCCAATGCTTTTATATATTGTAGCTCATGATACAGAATTACAGATTTTTTTGTCATATTCAAGTTCAAATACCACACATCTCTAAAGATTCAATGCAAAGTAGAGCTGAGATAACAAGTGTATGTTTTCATTTCAAGCCATCACTGAATATTCAGCATAAAACCTGTGGGTTGTAAGGCCACCCTGCTACGTGACATAGAACTGTCACTTCTGTCACCTGGTAGAGGGGCTTGGACCACATCTTTTCGAGGTCAGGTGGGGAGCTTTCATCTATGTACACTGTGGAGCAGTACTGCAGAGACTTCCACTCAGTCAAATGACTGTACGCCTCCATCGCTGCGACTTCCCACAAGTCCTTCTCCGAATCGGTGGGCTCACCATCACTCCAGTCGTCGGTGTTGAGGGCCTGTCAGTGTACAGGACAGTTTTCACTCTTTTAAGCCTTTTATCCAGCTTGAATGACTGAAACTCAACACTCTTCATAGTTTACACACAGCTAGCAATGACTTGTGTACCTCATTGTAAAGCTTCACAGCTTCTGCAAAGTCAGTGTTGGCTTCAGCCTGAAGTGCAGCACAGGTGATTGACTTTGTCCCGACTTTACCACCAAAGATGCTGCGCACAACATCGTAATCCTCCAAAGACCTGTAAAGCCTAGAGAAACAAAGAGCGCACTTAAGTATTACATTTAACAAAATCAATTACAATTATCCACAGGTGACTGGCATGTATGTGTAATGTAGCTATTTACAGTGTGACAGAAAGTTGTAGGACCAGAGGCAACATACATGAGAGTTTTAAGTAAACCGTCTCGATAAGAAAAAGAAAGCTGACAAGATGAATCAGTATTAAAACAAATCGTAAGGAATCAATGCATTCATGAAATCAATTATATATATGTTATATCTCTACTAAGTTATTGACGAAACCTTCAAGACAAGTATGATGAACTGTCCAAGGACAAGATGTTCACCATATGATTTTATTTTATTGTACAATTGGTTTTTAAATGTGCTTTAGGAATAGACTTAATCTATGTGCACAAATGTGCAATATCAAGGTATTACACCCATAACACAGACAAACTGACCAATAAAATATATTGCTCAGTTTCTATTAACATTCACCTACAAGCCAACAGTAGAACTAGCACTGTCATACCTTGCAAGGTGGATCCATTTCTTGGTGTCTGGGGGGATTTCCTTGCATCCTCGTGACCGTTTGGCGGGAGGTCCATCGTGGACGCCGGCGTGCAGCAGGCTGTCCTCCAGCAGCAGGATGCCCGACGGCTGCTGGAGGCTCACCAGGCAAGTGGAGCTGATGGCTGCTGGGTCGAGCTGCTGCAACTCCTTATGCTGATAGCACATGTCCTATATAATCAAGAGGCAGAATATTATACATCTTTAGTTTTGAGGTTGATTTTAATAATCAAGCTATGATAAATAATCCAGGCTCTACAGGATATGGATCATTTAGATGGGAAATTTTAATTCTTGCTTCTTTGTTAGTGCCTGTAGAGGTAAATTATGTTGCATTACATTTAGCTGACGCTTTTATCCAAAGTGACTTACAATTACAATTAGTGCATCAAACATTTATAAGGGGCCATTTTTCGCGGTTCAGCATCTTGCCCAAGGACTCTTTGGCATGGGCTGGGATTCGGCCGACCTTTTTGTTGGAGGACAACTGCTCTAGCCCCTCAGCCAAAGCCGCCTCCGTAAATTGCCGGATTTCACTATAGCTGGACTAAATATTGTCATTATGAGTGTGCAAGGCCATTTGTTTTTCTATAAATGCAAAAAATACTAATTTAACTACTAATGTTATAATATAGAAGTATATATATACATAAGAGAGAATAGGGTATTGTAGAGGAAGTGTCATGAAACATTTAAATATCCTAAAAACATAGGCATAATCAACTTCTCTCATTTTTACACCATCAATAAATGCTATTGTAAATCCGTATTCAAGACTTTTGTAGCTTAATCAAACAATGCTCGGGTTCATACCTGCACACATCCTATAAACGGAGGGAAGCAGAGCGTACTATTGCTCAAGAAAGTGTTCATGTTGCAGCGTAGCTCTTCTTTAATCCTCCCACTTTCCCCTGGTTTGTGCTTCTCCATTTCTTGGAGGACACCAGCAAACAGGGAGCTGAAGAGCTGTTTGGCTAAAATTGGGTCTCTCTAAGGGGAACATGCAGAGAGAAATACATAAATCATATGTATTTGTACAACATGGGCCCTAGAAGGGAAGGATGCAGAAAGCAGAGGCGGTTGTCTTACCTGGGCGAGTGCTTGCAAGGGGGTGATGAGGCTGCTGTACGGGATCTGGATGTCTGGGAAGTCCCCCACTCTGTAGTTACGATAGAGAGTCACCTGAGCCTCTTTTCTCAGCCTTTGGTCAGCTTTTTGTTCCTGTGGGACACACAACCCTGATTGTTGATGCACTGGATTAGACGATTCAATAGAGACATATTTTTTAAGCTGCCCTCCAACAGGATCAGTACGGTATATTGTTTATCTGTGTGATACCTTTTTCTGCCTTTGTTGTTGGATCTCTTTATGCGCGTAACCGATGCTGACTTTCTCCTGATCCTTTAGGAATCTGCGTCTCAATCTTAGGATGTTATTGCGTTGCTCATTGTCTGCTGTTGACATAAAGACATAAAAGGTGTCCGCATTAACAAAGCATCAGTAATCTTTCTTAGAAATAGAGTCTTTAACACAGATTCAAATCATTACTGTGGTGAGAATACTTTCTGGAGTTTGTCTCTCACATATGAAGAATGACATGTTCACAACAAAAGTAAAAAGGTCTGAAACATTCAGACTAGGGGTGACACCAGGGTAGTGCATGCAGGTGGCAGGACATGATGTGTAAAGCTCTCAAATAACATTGTCTTTTAAAGTTGACATCTTTATCAACCTCCCCTAGTGGTATGGCTCTTATTTTTCATCTTGATAAATTTGTATTATTCCAGTTTCACATCTGTTGTGTTAAGAACATCATCAACACAATTTTCTGGGCATTTTGTCTGCTGTATTCCCAGACAGGCTCATTCTAATAGTTTACTAGGGTGTTGGCAGGAAAAGTTCCAGAAAACGTCCAGAGCAACTGATATATTTTCACACAGCATAGATTCTATCAATTCTACCTTAGTTTACCAGTTAAACCTAGAGGGGCACTCAAAGAGTAAACTTACCCTCACGCTACTCCTTATCTTGCCATAAAGAAAGAATGAAAAAAAATCTTGGATTCACCATTTTATTCTGATCTACTTTAAAATGTAATGGGCTCTTCCTTGGGTCATGTCCCACCACCTACAAAATTTCATAGATATGGGTTCTGTAGTTTTTCTTTAATCAAGCTGAAAAATGGACAAAGAAACACTAATGAAAACATAACCTCGTTTGGAAGGTTAATAAAGGATTTTGAGTGACAGTTAAAACAGGCCTCATAACTCGTCTGATCCATCATTGCTGAATTTCTACTGACTATTTGCACAGCCAACAAAATAAAGCTTCAAGCCCACAACCCGTTGTTTTTGGGTAAACTATTGAATTAGATAGTTTCACAAATCTTCAAACGTTTTCACTATTAAACAGTGGACTAGTTACAACTGTGTAATATCTGCAGAAAAGATCCTGTCAAATATTTCTCCCTTGAAACATGCTCATGAGTGTGAAGTGAAGAACATTAGAATATGTGTGGGCTGTTTCTCAGAGACTAACCTCTAGTGCGACTGTCGACCTCATCGCTTGGTGCAGCAAGGCGCTTCAGCCCGAATCCTTCCCCTACTGGTCGCCTTGCAGGAATTTGCCTCTTGGCTTTCTTATCAAACACCATCAGTGATGACAGAGATTCAGAGCCTGGTGTGTACTCTGCCAGAGTATCCACACTGCTGCCTGTCAGCCAATTATATGCTGTGCGGCGACCTGGAGGAGAAAAAGACAAAAGAATCTAGCAGTTAACATCAAATAGTTTACTCTCTCAAATGGAATAGGTTTATACAAGATACAAGAAAAGGTGTATGCACATAAATGTCCTGTGGAGTTCTCAATTAACGTTTTAACCTGCTGCTCTAATATTTGGATATTTAATTAGAGAGGTACCTGCTGTTTGGGTTTGGCTGAACTCCAGTGATGTCTGAGTGGCTCTGAGCTTCCCCTTCATGGCTCCGGCCTGCGACGCTGCCGCACTCTCTGGGCTTTGAGTGCTTTGGGTTGCAACAAACATGGGAGTCATCACCGTGCTCCTGAAGCGCCAGTTGGAATCAATCACATAGTCCTAAAGAAAAAAAGAATGGACAAACATGATCAACACACTAAGTTCATCATTTTGATAATTTAAACTGACCCAGAGAGGAAGGGAGGAATAAATGCTGCCTACCTGGAAGGTGCACTCTGACAAAGGATACTCAAACATATTTCGTTGGAAGTCAGGACTCTGGCTGGTCATTTCCAGCAGCAGATTGGTCACCAAGCTTAAGAAACACCTCTCTATTTGACATGAGTACAGGGAACGAAGCACCGTCAACATTCGGTCAAGGGTCGCAGTGGGAAGGCGCTTCTCCTGACTCCAAAAGTTACGAACATAAAGCCTGAAAATGAAACAGACAGGGATGGTCTTTTCGGTTAGAATGCTAAATATTATATTGTGACTTATGGGGATCACATTTCCCTGCACAATATAATAAAGGATGATATTAGGTAAAGACAGTGTAAGTGTAGGAAAAATAAAGCACAACACAAGGTGAAGTAGGTTCTTACTGAAGGCCTTGGTTTTCCTCAGACAGTCCCTGAAGTAGTGTTTCTTTGGCTGCATTCAAAACCTCGACTGAGATGTTGTCTTTCATGCTCTCTGCATCACTGGAAGAATAAAGATACAGAGCAACAAAGGGTAGACTTAAAGGTAGACTTTTAGCAACACAACTTCTATTACAAAATGCAGTTTTATGGCCATAAATAGCAATATATTAAAAAGCTGAAGCCAGATTATGATTCCATTTTGCAGGAGAATTTGCACCATTTCCTAGTCTTAAATGCTGGTTTACACTTTGACATCAATGTGTAAATGATGACATAACAGCAGCATGTGGAATATGAAGTCCCGACCTGTAGTTGTCCTGGATCCACATGAGGATATCGTACATCCTCTCTCTGCACACTGGTGACGGGTGAGAGACAAAAACCGTCACAGCTCCCAGGAGCTCCTGAAGCTGAACTGGAGTCAGCAGGCCAATAATCTTGTGGATGATATCTAGACACATTCTCTGTCTTGCTTCATCCCTGAGTGAACAACAGCCACACGCAGAAACACGATTCAGCACAAATTAATATTCATATTGTATTTTACATTTACATTTGTTTTATTGAAGAATAAAGAGAGAATGCTGCAAATGTCAATCTTTTTGTTGTTGTTATGCATTTGCTGTTTATGAAGATTTTGGACAATTGTTTTGTGTGGAAAAAAATGTATCTGATTGTGGGAGCTGTACCTATTTTTACCCAAATGACTGCATAGTGGGTGAGAGTGGAAAATCTAGGTGAATCATTGCTTTTAAAAACCAATCCCAATGCATCACATACCTGTTCAAAATCATTCAATCTTAGGCTTCAGAGTATAAACATGTTGGAAGTGACATCACCCTTTTGCACCACCTACAGTTACCAGGGAAGCCCTTAGCACTGTGGGCATCAAAGCATGTCGAGTGTGGTTGGGAGTCAGGACCTACCTGTGACCCATCACCTGAATGAAGCCTGTGGTCTTTAGCTGCAGAAAGATGTCTGGGATCACGTCAGCTCGGCTCAGCACACACTCCAAACAGTCTGTCTTTAAGATGCCGTGCAACTTTGGCAGCAGAAAGAACACATGGCTGACAAACCTGAAATGTAAATGACTGTTTAAGCCTCTGGCAGGGACCAAAGAAATATACATTAAATGACAATAATGATTCATATTATACAGACGAAATACAAACTCACCGATCCATAAATGGGGGAAAGTGCTTTGACACTTTGTTCAAGCAAATAATGAACTTGTCGTCCCTGTCTGTTTTTCTCAGATTTGTTATCTTACTCGAAGCAAGATTGATGATTTTTTGATGTTGCTGAAATGAGAATCAAAATAAATAGAAAATGTTGTAAGTTGGTGACATTCAATGAATTTAAAAAAACAACACTTGAAGAGAATTTTATCACCAAGATACATATCTGCTGAATATATTTAAGCTTTAAATTATGATTACAAATTAATTTCTATTCTATTCTTTTCTAGTACAAGATGCTTAAGAGTCCTCATCAGATAGAAAGAGTAATAAAAAGAAACTAATTCAGCAACACTGAGATGAAGCTCATACATTGTCCATTTCAGTCGTATTCTTTAGGATGAGGCCGATAATTTCAGCAGCAGCTGAGTAGACATCTTTGTACCGCACAAAGGACAAGTTGTTGGTGAGAGACTGGATGTACCTGTAGGAAAAAACACCAACCAAAAATTATTTAGAGTGCTCAACAAGATGGCAACATCTACAACAAACATGTAACACACATTTGTAAAGAAATCATATATGTGTGGATATACTGCTACTCTCCATTTCTCTTGATGGCCGTTACCTGAAACTGCAGCTTGCAACTTAAAAAAGTAACAAAATCATTCCTATTAACAAGTGAAATTAGTGGACTACATATTGCCATTTAGCTGCCCTGTGTATTTTACCTCTCATACTCAATTTCACACGAGGCATCGTAAGCAGGGAGGTTGTTGGCCAGGATGATTCCCAGCAGCTGAAGTCCCACTGAGTTGTCTTTGCTGTTTGGGTCGGTGCCGCAAAATCGCTTGAATATCAGACTAGAAAGAAGAGAGAGAGAGCCATGGGTTGGTTCATTTAAATTTTGTAGAGAAAACTGATTCATTATGAACGCTACCAAATGAAGAATCATCATCATTTTCCAACTCTGCCTCTTCCTTAGATTGACTTAAAGTAGGAGGCTGAAATGTCCAAAAACCTTTTTTCAAGACAGAACTATTGTTTTTCCTAAGGGATGACACACAATTAAAACTGAAAACAGACACACATTGAATTCTAGTTCTTCCATCAGATTATCTTGGGGATTAGTCAGAATGCCTGTTATTGTTTCATAAAAAAATTTAAACTTTTCAAACATGCATTTATATTTACATTATTTATCCATGTTTTAAATACTTTTAATTGAATGTAGTTGGCAACACTGGACTAAGCACAGGGCAATACAGGAGCAAGGAAATAGTGAGTAGACTGTGTGGACCAGCAAAGATGCATTCAATGTTGTTATTTTCCCTTTCAGAGTTACACAATGATAACACATTGCTATCATTCATATAATAACATTGCTTCTGTACCACTGCCACAATACATGTGTCATTGAGAGTATTACCCGTATGGCACATGCAGACAGTCCTTCCAGCACTCTACCAGAGTGCGAATGATCTCCAGATTGTGTCGGAAAACCGCCTTCTTGGAGTGGAAGCTGTGCTTCATCAGGAACTCTAACAGTCGGTTTGCGAGCACCTCATCTCTTGGGTTACCCTGAGACACACAGTACTCTTATAATCTTCCACTAATGATTATTGGTAATTTTATACGATAATGCCATGAATTATAATGCAAAATTATAGATTTTTCTATCAAAATTAACTGAATTGCAGTGGATTTGTTGGTATATGTTGATATGTGAGTGCAGGTGATGAAAAAAATGTTCTAGTGATTTACATTAGCTTTAAAACACTTTTACAACCTTGGGACTGGTCAGACTTGTCCAAGAGAGAACTGTGACCACAATATCCACCACCATGAAATGGATCCCCTCTCCTCCATTATTTTCAGAGACAACGAGCTGCAGAAGCGGCCCCAGCCAGTGCTTGGCATATGGTCGAAACACCTGAGAAGACGCAAAGTCCATAAAGTTAACGTACAGGGAGAAATGGTATAATAATATTTATTAAAATATTTGTATAGTTGAAGAGAGTAGATGAAATCATTCACCTCCTCTGTGTTGATGAGCAGCTTTGAGATGTAGAGTCTGATATTCAGAGGTGTTACTGGATTTGCAAGTTTTCCATGTAGAAATTTCATCCATGGAGGAAGCTCACTTAACATGTTTCCCTGTTTCATAAACAAGGAACAACCCACCCTCTGAACATAGAACAGTTGGCAGTCATATTTATAGATGGTTATTTTGATCACATGAAATATTTCATGTGATCTAATTTATCTGTTTAACTAAAAGAAAGTAAAAAAAACCTGCTTTGCCTTTTTTCAGTACCACTGACCTGTTCAACTTTTGGGGTGATGTTATTTCTTTGCATGTGTCCAATAAGAGCTGTCATAGTCGCCATGCATTCATGCTGATTCAGCTCATCCATTTCTAGATCCACCATTGCATCCTGGGAAGGATTTGTCTCCTCTGTCTCCTACATTTTTGGATTAGATTACCTTCAACTTCGTTGTCATTGCACAGTGGTTAGTGAAATGAATTCACTAAGATATACACATCATGTGCAGCACCTAGAGTAAGTAATTGCAGGTATTAAATGTGAGTGTAAATATGTAGTAGAACTCGTGTGACTAACTCTTTTTGCCACGGTTAGTCTTTGTCCTTCCGGGTTTTGGGAGCTGAGGGAAAAGCTTTGGACACCGGTGGAGAAATCAAACTGACTCATCTCCTCACTCAGGCTGCTGTCAGCCATGTAAGACTGGGAGGACAAGTAAACCGGTGCTTCTATGGAAACGACATTAAGGACACAAGGGCAAGTTATTAACTTTAAAAATGCTGGTGTGAGTCACTGCATTTCAAGCTTTGTCTCCTATTATCTAAGTCAGACCCATCACATCTTATTTCCTTGACACTGCACAATGTGGGGTTGAGTCAGGGTTAGGGTTAGTCAATTGAAAATGTTACGTTCTGTGTGCCAAAGATCACCAAACTCCAAAGGTTTCAAACCACTGCTGTTTTCAGTTCATACCTCCATTCTCATCGCTCACTTCTTTTCGAATCATGATGTATTTCCTTTTTCTCTCAAGTGGGACCTACATTGATGAAAAACAACAAATGAATAAACCACGTCTGGAACTCAAAGTCAACTGTTACGCAAACACATAGCACATACCTCAATTTCAGTTGGAAAGTTATAGGTCCTTTCAACATCAATAATATTTTCCAGAATGAACTGATTCTGTGCAAGACAAGAAAAGAAAAAAGAAAATGGTGAGGTCTGAATCCATCGCTCAGTTTCCACTTGTGAGAAAACATGAAACTCATTCTAAAGATGAGGGATGAGATTGATAGGACAGATTCAGACTGAAGTGAGTTCGAAACTAAAATTTAAGTTCTGTACCTTCTCCGGTTTCTCACTGAAGAGGAAGCCCTGGTAGAACTTGGCCTCACTGAAGCTGCAGCTGATGACAGCGATGGCACAGTTGTATGCAGCACAGTGATACTGTCGCCTGAGTTCAAGGAGCTGAGTCTCACCGGCCATGTTCTCAGTGAAAGCTTCAAAACATGACCTATTGTGAAATTAATGAAATACAAGAGACATTATTCATTTTACATCAGTCGTGTCACTTCTCATATTTCAAGGACCGGAGAGTCGTACTTGATCAGTGTCTTGGACAACTCATTCCCCTCGGTTTTGTCTGTGCAACAGTACGCTTGATTGATGCGGGATTCCTTGGAGTAAACCTCTTCTTTGGGAAGCCGACAATACAGTAGCTCCATCAGCTTGTAATAGCCGATCTTCTTCAGCAACTGGATCTCAAATGTTGATACAGTTGACTGAAATTGATAAATAAATTAGCTTATTATTGAATTCCAGGAGGCTCCTCTGATCTAAACAAGAAAAGATTAACAGCACAAATGTAGGAAACAGAAAGCAAGCTGCTATCAATAATTTCATAGTTACCAGAATAAAGGAAAGGATTAATATAGCTTAATATTCAATCTATTTGATATATTATTAATAATTATCTATATCTCTTTGAATAAATCCTAAAATGTGGGAGCCAACCTTGGTGAAGCGACTGAGCAGGAAAGCAATCATGTCACAGACATTGGCCACAAAGAAGTCAGTCAGGGCCTTGGTGCTGCAGTCAGAGGCCAGAGGCAGCACAACCCTCTCCATCATGGCCTGCAGCATGGAGCTCACCGACACATCCCCCTGCTGGACCACCTCATACACTGCACAGAGCAGCTGCAGCTGCCGCTCACTGCTGGATCTAATCACACATCGAAATACACCAGTCAATTTGTCCATCTTTATACAAAGTCTATATTGTAAATGGGCATCTACAACTGTATTTGATAACTGTGATAACTTTGTTATGCTCAACCCGTCAATTCCAAAAAGACCACCTAAACTCAAATGAATAAAGAAAAGCTGTAAGGTAAAAGCTTCACTTACCGCTTTGCAAGTCTCTGGAAACAGGTTTGGAATTGCTCCTCCATGATGTGTTTTCTGTCTCGACATAGAATCCCTGACATCAGTTTGAGCAGGAGTGGACTCTGAGAAAGCTCCAGGGCATCAAGCAACTACAAGGCAGAAACTTTAAGTTTGTTATCTTAATGCAAAATTATAAACCCAAAGCACCAAATTACTGTTGCAAAATGTTGAATCAAAAAGAGTCTTTACATATTATCTCTAATGCTGACTCTACACTTTGACTAAAATTGAATGGTGTCTGCCTGTGGGAAAGCTGTATCACACATCACCTTTCGAATACAGTCCATGTAGTTGTTGCGGTGAAGCGAGCCTTTAGCAAACTCATCGGACTGCATGGGGAAGTGCGACACCACTAGGGCGTCAAGGGCTTTCTGCAGCTCAGCCAGCGGCTCCTCTGGGAGGGTTATGAAGAAGGGCAACACCAACAGGGCCTGACTCTAATCAAATGAAGACATCCAAATAAAAAAACTTTAAGTTTCATATTTTCTACTTACTTAAAATTGGACAGCTAATGGAAGTAATCTAATATACTGTACGCTTAGTTACCTTGAGATTCAGTGGCAGATTCATGTCAACCAGTAGCACAGTGAAAGTGGTAAACACAGGTCTGAACGCTTCATGATTGATATTGGAGCACACAGATGAGTCAATCTGATGTATAAAAAAGGAAAAGAAAATCATTAAAACAAATTATGACAAACAGTGGGAAAGCTTACATTTTGTAGTTTTTTTTATTATGTTGATTGTTATGTTTATGACTCAAGTGTGTTAGTCCATTCCTTTACACAAGGCTAGGTTTTGCTCTGGAACAGACAGCAGTAACTTCAGGTTCATCATACCTGTAGGAGCTTGGAGAGCAGTAAGAGAGTAGCGGTTTTGCTTTCTGGAGTGGAAGAGTTTCCTTCCCACCAGGACTGCAGACTGCTCCATCTTCTCAGCACCTCTTCCACCAGCTGCTGTCCCTGAGTCTTCCTCACAGAGCGCTCTCTAAAGCTGTGGTCCAGCATGCCATTCAGCAACACACTCACCTGATGAAATACAGAAAAATCCTTCACAACACATATAAAAGAACAGTCTATTCCCTAACATTTGCATTTCTATTTAAGTTTTTGTTCAAAGATTGTCTGAAACTAATCAAAAAATATTAGATAAGATGAGGAAGAGCTACCATGCTGGGATTTTGGGAGGAAGCTTTCATGAGGCGTGGAACTGTGGCATCGCGGCTTCTCAGCAGCTCGGCGTTGATGGTCATTTGGAAGAGGCTGTAGAAGTACTCGCCATGTGAGAAGCTCAGGAAGTTACTGCTGTGGCCTCCAGATATTGGAACAGAGAGCATGATGGTGTTCAACAGCAAGTCCACCAGCTGCTCACTCTGCAGGGAATGAATAGTGTACAACAGGAGGCAGCAAAGAGTGAAACACTGGTGGGTTTTTGAATTTAAGTAGTTGTCTATGTAGATGTTACATTTTTGCAAACTATGCATTTGTATGACAGTATTAGGGCCACTTAAAGGAAAAAATCTGAGATTATGAGAATAAAGTCTTAATATTATGACAATAATTTAGGCTATGTGTACTTTCAGAGGATGAATGTGTGATGATCGGCCTGTTGCCTGTTAAAATAATTAATAATTATAATAATTAATGATGTGGAGCACCTCAATAAGTTATACTTTAGTAGAAGTTTCACAAAAAACAAAATACTAAATATTAAGTATCAGGAGGAGTGTGTGAAGTGTCACTTTTGTGAAGGGGGAAATATTTGGTAGTGGTCGACTGTGAAGTTATCGTTGGTTACATTCAAAGATGTATTTGTAATTACTCAAGACACAATGAGATTAGTTCAAGAGTTTGGATTCAAAAATTGTGGAACTCCGGTGAGCATGGGTCCTCCTTGCTACTTAATTACTTTTTTTTATTGTAATATTATATCTTCTTTCCTCATTAAATTTCATCTTTAAACTTGATACTCTCTCCTACATTGGTAATCTGTATTTTAAACTGGGAGTTTAATTATGTTTAATACATCCACTATCCATTTGCTACATTCCTATTGTAGCTTATCTGTTGCAGTCAGTCAACTTTTATCAAACCTATGCAGAGTGGAAGCACTGACCTGTTCACTGAGAGAGAAGCAGAGCTGAAGCAGACCATCTGCTACCCTCCTGGTGTTTATGTCCATGGATGGAAGGGCCCTCCTCTCGTCACCTGGTGCTATGCCTTTATACACCGTCATCAGAAGTCGGGACCCAAGAGACTTGGCATAGGCTGAATCCTTTAAGAATGACAAACAAATAAACGTGTGGTGGCTACGTAAACAGAAAACATGGAATAAATACTAATATATTCCACCAGTACACCAGTCCATAACAATAGCTAGATTAATACATTTTGATGGTCACTAGAACTGAACGACATGATACATTTGCACAGCAGAAGATTTATGAGGCAAATATTCAGCTTATTGTGGGGTTACTTAAGGACAAATACCTGACTATGCAGGAGGGAGCTGAGGAAGCCGGCTTTGTGGATTTGCTTACAGGAAGACAGAAGCATTTCCATCTGTCCATGGAGGCTATGAGTGCCTGAATGGTAGAGGTCTACAGTGCAGAACTCCTCCACACTATGGAGATCATTAAAGAAAGTTTGGAAGAGAGGAAAAACTGATGTGCTGTTAATAATAATACAAGTATCCATGAGGATGAGGGTTTCGGAGAATGTGATCAAGTGTTATGTCTCAGTGGACGACAACAAATATGTTTTTATTCACTCAAAGTGAGAGCAATAAAAGGCGATTTACAGACCTTGTACATGAGATCTTTGTCCGCAAGCTGCTTTCAAGACGAGCACGGTACGTAGAGTTCAGCAGGGCCTTCAGCAGAGGAACACACACTTCTGGTAGGTTCTTCATTACCTCCACATTGGCCATGTTAAAGCCAATAGTGGATGGCTCACACACCACCAGCGCAGTCAACTCAAAAAAAACTGCGCAAAAGAAATCTCGCTCCAGAAGCTGTGAATGAAAAAAGGAAATACTGAGCAAATAAACATTTTTTTTGTCTGAGCAAGTCTGAGCATCTTAAACAAACACCTTCCAAAACTCTTGGTCTCCTTTGACAAGAATCATTGTGGCAAATTCCAGCAGGCGAACAATGATGGTGCACTTGCTGTAGTTGTACTGGTCAACCTCTCTTGGGCTGAAATGATCGCTCCTTTTGCCAAGAGGGAAACAGCTCTCTGCTGCCGCTAGATCATGGGTTGCCAGCTCAGTCAAAAAGAAATGTGTCGCTTTCAGAAAACTCGACTGGTCTTTGGAGCCTTGGAAATGAGGTGAAAAAGAAACATTTATAGAGATCACAGCACGGCCAACATGGCATCAAAAGAACTTTCATGTTAGTAAGGCAAGGGAAGTTCATTTATAAAGCAACATTCAGACAAAGACAATTCAAATAAAGGCACAGAAACACATTCAAAACAAGACAATAAAACTAATACACTAAGAATACACTAACATTACATTTACAAGACAAGCAACAAAATAATTAGTCACAAATTAAAAAGTATGTAATTTATTGGTAGCAGCAAATATCATGGTTTAGTTCAGTTATTGCCTCCGAGGTTATACACAAAAACGGGACAGATTTCCACGAAACTTGGTGGGAGTATACGGTAAGGGTCAGGAAAGAACCCAATAAACTTTAATGTGGATCTGGATGAATTTTTAATCACTTTTAACATTTCTTTAACATTTATCATAGGAGGTTTTTCAACATTTCAACAAACAAGACTTACTAAGCATGTGTTGAGGCTTGATGGTGTGTAAGTTGATGAAGGTATTGTAGCAGTCCAGGGCAGCCAGCAGCAGATCCATCCATTGTAGCGTGGCTCTGACGCTGAAAGGGCCCGTCAGGTCCCTGAGGGTGGGCTGGGAGAGGAGCCCACCACCCTCGATCCGCGAGATCAGGAAGCTTAAGCCATGATCCTTTAACATGCCATCCAACCACTGAGGTGGAGACTGCTTTGCTGAGTTTGGACAAGCAAACATTAACAAAGTCAAATGTAAATTCAGAATAGCAGCATCTATGCTTTATCCTTTAATCACTTTAATGGTGATATTGGTTTTATTTCTTTGATGGAGCACTGTGCAGGGTTGCTCACCTGGGAGGAGAGGAACAAACTCATAAAAGAGCTCCATGCATTTGTGGCGACACTCGGTCTGAGGGCGGCCGCATTGTTCCAAAAGCCATAAAACCACATCTGACAGGAAAAGCTTTTCATCAGGAGGGAAGCCCCTGACATACGAGAGAAAAGACAAAGTAAACAATGGAAACATTTACATATCTATTTGTTATCATAAACATTACTATCTGAAAAGTAATGCTTCATTTAAAAGCTATTCTATCTTGTAATATAGCCTAAGTTATAATGTTAGTTAACAGATAAACTGATCATCCATGTACACAGAGGACCAACCTTGGGACACGTCTCTTAGCATTGTGCTGATTGAGACTGGGGGCCTTGTGTTTGATGATTCTTTTCATATGGTCGATGGCACTTCTACACTGCTGCAGTGTACCTGAGGATGAAGAAGTGACAGAAGCAGCTTCATAATTTCTTAATTTAAAATAAGCCGACAATTACTGCATAACTTTCCTTTTACTGCAATGGAAGCTCAATTAACCATATTTGAGAGATTCAAGAAAATGAATAAATGTAAACCAAATTTGAAATGCACAAATCATTGTCAAAGAAAGCTGTTTTTAAAGGTTAAATTACCTTGATAGAAATAATTCAAACATATAACATTAATCTATTTGTCTAAGACTTTGATAATATGAAAATTTGACTTCCTAGTCTACAAAGCTGAAGGGGAAGAAAAGTTACCCAGAGAGCGCTCATCTGAGTGTGCAAGAGCCAGACTTTCGATGAATATGATCAGAACTTCGAAGACAAACTGCTCCACCAAGGAATTTTCCTCCCTACAGAGACAGAGAGACAGCAGCTCTGAAGAATACATTAAAACCCCACATCTTCGTAAAATGGAGCCATTTCTCTAAAGATCCTGAGCCAAATGAACCAATCACTAAATATCAGCAGGAATTTCATTAATGGTCCATAAGTCTGGGCAAAAAAAACCTGAAAAGTCTGTAGATGCTGTTGAATGCTAAGGCAGCACCAAGTCTTTTGAATCCGTTGGGGTGGAGTGCCAGGCTGTAGATCCGCTTAAACAGGGACTTCATATTAGTGGGGCTCCTCTCCTGCTGCCTAGGGGTGGTTTGTTTGATTGACCATTTGACAAACTCTTCAATGCAGCAGCCGCAGAAGTCCCGCAGGGTGCTATCCATGGGGTCAACCACACCATCCTGCCCAGAAAACAAACAAACAAACAGGTGAAGCAGAAAATGTCAGAAATCTCAGTTAAACAACAAACAATTGTTACAATCATTGCCGTCACAGTTTGGAGTCCTTCGGTTCTTATTGTTGAGGAGGTTTTCAAATCTAGTAAAAACACTGAATAAAGAAGCTTCATGTTAAAAGTTGTGATTCTCTGATGCTGTTAGGCTGCGAACTGTGATGTCACTGATGTTTGCCCTGCTTGTTGAGAACTAAAATTCTTCATCTGGTTAAAATATGTAGTTAAAATCCACAAAGATATAAAATGTATTGTAAAAAATGTGAATTAGAATTGTATTAAAAAGTATGTTCATGCTTCTGGCACTT
The DNA here is from genome assembly GCF_024713975.1 of Paralichthys olivaceus. Classification (NCBI taxonomy): domain Eukaryota; kingdom Metazoa; phylum Chordata; class Actinopteri; order Pleuronectiformes; family Paralichthyidae; genus Paralichthys; species Paralichthys olivaceus. Next base: position 9,898,370 of record NC_091109.1, on the reverse strand, counting down.
TTGAAAATTACTGGAAACATTGGGGATAATGTTCATACAGTACATAACTCAACAACATATAAACACTGGTCAGTTGTATTTAGACATCGTAATGAGAAAAGTTACAGATTTGACCTTTCATACATGTTTTAGAGTTGATCATACATGAATACATCCAGCCTTACCAGTATGGCATCCAGAACAGCGACTGTGTCTTCACTTTCAAACTTCTTGTTGTTGGTGAACCAGTGAATCAGCTGCATGACCAGAGGTTCAAAGAGCTGCCTGGTTACCTGGAAGAAATTCACAATCACAAAAATGGAGACATTACAAAGCTTCAGCCTGGGCTGAATCAGAACCTCCCCCTCTGTGTTTATTCATTTGCTTGTGCGGAACTAAGATGAGCACAAACCAACAAGAGGCACTGTAAATGACATGCACCAACTATTTACACATGTAGCTGCTATGTCGACAAATATTTCTAACTATTACTTCAGTTTATTTATAAATAAACATACAGCAGTACAAGTACTGCATTTAAATTAAAAACAGTGAGATCCAAAGTCGTTGTCATCTCAAAAAATTACTTCAAGTAACAACTTAAAGGCCCATGACATGTTCTGTCCTGTGTGAACTGAAGTTAATGTGAGGTACGTACCTGATCAACATCACAGGCCAGGCGCAGCAACACAGGAAACAGCCTCTTGTGGAGCTTGTACATTGGCGACAAACTATTCTTTCCCTCCACCATCTGAGCACTCTTCCCAACCATGTAGACCACCAAGCTGTGGAGCAGCTCACAGGCCGCTACCTGCATCACAGACCAGACCAGATCGACTGGATTACAATATTCACTTGCTTCTATTGCATGACATGTCAGTCTCTATCAGATGGTTGCATCAAATACATTTTGTAAACTGCCTGGCTGTGGAAACTGTCTAATTTTAGATGACATACTTTGGTTTGTCTGTCACTCGTGGACAGAGCCAGTTCGCTGATGCGAGGCAGAAATGGGTCGAGGTAGATGAGCGGCTTCATATCTGTGAATGGCACCGCAAAACTCAGCCGTTTCTCAGAGTCCCAAGCCACAAATGTCTTCATCATTTCCTCTGATGAGACCACTGAATGAGACATTCAAAGCAGAGACATTGGGTCAACAAAAACAGCCAGTGTTTCAAAGTGTTGTTGCAACATCATATACCCAACACACAAAACTTCATTGTACAATGTAATTAGGAGGTCGGCTGTGTGAGTCCTCACCAGTCACAAGGTTCCTGTTCAGCTTTCCTCCCAGGTGGCCGAGCAATTTCACCACCCGCAGCCTCACCATGACAAGAGGAGCATCTTCCTGCAGTCAGATATAAGTACCAAGTAAAATAAAGTGTTCTCACAAACACAAGGCTACTCCACTAAGATCAATTTCTGTCCTGAAGAACTGACACTTGCGGGAACCTCTCAGTCATTTCTGCTAGGTATAAATCCATGCACTCATTAGAAGTATCATACTCCTTGTGTCTTTATTGGTGTTTCTACTCTGCTTGATGGACTATGTGAATACAGTACATTATCCTTGTTACAGTATCTGCATACAAACTGATAAATTAATAGAATCCTTCATATTATTTTTAATTATTTTATTTCACGTTGAATAATCTGAAGCCCTTACTAAATTAACTTGAAATAACTTAAAGGAAAAAACCAAACGACTAGATTTTAACTTAAAAACAAGACTGTTTTCCGTTACCGTAGAGATCTGGTTGGATTGCTTGAGAAGCCTCTTCATCACTCTGCTGTATCCTCTGTCACTTCTTGAAGACATCACTTCCCAGCTGCTGTCGTCTTTGTCTGAAGTCAACAACATACAAATTAGAAATAAGACCCATGAACCTATCAAAGCGCTTGAGCTTCTGTGACATTGAAATGGCTTACTGTCACTGGAGGTGGTTTTCAGGTATCCGTCCAGAAGAGGGAGGATGTTGATGTAGCAGGGCTGCAGAGTCTCCAGAGGAATATGGGAGGACCAGTCCTCAAGAGCATCTAGGGCTGCGTTGGCCAGAGGAGGATGGCTCAGACCCATTTTCAGAGCCGCCTAGATGGCGAATTTACACACACACACACATTTATATTTTAGTCTGCATTCAACCATATTCAGCTCGGCTTGTAAACACACGATGAAACAAACTGGAGAATCCCACCTCGAGAGCAGGACAGTAGGCCTTGATGTCCAGAGCTACAATGTTGTGGTGCAGGGAGAGGACGAATGTCAAGCAGGATGACAGCAGCTCATCCTTGTACTGCTTCATTCTCACGCACACCTAGTAGGAAACCATGTCACTCACATCTTCTGCACATTCCCTGGTATGTCTCATCTCGCCTAGGTTTCTACGTTCACATGAAATGGGAGAGAGAAGCTTCCTACCTCTTTTCCAAACTTGGAGAAGAGTGCGAAACAAGCACTTTTCTCTCCATCACTCTGGGGGAAGGTAGAGCTTCTCAGGCCAACTCCCTGTTCAAAGGCAATTTTTCACTATTTTCATTTTACTGTATATTTAATGTGAGAAGTTGCACTGCAAGACATTCTATCTTTGGTTTAACTCTGCTTTACGTTACATGTCTGAGTGTTTACAGGTCTTTTATTCTTGTGTTTCTGACTGGTCAGAAACCCTCAGTCTTCATACAACATTTTTTTTCTAAAACTCTTCCTTGCTCTGATTCACATTAAATCCTCGAAAAACATAATGTAATGCACTGAATTTGTAAGAGTATTTGGGACACACCATTTAATATCCCTGCAAAGTGGATGATACACAAAAAGCTTTGCACTCGTAATAATATTACCTGGTAGTACTTGATTCTCATGGCAATTTTCATGGTGACAGAGAACAGCTTATAAAAGCCACTGACGAGTGGATTTCGTATGGAATGGAGGATAAGTTCATGGCTTAGGGGATACATCCAGGAGTGAAAATACTCCACATGTTTAGTCAGCAACAGCTCACTGCAAGGGGTAGAAAAGAGATATTGTTAATGATAAATAAAGTATGTGGAAGAATACATGAGAGTTCTAGTATGGCAATTAGAATGCTCATAGAACTACAAGGTTCAGTTTTACTCATGACTGTTTTAAATATTGTTATTTTCTTGATGTGCTCTGGGAGAGGGATTCCTCACTTTTGGTCACACATACATGAATGCTAAGCAAATATCGCAGGTTAAAGTTCTCCAAAAATAAACTCCAGGCAAATTCGTGCTGCAATTTGCTTCGCAAATGTTTCCTTCACCTCTTTGCTTACGCAGATCATATTGTAATGTGTGGTAGACCAAACTCCTTGTTGGACACCAATGAAAGAAATTAAAAACTAAGGGGTGAAAATGAAGTCAAGTGTAGTTCTGTCAGACCACTTCTTTACAAAAAGGACAAAGTGTCACAGATGTGAGGTTTCCTGTGTCATGTTGTGATTCCATCACCTGCAGAACTCAACCAGGTTGATAAAGGCTGTGAAGTCTTTGATTTTATTGGGCAACAAATGAGCTGTGGGGTCTGAAGACGGAAGGATGTGTGTCGTGTCATCCAGAGCCTGACAGATAAGGAAGCAAGCACAGACAGAAAGAAAGGATTGTGAGGATGTTGCAGATAGAAATTATACGTGTAATTAGCTTATTTATAGGCTTAAATTTCATTATCACAATAATAAAAAAAGAACAATTTTCCCTGATAATTATCATGCATTCCTACTGTTTACACTTTCAAGCAATCCAAAGTTATGTTGTTACTTACTTAGTGACGTAAACAATATCAACAGCAATTACATAACAGCTAATTAATAACCAATGTCAATGAACTATATCAGAGTGAGATTTCACCTCCTCGCTTGTTGCCACTTTCTGCACAGACAGGTCCAGTTTCTCAACAATTCTGAGAATCGACTTAACTAACTCGTCATAAAGGAGGCGGCTCAACGACACAAGAGCAGCATTCTGATTTTGAAAAGCTCCATCAAAATATCCTGAATCCTGCACAGGAAGACGTGAAGAAAAAAAGATAAAGGAATAAAAGTGCAGCTGATTTAAAACACCTGCATTTCAAAGTAGATTTACAGCAGGTGATCCATTCAAAAACAATGCTAGAACAGTATAATATATACAAGAGACTATGCCAAACAAATCCTTTATTCCCAAAGGTTTTACAAACTGTACCTTCAAATGATCACAGTCTAAAAGTCCTTTAAACAGACCAAGGTAGTTGTGACTAGATGGAACTTTCCACTTTCCGACTCGAACTTGGGAAGACTGAGATACATCATTTCCACCTTCTTTGTTCTGGGAAAACAAGGATAAAAAAATCATATTTCTTCTATTGATCACAAATGAATTTCACTTATAATAAAAAACTGATCTTTGCATGAATTATTTTATGCGAGAGGATGCTTCTGACCTCTGAGACCATGATGGGCTTCGAACAGACTCGAATTAAGCCCTGGTGAACTGCAAAAGAAGCAAAAGTTAATTTTATTAGCAAATGTTGTGTATCATGACAAAAACAGCAAACGGGAGGATTTAAGAGATAGATTTTAAAACAAATACATCTCTACAAATGCTGCAACTGCTGTTGCTGTTGTTTGCAACAATTGAAGATGTTAGACGCAGCTATTCCAGATGTTTCACCATCAAAAATCTTGGCCATTTGATTCAGGTATATTGTTGTCATCAAGATCACCGTACCCACTGAGCCAATGAAACTCAACAGCACAGGTCCTTTAGAGGCGATGGCCACCAGCACTTTCAGGATGGACCTGCAGCAAGTCGTCTGCATTCTCTCACTGAACTGGGGGAAGCTGTCGATCTGCACCACGAGGAGACGCTCTAGGAGGGGTGTGTACACCTCTGGGACCTTAGGCCAGAGACACAACGCAGGGGATCAAATGAGACAATCATTAGAGTGCAGTGTGTCTTTCTTCATCCTGGGTACTGATGCTGTCCGACACTTGGTCAAAGTAACTGACAGCCTGTGAATTTGTTACCTTGTCCAGGTGAATCAGGACACTGGCTATAGAGTCCAGGAAGCTGGGCAGCTGGTAGAAGCTGTCTTCCTCCCCATCAGACTCCATCAGGTACATCTGCTTACAGCGCTGAATCAGCTCGGTGTACATCAGGTCCACGTCTTGTGGGCAAACTTTCTTACATGGCTTCACAGAAAAAAGTTGCATTACGTATCTAGAGGTTTAGACTGAAACTGAACAAAAGAATTAGCTCAAAGACAAAACTTTCATTTGCTAGTGCAGGAAACAAAATGTGATACAATGCAGATACATGACATTATGTGAGAGCAACCAAGGGCATTATAAAGTACAACAATGAATTTATGTTACTGCTGCAGTAAGGAAGTAGGGAACATACAGCTGCAAAGAATCCATATCCTCGAATGGCAATGGACAGCTCTTTGTGTGTCGAGTCCATGGCCTTGATGATGCCGCAGAACTTCTGCATGAAGAACTTCAGCTTACTTTTATGCTCATCTGTGTTTTCGGCCACCAGCATTGCAACCTGAAAAATGATTGTAGAAGAAGTATGTTGCAGATGCGTCTGAATTCAGGAATACTTTTACTCAATTGGCTTCATGACAAACAGCTTGGAGCTGTGCCACTGATTAAAATGAAACGCATCAGAAGGGCCATGCATCTCCTGCACATGCTCTGGAAGAGTGATTATCTAAGATGTAAATCAAGTCTTTAATCTCATTAGTTTAAAAGTTTAAATTACACTATAAGTGGATTTCATTTTATGATCATATTGCAATATGAAACAGCTTTCTTTCTGCAAATGCAATAGTGAGCTGCAGGCATTGAGCCACAGTGAGTAAAGGCCGGCTGCTCCACTGCTGCTGCACCAAGAGCTGTTCACCTGTTTATTCTAAGTTCAGTGGAGCTCGACTCAGTACATAGAATCCCGAACTGGAGAATCAGTTGTCATTGTCATAACAGCTTGTTTTAATTTCAATTTTTGTCCAAACTGATGACAGCAAAGTGAACACTGCACTAAATTGGACACAGCATTTCCTTGATCCCTTAACAATACAAATTCTATGTTTCAGGTTGAGATATGCAAAATTAGTAGATGATATGATGGGGAATCATTTTCTGATCAATTTCAGGTTAAATAAATTGTATTTGTGGAATTGAAAATGTGTTTTTCTGACCATATTTGGGTTGACCTTGACCTTTGACTTATGAGCTCAAAAAGGTAATCATCTGGTTATATTGTCCAAAGTGATATTTGGGTGAAATCTGTCCATTGCAATAGCACCAAACACGGTAATGAGATTTATTTAAACACTTGTATGAACTGGTCAGTCTGATTGTCTATTGTGTCTGAGCCTGTGTAAACAAGCCTGTTTACCTGTTTGAGGAAGGCCTCAAGCGCAGAGTAACTGTTTTTCTTCATTTCAATGTTGATGTGTCCACAGAGCTTAGACATGACCTCGAACAATGCCCTGTAGTGATCCATCAGGCAGCTGCTGAACTGGGAGGAGTGTCTGGCAAATAACTTCAGCCCAGCTGTTTAAGACACAGATTGTTCCATCTTATTAGATCTCAAGGAGGTTTTTGTCTTTGTGTTGCTATGGAAATGGCGTGCCTTACCACATGTGACAGCATAGCGAGTCATTTCCATCTACAACAGAAATTGAAAAACAAGAATTCACAGTCACATTACATAACATTCCATGTAAAATGTTAAAGTAGTCACGAAACTTTAACAAATTAGGGCCAATAGGATGAGTCAGATGTAAACATAACCTCGCGTGGTCACAAGAGGAGAATACAAGACAGTATTGCAACTTTATTAAAGACTGGGAGACATTTACCTGTGGGCTGATTGCCTTCAGGGCAAACTGAAAAATCTCTTTCGACATTGCTGGATCTGCAAGAGACACAAACTAAGATACACGACTGAGAATGTGTCTTGTAAATGTGAGATTAAGATTTAGACTGGGGCGGTACATGCACAAAGTATAACTCATCTGCAGTTGATCACTTGGTATAAATTAAAAAATGTCACTTTAGAGAGGTATTGCCTAATTGCATGGTCATCTGTGTAATCATGCAAAGAGAGAGAGAGAGACACACACACCTTCTTCCATGGTTTTAGTGAAGTTTACCATCAGAGCGGTGATTCCTATCAAACATCCAGCAACAACAAAAAGTTTTGGTTCCTTTGTTGAAGACGTCATCTGGTAAAAGAAAGAAAAGAAATCCAAGAATTCTCATTTTTTCAATCTTTTTCCTCAACCTCAATGGAAAATGTGAAAAAGAACTCATGAGGACGGATGAAAAGAGAATCTGACTGCACTTAAACTGTGGATGGATGATGTGGGTCAATTAATGTTGCTACTGTAAGGAATTGTAGGACGACATTATCTCTTTTCCTTTCATAAAGGATGGTTCAGTGATTCTCACGTTAATGGAGATAAGAAAAGAAGGATTGAAGCTCCTTTTCTCAGGCTTTAGTGAAATGGAGCAGCTCTTATCATGGCTCACAAATCTTCCCAAGAAAAACCACAGCACAGTCAATCATCTGGCTGTTTAAGTTATATCTTAAAAAACACAAAACACTTGATCTTGCCACCGGCCCTGTACATTTCATTTGATCTTTGATTGACTGATTTATTGTTTGTGCTACAAACCTGCTCCTTCAGCTCCCCCAGGTAGGCTTTGTAGAGTTTGTCAGAGTTGTTGACCATCTCACTGGGGTGAACCTCTGCGAGAACTCCTAGCAACTCGTAGATTTTTCCGAGAACTATTCCAAAATTTAATAAAAACAAAAAGAAAATAATGATTCAGAGCCAGAAAATATGGTACTCTCCTCATGTATTATAAAACAAACGCTCACCCGAATCTGGCAGTTTGCTCTTCTGACAAAGCTCGCTGTAGAATCTGTTGAACATTTCGCAGATTTTGAAGTTGGCAGCGACGCTGGAAGACTTTGTGGTTTGGAGAACCTGCAGAGAGGATTGAACAAGAATAAGCTCCCACCATTCGCTTTTAATGTCATCTAAAACACAGCAGCAGCTATTACAATATGTTCAAAAGTATCAAAAAAATTCTCGTAGAGATTATAAAGTCAGCTTATATCATGATTCTCATTTTATAGGAAACACCAACCTTGATGAGGAGCTCCAGCACCAGATTCCTGGATTTGGCCACTTTATCCTTTATATACACGACCATGCATGTGTCCTGCATGATGGAGAGAACACAAATATTAGAGTGTGTGCACATGCAAACGTTTGTGGCTCAGGAGGTAGAGCAGGTTGTCCACTGAAGTTCAGTGGTTTGATCCCCGTCTCCTCCATTCTCAAAGTGTCCACGGGCAAGACCCTGACCCCCGCAGATTGCCCCCTGATGGCTGTGTATGAATGGTGCACCACTCATAGAAGCGCTCTATGAATGAGTGTGATTGTGACATATACTAGAACGAGCTTTGAGTTGACAAGACTAGAAAAGTGCTGTAGAAACAGTCCATTTATATCTTTACATGTGTTGACGTCTCCATCACAGTGAAGCTCTCCCTGTCTTAAGTTGTCGTACAGTCATTTGACACATAGACACATGCAAAACACTGATGAATCTGCTGCATGACGGAACTGTAGCTTAACTCTGAACAACAACAACAACAACAGGTGTTCATTTTGAAAAATATTTTCTCCTTGTAGAACCAGAGAACCTACTTTTATGTCTGTGGCGTAAGTCTTCTCCCAACCTTTGACTCTGTGTGAAACCTTGTCCAAGAACGTCCCCAAAAAACACAGGATCTTTTCTCTGGTGTCCCTGAACTGGAAAAAAGAAGGTTTGTGTCAAATATTAGGACTTTTCTTTTTTTTGTGTGTTATTGGTCTTCAGATGCTCCTCGATACTGACCTCATCTGACGACAGGGACTTCCTGAGGAAACTGAGCAGTCCGTAGTCTTTGGAGAACAACAGGGACATCTGTAAAACTGACAGATGGAATCATATGGGAATGTTAATATGTAGCTTCTTCATCACCTTAACAGCACAGCAACAATAAGTCCTTCTTTGTCATGTTATGGTAAAATTTTAATCTTTAGGTTTTAGAAACACAAATTAAAAACAAGCATACAAATCAAAGACATCATAATTGTATTTGATTTGTAAGATTATAAGCAGAAATACGCAAAAACTACTTGATGGATTACCATGAAACTTGGTGGTAAGATGCATTATGGGTCAAGAAGGAATCTATTCAACTTTGTTGGCTATCTGGGCGAATTCTGATATAATTTTGATCTTGGATCTTGATGAAAAAAAACTGACACATTAAGAGAACTGACTTGCTTGATAGGATTTAAGGGGACTGTTTGTGGAAGTATGCACCCTGCTAAGTGCCATTCTATTTGGTTTAATTGTTACCAGGATTTCTCAAAAACTACTTCTGATTTCCACCAAACTTCGTGGAGGGATGAGGCCTGAGTCTGGGAAGAACTCATGATTTGGTGCGATTGTAGATCCAGCAATTATTTTTCCACTTCCTTTTCTCTTTTATATTTCTACTCCTAAGAAATTGGATTGTTTGGCTTTGTCAGAGGTCTACTCTCTATTGAGTTTTTCTAAACTGACTGTTCGATTGATCGGGACAATAATCAATGGTTCAATTGTCACTCTTTCCTGTGTGAGCAGGACAAGACCAACAAAAACATCTGCACAATGAGAAAAACAGTTTCACATGTGTATGTGCAGTTTTAAAGATTCTCTTGTCATCATACTGGGACAAACTTTGTATTTTAATATCAGGATATTCTTCTTCTTTATTTCTATAATTATTATTATTATTATTATTACCATTAATGTTGCTGTGCAGCACTTTGTAGTTTATTATTTATAATTAATTGGGTCAAAGCAGGAGATCTGCATGAGTTGTGATGCTTTACTTTGCACATGTGAATCTTACTGAGGAACAAGATGTTATAGAGAGAATCTGAGGTCAGATTGTTATGCTGCAAAGTGCTTTTACAGCTGCATCACTTGTTTTACTAGTTGCAAAGTAGTTTTATAAACAGTCTATGGCTGCAGAGTAGTTTTATAAACAGTCTGTGGCTGCAGAGTAGTTTTATAAACAGTCTATGGCTGCAGAGTAGTTTTATAAACAGTCTGTGGCTGCAGAGTAGTTTTATAGACAGTCTGTGGCTGCAGAGTAGTTTTATAGACAGTCTGTGGCTGCAGAGTAGTTTTATAGACAGTCTGTGGCTGCAGAGTAGTTTTATAAACAGTCTGTGGCTGCAGAGTAGTTTTATAGACAGTCTGTGGCTGCAGAGTAGTTTTATAGACAGTCTGTGGCTGCAGAGTAGTTTTATAGACAGTCTGTGGCTGCAGAGTGCAGACCACCTGCAGAGGAGCCATGACAGTCATTGGCTGTTGGTGGTTTGTTTGTTTGTCAGAGTCACGTGGTTGTGCTTACACGTTCTGATTGAGCGTCCCGCCCACCAACTGATGGTTTTGGCGGAAAAAGCTGTTGAAGACTCATTTAACAGAAATCTTGAGTTCTTTATCTTTTGTAAGACGAACTAATGCGCAGCTCATACAAGTGAATACATCTTCACATCCTGCACCGTGTTCATCACTCATCACCTCCAGAGGCGTTCACCTGAAGACCGACAGATTGTCAATGAAGTTTGTTGCGGGTTCAGAATGTCCCAGTGAGGAGAGGAGAGCGTGTGATGAACCGTCTTACCGAGCTCATTCTCGGCTGTTGTCATCATGCACTCCTGCCCCAGGTCCCTCACGGTGTCGTGACATATCAGAGCCGCTGCTCGGCTGTCCTCCTCTGAAAGACCCTCATGAAGTTTGAGGAGGAGGCCGTGGATCCCCCCGGAGGCTCCGCAGAGGGAAGTCATCGCCACACTTCACCCAGCACAGCCAGAGACAACACCGAGGAGCTGGTCCTTCGTCACTCACATCAGGAAGTCCTGATCATGAGCAGGAACAGCGGAAGTGTCAAAGTAAAACTCCTCTATAGATAAGTCAAAATATGATTTCAGATTCAATGCATTCATTTTCTAGCAATAGTAGCATTTAGTGGTTAGTTGTACAGGACTTTAAAAACCATAACTCTTATGTTAAATAATATATTGTATAATCATTAAAAATCTGTGAATGATTCAGGAGATGCAATTTATAGTAACTATTTTGTACAATTTTACACCGGAAGTGTAACGCTACTATGTCTACATTTTGATAAGAACCACAAAAACAACAATGATGATGATAATAATCACAATAATAACAACAATAATAATAATTATAATAATAATTACACACACACACACAACCTTTTTCTTCGGTTGCGATGTGTCAGGACTCTACTATTATATCTGCAATAATGTTAGTTTGATTTAATTTAACATGCTGCAATTGGGGGGAGTTAACTCTCGTGATTTTACTGTTTTAAGACTCTTTTCATTCAGAATGTGATTGTTCAGAATCTGTTTTGTTAATAAAGCTTCAAGTTAATCACGAGTCTCTACCGCCCTCCCGTGGTCACAGTTGTGAAGTTCGACCACACGCTAAGCTAGACACAATTATAGCATAGTGATACATCCGGCAAAGACTTTCAAAATACAATATTTTAACCAAGTAAACCTATAATTACACCAAGTGGCCACTTGATGGCAGTGTATAGTCATTTATGTCAAGGCAGATATCACACACACTGAGGCTTCCGGTTAGTCTCTCAAAAATAAGACAAAATCAAATTCGAAAGGTTTAGACAGAAATCTTTTAATTTTAATAGACTCAAATAAGTGGCCAAATCCGCCTTTTTTATTTATTACTCCCGCTCATGGGGACAACATAGTTTTACACAGTAAAATACATTTTTATTGGTGCAATGTGTGAAGCTGTTTGTGGTTCACAAGAGACTTTGGTATTTATTGGCAACACTTATGTCTTTAGCTCTGACTGGTTATTTAAAAATGTCTGACATAGTAACGATAAAGTTCTTGTGAAATATAGAAATATGCAGTATGTGATTTATTGTATGGCCTGACGCACACTCACACACATACACACACACACTCACACACATGCACACACACACTCTCACGGACTCACACTCTCACAAGGACTTACACAGATACACAGAACCACAGACACACTCTCACACTCTCACACAAACACACACACACACACACACACACACACACACACACACACACACACACACACACACACGCGCGCTCTCACACACTCACAGGAACACGCGCACATACACACACACGGACCCATACACACAAACACAATCACAACTTTAACTTTTTTCTTGGGTTGCGGTGTGTCAGGACTCGGCTGCGAGAGAGGAATATTTTTTAAATGATATTATTTCGAAAGTTGTCACCGGAAGTGTTAATATACTATTATAGTCTGCAATAATGTTAGCTTGATTTAATTTAACATGTTGCAGTTCAACTTTGACCACTGGGGGGAGTTAACTCTCGTGAATTTACCGTCTCAAGACTCTTTTCATTCAGAATGTGATTGTTCAGAATCTGTTTTGTTAATAAAGCTTCAAGTCAATCACGAGTCTTTACCGCCCTCCCGTGGTCACAGTTGTGAAGTACAACCACACGCTAAGCTAGACACAATTAGCATAGTGATACATCCGGCAAAGACTTTCAAAATATAATATTTTAACCAAATAAACCTGTAATTACACCAAGTGGCCACGTGATGGCAGTGTATACTAATTTATATCAAGGCAGATATCACACACACTGAGGCTTCCGGTTAGTCTCTCAAAAATAAGACAAAATCAAATTCGAAAGGTTTAGACAGAAATCTTTTAATTTTTATAGAAAACAATTAAACTCACATAAGTTCATTCATTCATTCATTCAAGTTTTAATGAAATATAGAAATATGCAGCGTGTTATTTATTGTATGGCCTGACACACACACACACACACACACACGGGGACACACGCGCATACACACACAAACATGCACGCACACGCACACTCACAGGGACAAACACATTTATAGTGAAAATATTTGGGCATAAAATCAGAAAGTGTAGAAATCACAATGATAGCAGAACGCAATTTGCACAGCAGCCAGCTCCTCAGTCATTTATCACGAGCACATTCATGCAACATTTTCAATATTTCATTTATTTACAAACTGTGACTAGCGTTTGATTTATTTGGCTACACTACATACATTTCACCAGCAGATGGCAGTAATATCCACTGTGTCATCTGAGGTCTCCACCACTGGATCGATTTTTAGAGCCGCTCCAAACACCAGATAGAGTCGAGTTCTGTTCCTGTTCTAAAATAAAGGGTCAGATATGGAAAGTCACTATTTTACTGACATGTATGAAATGATGACTGTGGTGCATAAAGTTACAAATGTTGTCCTTGTTGACATTTGGCTGTAATAATAACAAGGAAATATATTTTGAAAGGGTATAACAGGAAGTTTATCGTTTCATTATGGAAAGCTTGAAACTTAAAAACTCCAGACACCTGTTGTGAACTCACAGACACACAAACACACACAGTGACACACAAACACACACAGTGACACACAAACACACTCATACACTCTCTGAGTCACGGACACATATTTACACACACAGACACGGAGACACTCTCTCTCTGTCTCTCTCTCTCACACACACACACACACACACTGAGCTCCCTCCACGCGCAGAGCGGAGGTGAGGGAGTGACTCTCCGGACATCATCAGCTGAGGAGCAGGAGACAGCTCCGGGTTTGGTGGATTCATTCTTCTTCTTCTTCTTCTGAGGCTCGTTCTTCTTCCGCTGCGATGTTCCAGGACTCCGCGCCAGGTGAGCGAGAGTCTGACATTTTGTTTCGTTAAAACCAAGCTAACTTTACCCAACAGTTTCTCAGAGAACGAGCTCCGCCTGAACTCCGCTCACATTAAAGTTTGCTCCGGCGCTGCCGCTTTGTTCAGTCGCAAATGTGTGTTGTTTTCACCACTGATCTGTTTCCGACTCTGATCACAGTCATTCGGCTCGTGTTGAATACACGTAAAGTTTCTGAATCTCTCCCCAGAGTCATCATCCCACACTTTTATTCGAGTTAAAGTCTAAACGCTCACTAGGACAACCACGTCCCTAAGGTAGAGATTTTAAATCAAAAGCTTGTAGCCTGGTGGATTAGATCGAAGCCGAATTAACGAAACGATTTTAATGATCTGAGGGATTAAAGGGGTTTTATCTTATCTCATTATTTTCAGTCGGCACGAAATCATCACATTATGGTGTTTTTTAATGAGTAGTGTGGTGTTGCTCTTTATTGACCTTTAAACAAGCAGGCGCAGAAATCAAAGATCCATTGTACTTTTCATTTTCTCATCTTTCGTCTGCAGATGTGGACAGTAAAGTTTTAAAGAAAATGTTTTCATTCAAGTGCAGAAAATGTGCATCGAGTGAGTTGTAACGTAAATGAAGACGTCTGAGTTGGAGCTTTTAACGTTATGTACCAAACTTGTATTCACGTTATAGAGGATGTTTAGCTTCTTGTTAAACTTTGCCAACAGATGACAGAGAGAGAAGCCATTTGTAATAAGGTAAGGTAAGGGAGTTTTTCCTCTCCACTGTCGCCAAAGTGCTGCTCAGTGTTGGAACTGTTGGGTTTCTCTACATTAATACGATTTTAAGGTCTTGACCTTCTGTGTAAAGTGCCTTGAGATAATGTATATTATGATTTGGCACTATACAAATTGTTTGAGCTGTGAACACCACGAGAAACCTCAAATTAATCCCTGATCAGGAATAGCCCAGGTCTGGTGCTGTGCATGTCTGTCATTAGTTATGAGGGTCCAATTTAGGTTCGATACCATAATTGTGAGGACATTTTGGCTGCTCCTCACAAATTCAATGAGCTGTTTGAGGATTCCTAGAACCTAGAATTAGGTTAGGGTTAGGCATTTAGTTGTGATGGTTAAAGTTAGGGTAAGGGGCTCAGGAGTGCATTAGATCAATAAGTGTCATCACAACTACATAGAGACGTGCATGTATTTGTGTGTTATACACCTGTCATACATATGAAACTAAAATGACACTCAGAAGGGTGCATACCTCAGCCAAGGTCCAACAGTTCCCTTTAATTGAATCAAGCTGCAACAGATTACACCCACAGATATCAGTCCTTAAGTGTGCAAAATATTTGATTGCATAATTTGTTCCCTGAGAAATAGATGTTAAATGTTAAAATGAAAATTCTGGATCCGCCTCAAAATTTAATGGGTTCTTCTCTGACCCAGATCACACTCTTCCACCAAGTTTCACTTAAATCCGTACAGTTGTTTTTGTGCAATCTTGCATACATACATACAAACAAACGAACAAACAGAGGTGAAAACATAACATCCAATTACACTCAGTCATGCCATTTTTTTGTGGGTGCATCTTCTCAGCACTAAGAGTCTTCTCTTTCCTTCGCAGCGTCCATCATCTCCTCTGTGGTGCAGTGCCAGCCCTGAGAACTGAGCCGAGCAGCGGCAAGAACACTCACCAGGCCTGAGGGCCAAGAGACCAATAAGACATGCTGGCTGCCATGCTGCGCCAGGGCACGGGAGGAGGATCGGGTGGAGGTGGCGGTGGAACCAAACTCCCTCTAGGCATCTCCCGCCTCTCCAGCTCCAGCCAGGGTTCATCAGGCCCCGCCAGGGTGTCCAAGAGTGGCTTAGAGAGCTCAGACAGCCCAGACATCCCTGTAACAGACCCAAACTACATCATGCAGCTGGTCAGCGATGTGCGCAAGTTTGCTGATCGGCTTCTGCAACTCAAAGAAGTTTTCAACTCCAAAGGTATGTGTGGAAAGAGTGAGCACTGTCTGTTTTGTGAATTTCTGCTGTGTGAGTTTCTGTTGATGGTAAAAAGTGGCGAGCACAAAGTGATCTTTAAACAGAATGGTATGTGTGCAGCTCTGAGGTCTCACACTTGATGAATCCTGTCAGTTATGTATATTCACATGAAAAAGATTCAATTACTTCCCGGAGCTGTGTTTTTCAGTGTTTGTGGAACCTGTTAATGATTTTCTTGCCACAACAATCGACCGTTGTGCATGTGGGTTTTTCAATAAGTTACACATGTGAGTGCTTCCACGTATTAGCAACATCATCTGGTTGCCCTGTTTCCCTTACTGACCTGAACACAGTGTTGTGGTTAAACTCTTTTCCTGCTTTGTATTTTTCTAAATTGTTAAGGCGCCGAAACAAGATGCACATTTAATTTTAAAGTCTGAACCTCTGGCACAGAAAACCTTTACGTGGAATGCTGTAAGCACAGACATATGCATTTTTAATGTAGCTGTTAGCTCTTGTGCACACACTGTTACTTTCCCCACAGTGTACACAGTGGCAGACCTGTCTATCTGTTTTGTCCTGCTGTGGCCTTGGCTGCTCGGTCAGTCACACAACCTTATCTCTCTATCTATAGTTTGGTTTTTGAACTCGCTGTTTCTTTCTGTGTAGCAGAAAAGTAATGTGCATTAATCTGTGTCTTTAGTTATTTTTGAGGTTTTTGAGAAATACACGCAAAGCCAACTAGAATTGCACTTGTAGAGCGCATACATTCACCAAGGCCGAACTGAACAAACCCAATGAAGCCACATTTAAATCTACTCAATTCATATTTTTTTTGAGGGGGGGTCTGCACTCTATTACACAGACTAATAAATATCAGACCCCTAAGCATGGCAAATTCTTATCATCAACATCCATGAATTTTTCCTTGGGAAAGCAGTGAAAATCACACATCTCCCCCACATTAAAGAAAGGTAGAAAAGATGAAAATCCTAGATCTGCTCCAAGATTGAATGGTTTCTCTTCAGACCCACTCTGCATCCTTCTACCAAGTTTCTTAGATATCCGTCCTGTAGTTTTTGTGGTACGCTGATAACTGACAGACAAACAAACATGATGAAAACATAACCTCCTTGGCGGAGGTAATAATCTGGTGAAA
The DNA here is from genome assembly GCF_024713975.1 of Paralichthys olivaceus. NCBI lineage: Eukaryota > Metazoa > Chordata > Actinopteri > Pleuronectiformes > Paralichthyidae > Paralichthys > Paralichthys olivaceus. The sequence continues at coordinate 9,881,386 of NC_091109.1, read as the reverse complement.
ATAAAACATTCAGGTGTGTTACTGCTGCTGCATGATTCCAGCAGGAACAGTTGACCTTTTAGAGATAATAAAATACCCTCTAAGTCACAATATCATAGGCTTCACTTTGTCAGTGATGACATGAACAGTTCCAGCGAAGAGACGGGCTTAGACGTACAGCTTGTCTGTGCAAACTTGTATATTTATGTGGGTGGCTGTGAAATTCAGGATCTGGCTGGTACTTGGCGTGTTGGGAAAATTAGGCTAAATACGATGGAGAGCCGTTCAAGTAAGAGGCCATTGTGTCTTAAAGTGATTCCAAACTCCAGGAAAACATCTGACTGTTTTTTCTCACTGATGTGGGACTAACTGAAAAATGAGTTCCCTGCATGTCTATTTGTTACAAGTGCCCAACCCCATACTTTTCAGCCGATACAGATGTTTGGTTTTAAATTATTTATATGTCAGTTGCACCTCGGTGAAAATCTTCAGTGTCATTGTTGAGGTGTAGCCCTCTTTAGCAGACCATGCTAACAGATGGTTGGAAGACGCTGACTTGTGCTGGGATTGGATGGAATTTAAGTCCCCCAATAATTTATGGCCATATTGTCTCTGCAGTATAGTTCAGACCTCTCACTGCCCCAGCCTTTTTTTTTAAGCACACAGGGTCAATGATCAGGTGCAATATTCAGCTCAGGGCCCTGCGCCCCTCTCAGGATGGCCTGTATTCACAGTCAACGATGTGAGTCTGACATCCATTGTCCCGGGAGGCATCTCTGGATTTGCATGCTGCTGCTAACTTGCAGCTTTTACAGAGTTTTCTACTTTCCCAAGTTGAAAATAGCTGTGGTCTGCGGGATTAGTCCCAGTGGGGTAGGGATGGGGGGGTTCTTCAACCAATTCCTTGCTCTATTTATAACAAAAGAAGGGTATTTTTCAAGGGATGCCTTACATGGTAATTATTACGACATGTCCCTTCAGCTGTGGTCAGTGACGCATGAGTTATTTATTTTTTACTCATGTCTGAGAAAAAGCTGTTTATGTGCTATCATCGTCGTCAGGTCAATGTTGACGACCTGTCCCAGCATCTCCACAGTGGGACAGATAAATACACTCTTTCCTGAGGCTACAACCTTGGCCAGTGTCTGCTCGTGAGGGGCGTGAGAGTAATTGGAGGGGATTATTGTCTTGGAAGATTGGTCCTTACCTGAGGGTCACTGAGGACGTCTGGAGACCAGCTGAGCTGTGGAGGTGGCTTTTGTGTTTGATGGTGAGTGGGGCCTCAGAAGCTCTCCATCATAAGATTAGCGTAACAAACATTTGGCCCCGGCTTGCCATTTACTCAACAGGCTCTGCAGTTGATTGTTGTGTGTCTCCATGTCTATTTTAAGAGCGAGGGTGTATCATCGCGGCTGGCTGTCTGGCAAGAACAGGTGTGTCATCGGTTGTTTCATGCTGCGGCTCTGCCAAGCAGAATGATGTGAATTTTGTGTGTCAGCTGCTTAAGAGAAAAAATTGCACCAGCAAGCAGGTTTTTAATTTGAAAGCTGCACTCCATGTATACAGTGAACACTTATCAAAATCAAAATCTGTAACTACACAACACTGATGTTGTATTTAAGAAAGACAGGTGTATGGCATTCATTTTGGCTTTTTCAAAAGAATGCAATTGCTCAATGCTGTTTCCTTTAGGGACATGAACCTGCTAACCTGTTCATGTATCAGCTCCTTGTTAATTTGTATTTGCCAGACAGTCTGTTTTTTTCATGTGTGTTGATCGCTGTTGTGCTGACATACTGTATTGTCACTAGAGGCCTGTCGACCATTGTGGCGTTATTGGGGGTGGTACTGATATTGGGGAATAATATTAATCATAATGATATTAAAAAGATGATGTTACCAATCTCTTATGACAAAGAAATGTAATTTAGGCTTGATATTTCAGAAAACTAAAGGTTTTCACATCTGTGCAAACATAAACACAGATACCCATATATTGCTCATATTGTATGTATATTGATACCTTCCCATGTGATTCTGGGTTTGGTTCCTGCAGAACAACAGCCTTGTGAAATATACACTGACGATATCATCCATTCTCTTAGTCTTTTTTTTTTGCTTTTAATGACAACACAGCCTGATTAACTCTCATATATTGCATATTTTCAGTCAGTCTTTCTATGAAGGATTACTGTAGGGGGGAAAAGCAAGGTCACAGCTCGACTCTATCATCATTAGTCACAGCTTTAATTTGTCAGTGTTAATGTGTGACTTGTGTGTGCACTCAGCTCTTTAAGTCAGCTGTGTGTTTTATTTGAGTCATAAGTTTCCTCAGTTAGTAAGTGCTGGTATCGGAGGCCTCTCTTGTCACACTGAACGTGCGGTTCTAGGGTTTTAATGATTAACAGGTAGCTTCTAAAAATGTTCCACAGGTGTTTTGTAATGTACAATGATACACTGTAATGTACCTGACCACTGAGTGAGTAAGAGTTGAGTGGCAGGGAACCAAAAATGTTATGAAAGAAGTGAGTAATTCTTCCTATAAAAAATAGAGCATTTCTTATATTGATGTTAAGCTTGACTTTGTTTTTTTTTCCTTCTGTTTTTGTGCCTTTGCTGTAAAATGTGGGAAAATAAGTGTTTTTTTTCTTCTCTTTTTGGATGTCTGAATATGATGCTTAAGCTTTGTGGGAAAGTGATTTTGCTCTGGGTCCTCAGAGAAAAAGCCTAAATGCTATTTTAGTGATTTGCATTCTAAATCACCCCTTGTGAAATAGCAGCCTAAATTTAGCCCTACTTGGGCTTTTCACTAGCCATTCCAGACTTTCTTAATAGCTGTAACTGTGCTCTGTTTAGACAGTCTGTCCCGCCGGGTCTGGGATCCACTGTAAAGCACTGTGAGCTTCTTCTTGCCTCCAAAAAGTTCCTTTTATGGTTCTTTTGCTGAGCCCATATCTAAAGCCACTGTAAATTATCCCAAGAGCATACAACTACCCTTCCCTGCTTTAAAGTTGTCTCTTGAAGATCAAATTACACCAGTGCTCCCAAATTAAATTTTCCAAAGATCTTGATTTAATGCGGTATACTTATCTTGCCAACTAAGCTGTCTCACAGGATTTACTACATTACCTTAATTGTTTTGGGGAGATCCTTGTTTAATAGCACAGACATTGTTTTAGCATTAGCTGACATGGCTAGGGTTAGATCCTCGGATTGTTACCCACCAGGATTAAATTGCAAAGTATTGTGACATATGGCAGGTACATTTATATCCATCTGCCTGAGGAAACAAAAGTATAAATTCTACAGAGCACCATCAGCGGAAAATCTGCCCTTTGGCCAACCACAGTGTGTGCAATGAGTGCATGTTGTATACAGGTGGCAAAACGATGCTGACATGTCAAGTTTAATGGCCTAAATCCACTAGAAGATTTGTAAGTTGTTTTTAAGTTTGAGCTCTCTCTCTCTCTCTCTTCTTCCTTCCCTCTGCAGAGATTTATGGCTTTGGGCACTGTTTTTTTTTGCCGGGGCAGCTTTGTTACAGGAGGCTGCCGATGTCTGCCACACACTACGATGGAACTCCAGGATTCCCACAATACGCATGAAAAGCTAAGGATTGTGGGCAGAGGCTGGACTTGAGAAACTCAGAACTAGAGGCTGCTTATGTACACAGCTCAGGGTTTTTTACCCAACTATAAAGCAATTGGCATACTGAATATTGTCCTGTCTTGTCCACACACAGAAAAAATGGGGAACTTTGCAAACAATACTAATGATCTGTTGTTTTCCTAGATGCTAGATTTAACCAGTGCCCCCCTTTTCATGTGATCAGAGGGCCTCCCCTCACCCCTCTTGGATTAAAGCTTTGCAACAAAGATGGCAAATGTATCCCCTGTATAAGCTTAAGTGGCCCTTGAATCGGTGGCTTCTATTTCTGCACTGCATTAACATAATGTAGGATTAGGCAAGGCTGCATTTATTTTAAATCTTTTCCTTTTAAACAAATATTTGTTGCAAATTGTTAATCCACTTATACAATCATAATATGTGAATATAAAAGTAGAGCTGCAACATTTATGAAATTACCTTCAGTTAATTCTGTCCATGTATGTAATTAAATTGCATTTATTATCAATCATATATCTTTTTGGGGGGATGTAAATTCCTGATCCTGATTTTTGTGCTTTGTATTTATGAGCAAATCTAAACTGCAGGTGACAGGTGCTTATTCAGTTACAGAATAGCATCAAGGTCAGTGATGCCTTTTACAATGCTGTTCTTGTCTCCGAGAAAAGCTCACTTGGCCAGTTCTCTTATCACAAGAATTGATTGAGTCTACTCATGAAACAGCACAGGTATTCCAGCCTCATTGTTCATTCATCGTTTGGGGAAACAGGTTTTAAATGTTCTTTACTCACACCTGTAGTTTGTCTCCATTATTATTTGTTGTAAATCACATTTTTGTGAATTTGCTGTAATTGGCCTTGTTCTTCTGCCAGTGCCAACCTTGGGGCATACTCGCATGTGACCGGGTCAGCCCCATGCTGGGTACAGCTCATAACTTGTTAAAGGCCAAAGGAGTTGATGGCGGAGAGAGGAGGATAACCAGCCATTGTCTTAGTTTGAAACACCCTGAAAGTTTAGGAACTCAGTTGCTTTGCTCAGTGAAAGGAAGAGAGCCCCTGTTTGATGTTGAGGTAAACAGACTAAGCGTGAAGCATAGCCTGAACCAACTGGGGTCTGTCCTGTCTTGTGAGACTCAAATTAGGTCCCATTGAGGTGTAGAAAGGGTGACCGAGAAAAGTAGTAGTAATTGAGGTGGGATTGAACCTGCCAAAGAATATGGCACAACAGCAACAATGCCTGTATATCTGTTTTAAATCTATCTCTTGGATCTGATAATGGTGCCTACTAGACCAATGTTATCTTTACATATCATCAGTTGTTAGCACAGAAGTCAAGAGCCCCTGAATCTGCATATTTTGCAGAGGGGTTCCATTAATGCAGGAGTCTCCCTAGCAGTAATATATGAAGTATTTTGTGTTAATCAGCATGGCCTCTACAGCCCTGAATTGTTTAGATGTTTTTCTTACAGAAAAGTGCAACACCCTCAAACCCTCTGAGATACTTGATCCTATTCAGTACAATTGAGTCAATTAAATGCCTTGACAGTTATGAGAATATTGTTTTTAAGGTCTCTTAGCAAGCTCTAATGCACACAAAGCTCTTTTTGTTAGGATTCGGATGCTAGTAAAGCTGAACAGTGTCTTCTTGTTCTCAATGCTGTGGTTGCTCCCTAATCTCTGCCCCCTCAAATCCCAGTACTGCCCCTTGACAGGTGTACTAAAGGGGCCCGTCTTCAGATTTCCCCAACTCCCTGGCCTGCTGATGTTTCTTTGCTTGCATTACACAGGTTGTGGAGCAACTATAGTCTCTACAGGATAATGCCTGAGCAGTTTGGATGCCAACTATAGTTTGCAATGTGGGAGGATTGGCAGTTTGTCTTAAAGGTCCAGTGTGTAAGAGGAGGGAGTCCTCTCTGCGGAGGCCGCCATGTTTTTTACATTAGTCCAGACTGGACAAACTTTTGAGTTTTTATGACAACTAAAGGTGACCACAGGTTCTTTTTCATGTTTAGAAGGGGAGGGTGGGTGATGGGTATTCAGCTGCAACATGCAATTTCAACACTAGATGTCACACAATTCAACACACTGAACCTTTAAAGAAAGCATTGTTGAAATGCCAGCTTTCATAACTTTGCATCAAAAGTAGGCGGTGGTGGTGGTGGTGATGTGCAGCGATCTGGAGGGAAAGGTTGCCTGTCTTTCCTCAGTGTGACAGACAGCTCCAAAGAGAAATGAAAGAGGGGGAAAATTCTTCAATCTCCACTGGGTATCTCATTTATATGCAAATGACTGAAGAGAGAAATATCCATGGGTAGACTGGTCTGTTGACTAGAAAGAGATGTTGGAAAAGTTCACCCTCAGATTTAAGGGTAATTTTCAATGTTTTTGCATGTAATCTTTATTATTAATGCTGAATATGTGGTTATACCATGCAGTTCTTTCTATTATATCACCCCTTAGTATTCTGCATTTCCTGTGTTAAGCCTTCATTGCACATCATTTTCTATTGGCTTTTTGTTTTTCCTGAGCTAACACCTAACAAGCCTGACAAAGGCAATAGCCTGCAGAGTGGGAACATAAAAGCCCCCCACCTAGATGGAAGGTGCTGCGTGTCTAGCCTTGGGCTCTTTTTTAAACGGCAGGTCTTTGTGCGTGCAGTCATGGGAAAAAGAGCTTTTAAGATGAATCAACAGGGAATGCCTCGGTATGAGCACAGGATTCTGGGAAGGCAAAGTTCCACTGCCTTTTACCAGCTGTGTGTAATCTGCTAATCCGTGGAGTGGATCGCCGGTGGTCTGTCGACAGAGGTGTACCAGGGACACTGACCACAGGAATTATGTTGAGGAGGGAGATATCAAAGGCTGTATGGGCCACCCATTGCAGTGACCCTGCCCAAGTGTTAAAGGTTAAGTGGACCCATTTTGCAAGACCCCCTTATATTTGGGCAAATTGTTTGAATTTTGGTTTGAAACCTTAGGGTCACTTTTTGCTGTGAGATGTCATACTACTGAGAGGGAAATGTAAAAGAATTTGGCATTTCACCCTAGCCAATTAAAGAAGAATTCATTTGAACAAAACAAAGGTTACTGAGTCACACGGTGATTGATTATTAGATCCGCATTTGGTTGCTGGTCTTTTGAAGAGGGGGCAAGTCTCAAAGGAGCCCCTTGAAACTTACCCATACCATGGCTTTTGATGAATGCCCAATTTCTTTTAAACAACTAGAGAGTCCTGATTGGTTATTTCAGGGTTGAGTAGCTGGAATGTCCAGCTGTGGTCTGACTCAATAGGACACATGGAGAGATTTTGATTGACATTAGTCATGGCTAGCCTGTCCGACATCCTATTTAGCCCCCTCTGCCATGAGCTGCTTCCATTTGATCGGACCTCTGTGGACCCAGTTGTGACATGTTTAGTGATTTCACACTTGCTTTGTGGCAATAAGCACCCCTCCGTTCTCCCAAATGTTTTGAAGCATAAATAACACATTGCTCCCATGATTTGCAATGCATGACTGAGCAGAGTTAGGGTCACAGCAAAAGGAATGTTGCCAAGTCATATTGTGTCAGGCCCTAGTGGAAGGTTTGAACATCAGAGAGTCAAAGTGAGATACGTTCCCTGTTGGTGTACAAGATGAAAAAACATCAGCATCTCTTTAGCGCTGATGGAGTCATGAAACACTAACACATTATATTTTGTACATGGTAGTCAATAAAACATGGGCAAATGTTGCAGGAGTATTACAAATCTTTTCACATCAAATGCCGAAGTCTAAAAAAGTTTGACTCCTCGCAAATACCTGGCTCTTAATGTTTTGCAACTAAATATGACCCATTTAGAAGGCTAACCAAGAACATAAAAGATCCAATGCAAAACCCTAAAAATAAGGTATAGATGAGCATAGCTTCCCATTGGTAAGGAGAGTCTGTAGGTTCCAAATGTTGGTTTTATTTACTGTGCTATACTTTCCTTTTACTATATTTGTGTATATTGCAGGTCAGAACAGAACTCCATCTTTTTTATTCTGATGGATGACATCAGTAAATCCAACTATACTGTACAATCTGATTAAAACTGGTCAAGCTTAACCATTATGTCTGTGTAGACTGTGGAAATCAACAACAAATCAACATTTTCGATCTGTTTGAGTCCTTCAGGAAAAAGTGTTCGTAAATCACGTCTGTAGGTCTGTGACATGCCAGTGTTGGAGAGTCTCTGCTCCAGAGCGGCATCAGAATGCTTTGGTATTGAGGTGTCATCGCGATGGTGAATGATCTGACAATGTTTTCATTATGGATCCCCCTCCACCCCTCACTCCTTCAACTCCTGTCCCCGCTCCCAAACAAGAGGCTGGAATGTTGGGTTTCCATGACGCTAATGAAGTAAAAACCTGGCAATGTGTTGCTGGCAGCCTCTGAGCAGCTCCTGATCCGCTGCCTCCTCCTCATCAGGATCAGAGTCTGATCCCCCTGTAGCCCTCATTCACCAGGGCTTATTATGCCCAGGAATGTCTCTCACTCTCTCCTTCTCTCATAACCCGCGCTGAGGCAGGGATGTGGGGTGCAGGGGTAAATTTGGGACAAATCCCAAGGGAGAGTACTACCCCAAATAACACACAACCCCCTTCCTCCTCCCCTGTCACTCCTTACAATCCTCCCACCTCTAACCATCTCACATGGACAAAGACACACACACACACACACACACACACACACACACACACACACACACACACACACACACACACAATCCTTTCCCGTGAAAAGCTGCCGATGTGATTTATTGTTCAATAAATGCTTCATGTGGCAGGCCCATGAGGCGACCAGTCCTACTGTTTGCTAGTGGCCCCAGGGACAACGGTGAGTTCTCGGCAGTCCTCAATTAAACCTATGTGGTCTTCCCAAGAGAAAACACTATGATCTTCCCCAAATCTTGCTTGTTTTTGTCAGTTTTCACATGGCCTCAACTAATATTTTCACACCGAAACATGCTCTGTCATTACTGCTTTTTTCAAAAAAGAAGACCTCTCAGACCTTTCCCACCTTTAAAATGACTATACCCCTGCTGAAACAAATGTGCTATGCTTGAATGTTCCTTTAACCAGCTCTCTCTGGTGGGAACAAGTCTTCTTCTCTTTGTGTCTCGCCCAGAATGGCAGTTTAGGGGTTAAATAATCAGTCTCTGTACATTATCCTGTGTCCTGCTGGGCTGGTGGATGCATCATAATGTCTTGCTAATTAGCCTCCATTTACGATGGTCCAATAGGCCACACAGCCGCCATTGAAGACTGAAGCCTATGGAGCTTTTGCAAAGGAAGACCCTCTGTCTCGTGGGCATTCATGATTTGGGCTTGTCCTTAATAAACCTCTAGCTTGTGCAGGCCTGATGCCTGCAGGACTCAGGATTCAGTTACTCAGGTAGTGAATGGAGTGTATAGCCTGTGTGGGGATGATTTAGGCTATTGTGTGTATTTTGTCATTCAACACATAATGCCCATAAATGGGATCTAAACTGACCAGGACCAATTAAGAGCTTAAGGGGTGAAGCAGCTCGTTGTAAACTATGACCCTTATCAAATCATTGTGGGTTGGGGTCCCCATGAGAGATGAGGTCTTTGGGAAAACTGCGTTCCATGAACAGTAAAGGATAAACTTTGCAAAAAAGAGAATGATATTCAATGTTATATTTATTACATTGTTAAAAAGTATATATATATATATGTATGCATATGTATATTTGTTGTTTTATGCAGACCCTGTGAAAATCGTTCATCGTGCCACACCACTACAAAATCACAAATTTTTGCTTTTCCCTTTCACTCATTTCAGACACATTTTTTAAATGACGAAATATTTCAGGCTACCATCAATAAGAACGACCTTGTCTGTATACGCCCATGTGCATAGATTGTATAGAAGTATTGAGTTTGATGTGTGGTTGTGCCAGTAGCACACCACTGGCTCTTTTCCTGCCTCGTGGATAGTTGGGCAGCTGACACAAAAGCATGAGAGGCGTTCATCATCAAAACTCCACAGGGTCCTCGGCTCTGGAAAGAGCTGCGCATGACATCTGATTAAGATGGATGAAGGTGGTTACTACGGAGAGGGGTAGGACTCTCCAGGTCCTGTGGAGAAGCTTTTGGCAAGCTAGAAGCAGCAGGGCATATTGGCAAAGAGTATTTAAAGTAATTTGAAATTTGTGCTTCTCTTGTGTAATCATTTTGCTGCGTCTGTCTGCTAGGTTGATTCGTTTGTGTCAAGTACTTCTTCACCTGGAATTGTCTCTTGACCTCCTTGTGCTTTTATTTCCTGTAATTACCGCACATCATCCAATCACTCCAGGTCTTTGGGTTTGTTTTAAGTGGGCCATTGCTGATGTGAAGTTGTCAGTAAAGCAACAGCATGTATAGCCATTTGGCACAATTTGCTGTGTCTCATTCATTGAGGGGAAAAAAGAGGGTCTTTCAGAGTCCTGCAGGAAAGCTTGAATAATACATACATACAACACACAAATGCAGACTATTTTGGTGAATTGGGCTGCATATTTAGTCACTTTAATTTTGCATGCTTCATAATGTTTGATTATTGTGGTGTTGTTGTGAACTTGTCACCTGCTGGTCAGTTGGCTGGATTTCCGGGTCAGGCCTCAGCTAGCATTGTCATGGTGGCCACACAGACCAAGCATTATTAGTCTCACTGGCGGCACTATTTGTCCCACTCCAAAAAGAGGGCTGACGAATAAAAGAAAAAATGGGAGACAGCTAAAGTCTTTCTGATCCCCTCTTCCATGAAGGGGTAATCCAGGGGTGATCGTCAGCACAAACTGTGGCTTTGACTGCCTGTATCCATTATGTTTGTGTGCGTGTATTGTGTGTGTTTGTGCGTGTGTATGCATATATGTGTGTATTTTTTATATCACGCTTAAGAGAGAATTTGCAAGCAAAACATGTGACCTAGAAATGACTATTTAAATGTATTGTTTATACATGTGATAACACGTGTGCCACATTTTACAACAACAGAATGAGCAAGAACCTACCAGCCAGCCGACTGTGTATTTTGTGTGATTACAGTACTGGAACACGTGGAGGGAGCTCTGTGTGTGTGTGTGTGTGTGTGTGTGTGTGTGTGTGTGTGTGTGTGTGTGTGTGTGTGTGTGTGTGTGTGTGTGTGTGTGTGTGTGTGTGTGTGTGTGTGTGTGTGTGTGTGTGTGTGTGAGGGAGTACAGAGATGTGAGATCCTTTGTTTCATCATTTCCCTCTAGTATATTTTATCCTTGTGAAAGCCCCCTTGGCCAGCTGTCAGAAAGTAGTCATTATTCTCTGTGTCACTCTGTACATTTTGGTATAAGTAGTAAAAATACTTAGGTTAAACCTCAGTTCTTGTACTCATTTACTCACACATGACCTCACTCCTTGACCAAGGTAATTGATAGCAAACTGCATTTTGTGCTTTTGCAAATGGCAATGACTCATTGTTTGTAAAAGGCCTATCAAGTACACAGAGCCACATACCTGAGATGCCATATTCTCCTTGGTTAACTGACTAGCTAATTGCTAATTGCAGAAAGAGCAGACTAGGTCATGTTTGTCTATTTGTTCGGTGGTCAGGTTAGCACCATTTCAGTTGTCTGTGTAGGTTTGCTGAGTTGTGTGCAATGATCCCTCTGCTATCTGCTGGTATGGTCCAGTTGCCCGGGCAAACCATTAGCAGCCACAGTGTTGACTAGAGCTGCCGTGAATGGATGGCAGCAGTCTGACATGGCTGCCATGGTCACCTTTTCAACCAACAAAGCTGGAATGTCATGTAGTAATTCTGTTGCCAGTGAAGTTGCACCATTCATTTAAAGAAGGGAGATTTTTAAATAGTTGCCCTCTAGTCTGTTCAGGAATTATATCACACGATGAATTGTTAATTGTTTAGCCTCAGTTTTAAATACCGTAATTAAAGAATTATAAGAGTGATAACATGACTCATAAAATAGCAGCTTAATTGTGCAGTGACTTGTCATCATTGTGGCAGATCATACTGATCCATTATCATCTTATTGGTCAAAGGTTAACAAGGCTAATAGATAATGTAGAAGCTGTCAATGAGATCTCAGGGCTTGATAGTGAACTGTTTTAAAAGTGTCAACAAAGAGTGAAATATTATGTACTGACATGCAGATAGGAACACAGCACACATCAGCCATTAGATTTGGCTTGCATGATGTTTGTTCTATTTGTTTTCATTCTTTTATCAATGTTTAAAATTATTGTTTGTCTGTTGATGGGGATTAAATGTTTCCAAATCCCCAATATTACATGATTGATCAGAGTTTAATCTTTTAAAACTCCCTTCCTGATACCAGTTACAATATGGTGAACTTTGCGCATCGGCCGATATCAAATACTGATCCAACATCGGTACATTTAAAGAACAAACTATTTAATAAAATAATCAGAGCAATTTCAGTGCCCTAATAATGTTGTAACTGACAGCTGTATGCCACTAACCCTGTACGGAAGTAATGATTGCTCTTGTTTGACCTGGCTCAGCATAAACCCTTAGAAAAACAAATTCATATAGTGGATGAATACCACATAACTTTTATCTAGTTTGACTGTCAAAACTGAGAAAGAACCTAAATAAATAAATACAACATGATAAGTAAGGAAAAAATAATAATAACGAAAGGGGGGTTCTTCTGGATTAAAAAAAAAATATCTGTTAACACAAACTTTTCTCCAGTTATCTCTTACTCTCTCTTTTTCATGGTTTTCTGCATCTTTCCAGAGCACCAGGACTGTCTCCATCATGCGGTCCATGAGCGACTTGGGGAGCTGCTGCGAGTCCTAAAGGCCATTATCAGCAAACACCAGAGTCTCAACTCTGTGGACATCCTCAGTACAGCTGGAACCGTTATCGCCACGGTCAAAGGTGAGCTGTGATGACCAGTTCTCCGTCACACACACATCCATACACATACCTTATGGCTATCCTGCAAAAACAGCTACTCCTCCAATCTTCCTTTGGTCTGTTTTCTGTCTCTGCTTATCTAAACCCCCCTCCTCCTTTGACAGTTTTCTCTCCTGGACATTCACTATAACTGCGTCCTCGCTCTCACACTTTCTCAAAAAGAACTTCCCCTGGGAAGGTTTCTGAGGAGGTCTCTTTCAGCTTCAAAGCAATGCAGCCCTTCAGAAGTCACTCAAGTGCTTAGAATGCATCAGCATGTGTTTCAGACCCCATACAGAGAGCAAGAAAATAATATTTGGGAGTCAGATACCTGATTCAAGGGGGCAGAGGGAAGCGGGTGTCCTTTTGTGCTTCATCTGCCAGTCCAGAGGGAACTACACTGAGGAATCCTTTTCAATCTCTCATTCTGTGAGATTATGATCTGGCATGCAGGTCAATTCTTAACTTGGCCGCCACACAAGAATCCCCAGAGTATACCTCGTCTCCATTTGCATTGCAAAGAGGGGCATCGAGAGGCTGCAAAGCTTTTTAAGAAAAGCTTTTATTTAATAAGGAATAGAGTCACAGGGAGCTGAGCAGAGTCTAAGGAGTGTGTGCATATGAATGTAGTTTGGCTTCACTGAAATATTTAGGAGTCCACACACGGGTGTATGTGTCATAAACCATTATAAGCTGCGTGCAGGAATTTCACTATTGTGGTAGTGTTCAAACATGTTGAAGGCACATACAGAGGAGAAACTTTGATTTGACAGCTTAATAGGCATTTTATAGAGGTATTGAAGCATCAATGGTGAGAAGTTTTCTGGTCTGGTCTAGGGAAGCCATTTTTAGTGGTACCTATCAGCTAGAGCCTATGTTGAATAGAAATTAATTGCAACGTTAATCTGTGTTTATGTTGCCTTTTTTAAGCATATGCAGTAAAGCATGCTATAATGCCTGTCTACCACTAGGTGGCCAGAATTGCTCGCTTCATGACCTGTTGTGATCAACTATGCAAAACAAAATCTGAAAACTTTATTGTAGTGCAACAATAAATTGGACAATTGATTGTGCTTATATGGAAGTGAGTCATGTGAAGTTTTATTGTTTCTGATCTTAATTTTTCACTAAGAAAATTTTTTACAGATTCACTGCAAGAATGAGAAAAGACTCATATTTTCGTAGTGGGATTTGTGTTCTACTTCATCACTCTAAGCTGATGTATATCACAATTCTAGATTAAATAGTTGTTCATTTAGACTTTCTCCCTGTTTTATGATGCTTCATATCCAATCACATCCGTTGCTACACCTCCTTATTTCTTTGTATTAGGATAAAATTTCAACCTAGATCTAATTTTCGGGTAGGACTTTTACAGCTGACGAGGGTCTCAAGAGTGTTGTGCTTTTCCAGTGAAACAATACCATTTTTCCCTGATGATGTAACTTCCATGTTTGGACCACTGGTTGGGGCCTGAGCGAGTACTGGCATTGTATTCCAGCAAGCCTCAGGATGTCCTGTTGGGGGGTAGGGGGCTGGACAGCAGTGGAGATGTAACGGCACAAGAGATGCGTGTTTTAAATGGTGGTGGCTACAGGAGCTGGACTGGGGTTGACTAGAGGCTCAGAGGGCCCCATGGACTCTGGACCTACAAAAATACCCTTCTAACAAAACCTTAACGCTTCCTTTACCCAAGCCAGAAGATATTTTTTTGGGATTGAATTTTTCTTTATGTGTATCTTTTTTTTGTTTTGCTGGATAGAGATACAAATTGGCACTGCCCCTAAAAAGAGGTAACTTTTTTCGATGTCGAATTTCTGATGTTTTGACAGAAAATTAACTCTTCAACCTGAAGTCGTAATCATGATCAGGAAGTCTTATTTCAGTTTAGCAGGAGGAGAAGAGAAGCTTTATTGAGGTGGGTATTTTTTTTGTACAGTTTATTTCTCTAACATTGTGTAATAGCACCGAGGAAATATTGTAGTATTTGGTTGGCACTGGTGGGAGTTTGCTCTCCAATTTTCATTATGTGGCTGGAGTGTACATGAGGATGCTTCCTTTAAAATTTGAAAAGTCATTTACAATTAGCTCAACACCATTTGGACTCATCAGATTTTATTGCTCTGTGTTTGATCTATTTTTTTTTCCTGAGCATCTCTCTCTCCCCGTTTATTTTCTCTCTGCTCAGTTAGGACAGGAAGTTTATTGTGAAGACTGATTACAGCCATATTTACACTGGTGTTTTCCCCCCCTGCTCTGTCCTCAGTCATGTGCTCAGTGTTTAGACTCACAGCAGGAAACTACTGTTTTTTCCAGATTACAGCCAAATATACACACTTGCCGTCTTTGCTTATCTCTTCTGATTTATTGTACACAGTTGTTTTTGGACGCCTGTGAGGGACTTTTGAATTTTAAAAATGTCTGCACTTCTGTGATATGAACAATTCCTTTGCTCTCAGTGTGATTTGAGGAGTAAAGCATGACTCAGAGGAGACTTTTCTTTGACTCCGCATTTGACGTCATGCACAGGATGATGAATCATGCTGTAGGATTCTTGCCTCAATCACAGGATGTCTTCAGTGGTTTGCAACCAGAGCTTGACTCTATCCCTCTTCATCACAATTTGACAGGAGTGAACTTTAAGGAGGTGAACGAAGAGAACAAGCAGAAGCTTTTCAGGGAGATCTACAGTGCTATCGACACATTGGCATTCACGTTTGGCAATGTGTAAGTATCATGTCAAATTGCTTATGAGTTAATTTTATTATTATTGTTAACCAAGGACAATTTTTTAAGAGCACATAACTAATGTTAATCAATAAATCTGTTAATCTGAAAGCACAAATCAACAATTGGCTTTCATCACAAAAGCAAATTTGGCCTTCAAAATAAAGGAATTAAAAAGAATAATAGGTCCAGAAATAAATAATAACAATAATAACAATAATACAATAGATAGTACAAATTTTGTCTCAACTTAAATTTTGCTTTGAAACAACCCCCCCCCCCCTTTTAAAATCATCAGGTTTATCTTTAAACATATACTTTATACATGGAACTCTGGCATTATACACAGGAATTTGAAAGAAAGTGGGAATTTTAGAGGCAGAAGGAGAGTCACTACTGAGTTACATTATGAGAATTGTAGTTTCTGATGTTTTTGAAGCTTGAACCTGGCTAAAGTCAGGATATCTTGGTCGTTAATGTATCTGGTTGAACCATTTCTTGTGAGTGTCCCTTTTAAAACCCCTTAATATAAAACACAATCATGATTCCATTCCTCTTGCAAATGTTGTATCTGATGTGCTTCACCCTTTCTTAACATAGTGTATTGGCATGTGTTTTCCTCCAGAGTGTCTGACTTCCTTATGGGAGATGTAGAGAATGGATCAGTCTTGGGGCTCCCCCTGACTAAGAGAAGCAGGGTAAGAAAAGTGCAATATTTATTTTCTGTTCTAACATCCATAACAATCAAAGACGTCAATTTAACCCAGTGCAAATGAGATATCAAATCAATGCAGTAGGAATCAAAAAGAAAAGGCTGATATTGTTGTATTCATTCTTTTTAAACACATTCATCATTAGTTTATTAACTGTCCTGTTAGGATGTGGCCTACTGCCTGAGTTGTCAAACAACAAACGTACAAAATCACTCAGCAGCTTGCAGGTTGACGCATGATCCTGATATGATCTCTGCAGATAATAAATTAATTCTATGTGCTGTTGTTTTCTTGCTGCAGGTTTTATGATCGCTCTAAGGAGGAAGTCAAGGTTTTCACAACCCTTAGATGTTTGAAGAACGTATCGTGCTCTGAGTAGGAAATTCATTCACCCCCCTTGGTGTTTCTTTTTCATCTGTTTGTTTTTCAGTCTTCTGAGAATCTCTCTGTGGAAATTGGAGGATCCGGTCCCGAGAAAGATGATCCGCCAGGTAAGACAGATCTCTGTAACACACAGCTACTGTACTCTGGTGCTGCTATTTGCAAGTGTGTGGGATAACTAATCCTTCTAATTTGTTGGGGAAAAAAATCAGTCTTGAGCTGAGCTACTGTTGCTGCTTTATCATTCTGGGTAGTGGCCTTGTCTGTGCTGCTTCACTGCCATTGGAGCAGTGTCTGTCGATGGTTATGGCACTACTACGTCCTAAGTCATGAGCAGTCAACCACTTATTAATACATCCAGCAGTCAGTCCTATGTCAGCATTACTTACCTTCAAGTGGCATTAACCTATATCGCACTCAGGCAAGGTCAGTGTGCGCATTTCTCACTGACTCACTCAGTAACAGATGTTGTTAGCTGAGCACACATGCAACACCTCCAACAGTGGTGGGAGGCATGTTAGGTGGGGTCTGGTCGCAGCCGGCCATTTGTAAGTCCAACTTTATTAATCTCCACCTTGGGATTCCTGCCTGTCACAGGCCCGTGTCCACCGGTTCGGCCCGAAGAGGTGGATGCCACGCTGCAGCGGCAAGACAGTGGGGTGGAGTCGGCTCTGCTCTATGCAAAGGCCTGGTCCAAGTACACCAAAGAGCTGCTGGCATGGGTGGAAAAGCGTCTCAATATGGGTGAGTCAGGACACAGGTGGAAACATAAATACAAGAGTATGACATGTAGGGAGGCAGCAGTGAAGTAAAGTAGCATCTATCACGCTCAAGTATAAAAGTCAGCTGTAATGTGTTAGTGTCATGGACCATGTACTTAGGAGTTTAATTATAGTGTTTCTCTGTACTTTCTCTGTCACTAACAAATCCTGAATCTTTGATTATGCAAAACAGATTTACATCACACTTCCATAAGCTGAATGTTGGAGCTCAACTGGCTTCCAGACAAGATGTTGTGTCATAGAATCATGCTCCTATTCACACCTGGTAAACTCAGACTTAAAGTTTCGACAGAGAACATTAATGCCTCTTTTTCTACGTGAAACAATTGTCATCACTCTGCAAGGTGACTGTGACAAAATTTGAAAATAATAGTTACTAGAATAGCACGCAGGAGAGTGTTGCACAAGCATGCCTGTTTTTTTCCCATGCATGATTCCCTGGGAAATAGGTTGAAAAGTCCAATAAATCTCACAATGTTAAAGAAAGTGAGAGAAATAATCCTGGATCTGCCCCCTGATCCAGATCATTGTCAAAATGTAATGCCCTTTTCCCTGACCAGTACCCCATCCTTCCTTTAAATTCTGTGATAATCCATCCAGTAGTTTTTGTGTAATGCTGCTAAATAACAGAGAGACAGACAAGCATACGCAGAGACATCAAGAGACACAGTGAAATTAGACTGGCACTCGACAGTTGTACTTAATCTTCACTCATTTTTATCTACTTTTATTGAGGAAAATTCCATTGGGTCACACTGTTATAACTATTTTATAGTTTGTTTCATTTGCTGTTTAATGGGACATAGAGTATTTATTTGTTCACACATTGACAAAGTTGATCTTAAACATACTGTGGCTCCAGGCAGCACAGGGTGGATGAAAATGTTTTTAACTTGTCTACATGCATATCTTCTAGACAAGTAAAATGTGACGATTAATTAGGGGCCAATTTCTGATAAAATTTACTCAATCACCTGAAGTAAACTTAAAACAATGGGAGTCTTATCCAGACTCAAGGTTGTATATGCAGTGAGAGAGCTTTTGTTGGGTACAGTGCTTAATGATACTCAGTCAACAGAGTGACAGAGCACTGAGTCGGAACCATGCTGTACATGTGTTATCAAGCAAACCGACTGCATGTTTGTTTAACACATACACTTTTACTAATGCTGTATGTCAATTTGTCTGATGACTAAAGGACATTGTGTGATTCAATCAGAAATTGCTTGAATGATTTTCAGTCATTTGTGTATTTACTTAAGATCTAACAGTGAATAGAAATAGCTACTTCAGACAATACAAATATTTGCTAGCACAAATGACAATGTTCATGATGTATATTTCAAGTAATTGTATGTATTTTTGGTTGGGTCTATTTTTAGATATCGAGTGTGCAAAGAGTTACGCCAAAATGGCAGAATCTGCCAAGACGCTTGCTAGTCAGCAGGTGAGTAGATATTGTTGCTTTTAATTAGTTTTTCAGCTTTTAAGGGTCAGCTCTAAGACTTTCTCCTCTTCATTTAAGGAATTCATGCCTTTCCGTGACATCTACATGACTGCTTTCAAACATGACATTGAATACAGCCATCTGGTGCTCCACACTGCAGCTGTGCTCCAGAGCAACAAATTCATGCAGGTAATCCAGCAAAGAGACTAGTGCATTACAGAAATGGGACTTTGCCTTGGGTTGTTGTAATAGAAAGTAGAGAATTTATTGTGCGGTGTGTGTGTGCGTGCATGTTATTGTGTTTCTTTCCAGCCTCTCCTGGCCAGAAAGAATGAGCTGGACAAACTGCGAAAAGAGGTCAAGGATCAGTGGCAGAGAGAGCAAAAGAAGATGGTGAGTCAATGGTTATAGAGGTTGCACTCTGAAGAGGGCCCCACACAAATATATACAGAAGTATCTGTACTAGTGACTTGTTACCTCCACCAAGGAGGTTCTGTTTTTGTCAACATTTATTTGTTTGCATCTAAGATGGTTAGTAGGATTACTTTTTAACTGTTTTCCATGACATGTTGTGGAGGGGTGGCTTATGGCCCAAGTGCGAATCCAAAAAACTTTGGTGCATATTCGGATCAGAGGGTGGATCAAGGTTTTTTTTTCTCTTTACCTTTTTAATATTGTGAGATCAACATTTGCGCTGATTTCTCCCCCAAAAAATAATTAATGGATGATGTAGTTAATTACACTTTACTATATTTGATGGAAAATGAACTGTTTTTTAACATTTTGATGTTAACTACTACTAACATCCCTCAATCCTGAAACAACCATTAAAAATTAATTATTTGTGTAATATTTTACAAATTACTTTAAAAATCATATAAAGCTATAACATCACAAGCCAAATTTTTGTTTGGTTATAAATGTTAGAGTTCTAAACCTCACCTGGTATTATTTTTTATCTTTGTGTATCTCCAGCATGAGGCGGAGAGTGCACTAAGGAAGGCTCGGTTGCTGCAGGTTCAGCGGCAGGAGGAATATGAGAAGGCCAATGTGTCTACTAGTCGCCTGGAGGAGGAGCAGATTGGAGGAGGTGGAGGAGCAGCGGCAGCTAAACAGCTAGAAAAGAGGCGCAGGTTGGAAGAGGAGGCTCTGCAAAAGGTACAGCAGCTCCTCTGTTGGGTTGACGGCTCAGCAGAAAAGTGAACAAATGTGGTACACTTCATAGGGTTTTAAAAGTTTTAATTTGTCTACTTTTGTGCCAAAGATAAAAGGCATTGGGGGAAGACAAATGTGAAAATTACCCCATGAGCATCTTTGGTTGACCAACTGCAGACTAAGGCCATCTGCAGGCATGAATTCCAGATAATTTCCACACAATGAGGTCCAGAGTTTGCCTTTCACATATGAAGAATGAAGCAGGAGATTCTCCAGACACGCTCTCAATGATGTATTAATTGACATGAGCAACAGCCTTTATCACTAAAATTCTTCTAAGTTGACATATGGTCTGCGTCTTCTATGTGTGTGACACCTCTCTTCCATCCTGAGATGATTTTTTTTGTGTCCTTTTCGTGTCAGGAACATAATCAACTTGCCCACTGGCTTGCAAGCATTATCTGTAGCCTTTGACTGAAAAATGTGCATTTTCACATACAGCCTCTAGATAATTTCAAGAGATCATCTGGAGTTCAGTGCATGTCTGAAAGCACTTACAGCAGTTGAAGCTAAACTCAGTCTTGCCTGAAATCCATTGTACTCATCAACACTGATTCAGTTCAGAGAGTTTAGAGTTGTAATGATTGATCTTCCTTCTGCTTGGCAGGCGGAGGAGGCCAGGGAGCACTGCAAAGCTTGTCAGATCGATGTTGGAGTGAAGCGAGTGGATCTCGCCAAAACCAAGAGTTTGAACATCACTCAGATCAGAGAGATGGTCTCTCAGTGCGACCTCACCCTCAAAGCTGTGAGTTTAGACTAAGTTGAATAAAAAAAACAAAACCACATTTTACTACGGTGTCAGAAATTTGCAGAAGAATGATAATAATGTTTGTTTACTTTTTTTCTGAGGTGACGGTCAATTGGTTCCAGCTCCAACAAGCTCAGGTTGTCTCCCTCCCTGTCAACCACCAGACTCTGTGTGAAAATGCCAAGCTGTACGAGCCTGGCCAGCGCTACATCGACTTTGTCAGGAGTCTGCCCACTGACGGGCCTCGTCTGGAGTCGTTCTCGCTTGATTCTCCTGTTACACAAAGCATAGGGTGAGCCATCAAGATAGTGCTGTTGTCACCCTCTGATCTGATCACACCCTCTGCATGTTTCTTTTTATAGATGTACAGTTAACAAACCTTAATGGAATATTCCCCTTTGAATTGAATGGAAAAGTGATACTAAATGTTCTGTTGGACCAAAAACCTCTGTTATCAGTATTTGTTTACTCAGATTTTATCACTGACAGATAATGAGCTCCTGGGGGGTTAACAGTCACAACGAAAGTTTTTTTTCTTTCACTCTCATGTAGTTAAATTGAAATGTTAAGTCTCTGCATGTATTGACAATTATCGCCTATTTTCATACAGCATCAGAAGCTTAAATGTTGCGCCACAGGATTCTGTTGAAGGAACAACTTTTATTTATGGTAATCAAGTGGTTGTAAACCTCTGAGGTGGAGGGAGCTTGTTTTGGAAACCATAAAACAATTGGGTAGGCCGGGGCTTCCTGCGGAAATTACTGTAGTCACGGGAGAGAGGAGCTGCGGCAGTGGGCTCACCGTCGGTTTCACTGAACCTCTTTGAACGTTTTCAGTAGCTTTGAAATTATGCACATTGTCTCTATCTAAAAGGAAAAAAAACATGGATTGTTCTATATTTAGGAGGCCTTTTTTTTTTTTTTTATAAAAAGGAGTTTTGTTGACACAGGTCACACACACACATAGAGAGAGAGAGATGGAAATAAGAGAGTGTTTTTTCCCCCAACTCTGATCCCTCCTGATCAAAAGAATTCAACTTGGTCGAGGGGAAATGAAACAAACACAAACGTTCATATGCATCCTCAACACTAGTCTTCAAAGGTTAAATATAGACCACTGACCTACATACTGTATATTGAGAAATAAAGTGGGGAACTTTCATTGACAATGGTTCGCCCATCTGAGTCGTTTAATCATCATTACAATGTAATTAATTGCTGTCTGATGGGAAAGTGGGGCTACTCTCATGATATTATCATCATTCAAGGAACTTCTCAATACTGACATAATTACCATCTAATCTTGATAATTGGATCCAACACTTGAGGAATTACAGATATTGATCTGATTTGAACAAAAATTAGACTTATGTCACTCAAAAAATGTTAATAGCATTTTCACGTATCATGGACCAAAAAAAGGAGAAATTTAGATTTAATTCAATGAAAGGGCTTTGCTGACAGAGGGAACTGCATGTTGTATAGTTTGAGTTCACTGAGACCAATTTGTAATTTCTCAAAATTTACTAAAGTTAAAGAGTACAAAATTTAAATACATAAGTGTCAGCCTTCAAAAGTCCACGTTGCCTAAACCTCAGTAGCTTTTAGGCATTGCTATCATAAACAATATCTTTTTTTCCCACCATTTTCCTCCCCAGAATGCCTTTCAACAAGCGCTCACTAAGTGGCTGCCACTCGTCTCACAGTAACCTGTCGCAGGCATCTGTGACCTCTGACATCCTAAGTGGAGAGGAGGTAGACTGTCCCATCAATGCCCAGCATGCCAAGATTGCGGAAAGGCGCTCCAACAGTAGCACAGACATCCAAGGTGTGCAGGTTTACATTAAGCATATGAGCTTCTGCTTTTATATATCTCATAATATCTAAATAAGTACCTGTTGAAATGGTTAGACAAGTAGTCCAGTTACAGTGATACTGTATGTGCAATCTAAAAATAATTTAATGTAAAAGTTCAAATTTACAACACATGACTAAGAAGATAATCATCTTAGTCTTTTAATGCTGAATTATTTTTTTTCCAGCACTTCGGATTCAGGCTCCATTTCGTCCTTGGGCCTCAGCCAGCCAGGGTGGAGGAATGTGCAGTGATTCAGAAAGTGCTGGAGGCAGCAGTGAGTCTCGGTCCATGGACTCGCCCACTGCAAGCCCAGGTAGGGCCACAGAGACACACACTTCATTTAACAACCATTACCTCCAAATGTGCCTAAAGTAATTTCTATTTACCAGCTAAATTGAATTTGGTACACTGTACAAGTTTGAACATGGAGTACTGTGGTTGAGCTCACTCTGGTCTGCACCCAGAACTGTGTGCCTTTGCAAAGAAAGGATTAAAACAAACACATGTCTGCATAGTGATTTTTAGATTGCTTTAATTGTCAGGTTGCTAATAACTGGTGAGGAACTTTCCCCAACAGATCACTGGCTCTACTGCTTTATTTTCACACATCTGTCTGCATTAACTATACTGACATAAGTTCCATCTAAATCAATGCTAATTATCATTACAATAAGTATCCAACAGCTTGATGTAATCATATGATCTTCTGCATAAATCATTGCATACCGTCATATGTGCAATTTCAAAAACATTAGCTCCTCTGAGGCTATCATGTTTACTGCCAAATAAACCAGGTGTGCCCCACACCTAGCTTTAAATATCAGCTGGGTCTGTCTCATGTCATTGATAAAGCAGCAGTGCGGTGCAGATGATCGATAGGAGGGGCATTTCTCAGCACTGACTGTCTTAAACTCCCCTGGGGCCTTCACATTTTTTTTCCTATGAACTTGATGTTCATCCAACTTTGTTGGCATGTTATCTGGGAATCCAGGACCTTAGCAACCACTGACACTGGTGCCTCTTTGTTTAACATTATGCAACTGTATTAGACGACAACGTACACACACACACATATAATAGTAGGTTTGGTGGCCAGGTTACTCTGTGTTTCCTCAGTTGCTGAGGTTGCTGCAGATTAAAAAAAATATTGAAACTTGTGCCAGGTTATGTAAGACCTACAGCTATGTGTAACCTAAAGGTTAGGTGAGTTTCTTCAGCTTATTCAATAATTAGTAATAAGTCTGACAGGTCTGATCTCTAGATAAACTCATGTAGAATGTAGAAAACTGTCTCCTCTTTTCATCTCTCTGCTATGTGTTCTTGGCTGAAGGACCATGGTAGCTCGCCAGTCAAATGTTAATAAAATGGTGAAGTGTGTGATGCTGACTTCACCCACCAACCCCCAGAGTGTAAATGTTTTATCCCTGATAATGAGCCTCCTGATCAGCTCCATAGGAACCTGTTAATCAGTCAATGGGTGTACAAATCACCTGACAATCGGGGGTCACCAACATGCAAGTGGACGACACCCTTTCACCTGGTGCATTTCACTGGAAGTTCTCTCAGTGCATTACACTGGGAACAGACCAGGGAAGAAGTGGCTGTGAAGATGTGGACTTACTGGTGTGTTCTGCCTTACTGTTCAGGAGACTTCAAGAGGAGATTACCCAGAACCCCATCCACCGGCACCATGTCTTCTGCTGATGACCTGGATGAGAGAGAGCCTCCTTCACCTTCTGATAATGGTGATTCAGACTTAACACTGACAACTGTTTACCAGTGTCACCAATGTTTTAACTGTTGATTAGTTCCTATGGTTATATGTTATATTATATAACTTCTTTCAGTAATATTACTGTAGTTACTCTGTTACCGTATATTATCTATTTTCTTTTCTGTATGAGAATGGTTTCCCCTCTCACTCTGTAGGTTTAAGCGAGATTGTCATTGAGGCAGCCAGCTCCCCAGGTCCCTTCAGAAACACCCAGATGTCCAAGGCATCTCAAACCCACAAGCTGAGGAAGCTCAGAGCGCCCTCCAAGTGTCGAGAGTGTGACGGCCTGGTGGTCTTTCATGGAGCAGAGTGCGAGGAGGTAACCTTGGTTTCTTCTTTTTTTTTATTCAGAATTAATTGAATAAAATCCAACCCATCCACGATCCTCTGTTTGGACCTGTCAGTAAATGTGGTGAGCCCGCAGCGAACAGGGTCGAACATTGCCAAGTTTCACAACGGCTTCTTTATCAGTCATGGCATGCAAAAAAAAATCTAACTAAGACAGAAGAGAGAGAGACAACCTCTCCTCTCAGCAAATAAAGGGGAAAGTTGAATTTGGCCACAAGCTCTCCCCAGAGACCAAATCCACCAACTGGTCTCAGTTGGGTAACGGGCAATGGAAACCAAAGACCTTTTGTTTGTCTTCTGAGGAGTTCCCTCCATCAACCCTGTACCCCCCGCCCCTGTTTATTTTAGATCCTGTGTCTTTCCATATTTATAACATACAATGAACAAGACAATAACAACAGGGGAACTGGAAAAAAATATTTGGTTATGTAATAATGGGAAACATAGACTAGAAGCTGACATAAAAAAATAACTCTGCAGTGTGTTGAAATCATTCCATGTAGTCATTTAAAGGATGGTTAACCAAAAAAAAGGTACTTTATGCATATCTGTGTATCCACATTTCAAACCCAGTACCCACTGGATTTAATGGCTTGATAGAGATAGAGACAGGGAGTCTGTTGGTCCCATCATCATGCAGCTTCAGTTTAACTTCAGAAGGGGCACATGAGATGTTTCAAAAGTCAGTAAGTGTGTGTTTGTAGGATCACACGCTTTTTCACGATTGTTTTACTTTTTACATGTTGAAATGTTGCCTTTTTTGTGTGACTGAGATGCTTGTCAACTTGTGTGAAGTGTTCGCTGGCCTGTCACAAGAAGTGTCTGGAAACCCTGGCCATCCAGTGTGGCCACAAGAAGCTCCAGGGGAGACTCCACCTCTTTGGCATCGACTTCACGCAGGCGGCTAAGAACAGCCAGGACGGCATCCCCTTCATCATACGAAAGTGTACGTCGGAAATCGAGAACAGAGCTCTAAACATTAAGGTAATTTGATTTGACTACTATTAAATCCACTGTGGGTTTTACTGAATTAATTACTTAATAACAATATAATAATGCCTCACACCATTTGTTTTGTTCATGACAATATTCTTGCAATAAAAAACCTGTTGCCTCCAGTTGAGGATGTTGAAGTTTTCTCTTTGGCTTCATATCAAAGAATTCAGTTATGGTTAATAAATACCTGCGGTTAAACTCTTAGGCTGCTGCTGTTGTTAGCTTTAACTTTAACTGACTTTAATTGTTATAAAGTCTCAAATTGAACTTAATTTCTGAGAAATAATGATGATTTACTCGTTAACTGGCTATATATTGACATTTGTACCAAACTAATACTAATACCTTTTAATAATAGAGTAAAAAAAACCTGCTGAGGTAAATATAATATAGTAAAAAGTAATTTATTTTTCTTTGGAGTATCCTATTAATATTCAGTAAAGTTTATTACCCAGTGCCAGAAAATTGCATCATTTTTCTTGTGTTGAATGCATTTTGTTTTTGTGCCCTGAAGGGTATCTACCGTGTGAATGGTGCCAAGTCTCGGGTGGAGAAGTTGTGCCAGGCATTTGAGAATGGAAAGGACCTGGTGGAGCTCTCCGACCTTTATCCCCACGACATTAGCAATGTACTCAAACTTTACCTGAGACAGGTGGGCTGCTTATGAAACACTATTCTCAATATTGAGGTGTTGTACATTTACCTACATTGTCGCCCAAATATGGACACAAGCTGGTTTAAAGTGACTTCTGCAGAACACATTCACTGCAGATGTATTTATTTTTGGCACAGACCATATTTCCCACTTCTCATACCTTGATTCCCCTGCTGTTTTTCTTATATATTTTGGTTGTTTCTGTTTATTATTACCTTCCTTGTTTCATTTGTTGCTTTTCTTTCCTCCATGCTTTCTGTGGCAGCTTCCAGAGCCGCTCATCCTGTTCCGCTTCTATAACGACTTTATCGGTTTGGCCAAGGAAAGCCAGAGCATCATCGTGGAGGAACTGGAGGCACTGCGGCTCAGTCCCACCCCAGTGACCCTGGCACAGGTCAGCGTGGAGCTTAACCGGGTCCTCTTCAAGATCAAGGACCTGCTGAAGCAGCTGCCGCCAACTCATTACAAGACATTGCAGTTCCTGATCGAGCATCTGCACAGGTAGGCCTCAGTCACATCATCCATAACTCACATTTCTGCTGAGTGCATTATTAAATTGTTAACATGTTAATTTAACAATGAGGGATGTGATAAGCGATTATTTGATTAACCTTCTTTTTCAGGGTGACAGAGTGGTCAGAGGAAAATAAGATGACAGCCAGCAACCTGGGTATCATCTTTGGTCCAACACTGATCAAGCCGAGGCAAGCGGACGCTGAAGTCTCCCTTTCCTCTCTGGTGGATTACCCCTATCAGGCTCTAATTGTGGAGCTGCTGATCAGACACTATGAGATGGTCTTTGACACCCCTCTCAGTCCCCTGAGCGGCACCTCGCCCACAGAGGTTGATACCCACCCTCGCCCTGACACCCAACTGAGCAGGCACTCCAAGTCGCTGGGAGACATTAAGGAGGTAATTAGCTATCATGCTAAAAATTAGATGGGTATGTAATATTATTGAATGTGAAAATCACACACAGTGTTTTCCTCCATTTTTCTTTCTCATCACAGCAGTCCTCGAAGGTGTATAAGAGGCATCCCTCCGTTATTCCTTCTTCCCAATTACTGGTTGAGGTTCAGGAGACCACACCACGCCTCGATGGGAGTGACTTTGAACCTGGTCAGTGTTGTTACAAAGATAAAAAATCTTTAAAGAGCAATATAATGAGGCCAATATTACTCCATAATTAATTTGTTTCGTAAAGTAATCTGCAGGATATTGTCTATGAAGTCTACCTCATTTTACTTCCTTTGTTAATGTCTATTCTATTTTTAATTTCTCTGTTAAAGCTGATGAAGTGGATTCAGAAACCCTCAATGGGGTCCTATCATCAAGTGTCCCTGATGTCCCAAAACCTGGAGAGAGAGGGCTCTCTCACCCCCAGCATATCACTCTCGCCAGGGTCCAGCTTCGACACCCTCGCAACAAACTCTCCTCCCGGCCGGTCAGCATGCCGGTAGAACGGATACTCAGCCGAGGCCGAGTCGACGAGAACAACACTCGGAACAGTGCAGACCAAGAGGTCAGGAAAGGCAGCAGTTTTGACGAGTCCATTGAAGAGGTGGATGAAACCAAAAATGCAAAACTGCGTGTGGCCACACATTACCGGAGTACATTTATTGACACCCAGACATTACGCAGAACTTGGGACAAACAGTACAAACAGGATGCTGCTTCTCGGACTGTCAGAATCGTGGCCAGTTCGTCCACAGAGAGCACGGCAGAGGATACCAGCAACTTATCTGCTTCTGTGCCATCAGCCCTCTCCCTGGGGACTTCTGGGAGCACTATCAGCACCATGTTCCCTAATAGACCTTATACAGTCGCAGTGCGACCCAGCAGGACTTTAAGAAGAGAGGACAATGTAACCAAATACAGCCCCATTGCAACAGCTTTCAGAGCTCCCAGGACTCTCCAGCCTCCCCCAGGAACCTTCTACAAGCCCCCATCGGGGAGCAAAGCTATAGCACTTCCGAACTGTGCATCAGCCAACAGTGCCGAGGAAGAAGATGAGGAGGAGGAGGAGGAAGAGGATGATGATGAGGACGAGCTGGGGATTGAGATAGAAGTGTCCGTGGATGAGCCTCTTGGGGAGGACATTGAGGCCGAGCAGGTGCCCATGTCTGAGTCTCCAAGCTCTAGCCCAGAGGAACTGGGCCAAAACCAGGGAAAACCTGTGT
Organism: Paralichthys olivaceus; assembly: GCF_024713975.1. NCBI lineage: Eukaryota > Metazoa > Chordata > Actinopteri > Pleuronectiformes > Paralichthyidae > Paralichthys > Paralichthys olivaceus. The sequence goes on along the minus strand of NC_091109.1, from coordinate 9,853,019 downwards.
ACCAGAGACTACGGCCCAGACGCCTCCAGGAGGTCGAGCATCGAGAGGCTCATTTTGTCTAAGAGAAGGTGCCCGATTGGGAACAATGTGTGCTATATTCTGTTGGAGAAAGAATAACAAAAGACTTCATTAACTCTGCAAAGACAATTTCCAGGTGTACTAAGACTGTGGGCAACGTGTGGAGAATTAAATGTACCCTTTGGTCCTTAGAAGACAAACAGGATGCACTTAAGATGCTGTATATTTTTAATATGATTCACCAATATTTCATTTACTGATCACTTGCTCTGTACACTCTGGCACTTAGTCAGAATATTTATATATTTTTTTTAAACTGTGCAATTACAATTTATTTGAGCATTTTGTATAAAGTTCTTACACGCTCAATATCTCTGTATGTTTATAGACCAAAAACACTTTTTGATTTATTACTAAAGTGCAAAAATAGTTTGGTGCACTGACCTGAAATCAAAACTCTTCCACATGTTTCTATCCTCTGTGAGTCAGAATATTTTAAAGCGTTACTTTTAGGGTATAATTAACCATTTTGCTAATGACTTGTGTATAAACACTGTTTAATGACCCTTTTGCTCTACTAAATATTTGTACTGGCATTTGCTAAGAAGCACCAGTTGCAAAGGGTGTACATCCATTTTATACTGTTGAACTTGTACGGTATCAACTCTTATTGTCCTGAAAAGCATTTAGAAATTCCTAGGCATTGTCTTTCCTTTTTTTAATATAACGTCTACATTTTTTAATTGCCAAAGTTTTTCCATTTTCTTTTTTTTTTTTAAACTGAAGTAGTTTTATCAGTCACCTAAATCGTACAGGTTCTTTGTAATTAATAGTAAATGCATCATTTATTTAAATGTTATCTGTTTTTCATGGTAATGTTCAAGGTGGACAGAATGTTGAAAAGGTCAATGTAAAAAAGGAAAAAAGCAGGTACATGAAAACAAACACCCTTTTGTAACTTATTAAAATATATCTGACAACTTCCAAGGGATGGTGTGTATCTACTGTACCTGTCTGTCTGTCTGTCTGTCTGTCTGTCTGTCTGTATGTGGAACACATATCTCGTGAACCGTTCCTTTAATCTGCTTCACATATGGCATGTCAATGGTAAATTGCTCGAAAAAATGTAGTGCAGAGTTTTATGCCGTTTGGACTCGCGATATGTTCACTATTAATACAATTTGAACAGGCAACCAGTGCTGCTTAACATGGGGGGGGGGGCAGTGCTAGAAATCTTTCAAGTTAAAGCCCACGTTTGTTTGATTACTACAATGCTTTATATCTATACCTGAATTCCAGAGCTTCTGTTATGAAAAACTGTACAGTAAGTTCTGAAGAGTGTGTCAACAGACTTCTAAAATAACTGACATGCAATGAATGCAAAAAATACCATTCAAGTATAGCATTCACACCTATATATATAAGCCACACACATGAACAGTAATAAGGGAATTTCATTTTCATGGCAAACACAAAGTTTTCTAATTTCACTCTGCATCATTGACTGTTTATAAAAAAAATTGCACGCAACGTCCAGCACACACACACAAAAAAGTGACAGTATATTGTAGAACTGTTTGAGGAAGAATCACTAATGACAATGAATTATTATGAAGTAGCTCCAGAGCATTGCACTGAAAAAAAAATTCTAATTATTAAAATAATTACCAGTGTTAAAGCAGTGTTGTGGCTGTGAACAGATAATGAAAACAGAAATATTCTCCTTTAACAGTGATGGGATTATAACAGTGGCAGGATTATGCAGTATAATGAGGGCCAGGTGGTTAGGTCAGGTAGGCCTTTACGAATAGATGAGAGGCATTTTCAGTCTCCCAGCACTGAAAGAAGATTAAATCAATCTGCTTAACTATTCACAAGGTCTGGAAACAAGCTGTGTTAGCAACCTCGAGGAGCAACTCAGTAGAATACATAGTGTTATGCTTTATTTACTGGATATCTGTCTGCAGTGCAAGTGTTCTCCTGAGGTAAGTGATATGATCTGCTGCCTTATGCTTTAATATCAAGTCACAGGATACAGTATGCGATTAGCAATGTAGCCAAAACAATTACATAACAGTTGCAACTGACCTAGATTAAAGCTTATTTTGTCATATGCACCAGGAATGTGGAATATTCAATGTGTTCTGACAGTGAAATTATCCATGAACAGTAACCAGAGGGTATGTTTGTATAGCATGGAAAGTTCTGTAATTGGTAACCATGTGAAATGTGAAGCTTAATAGCCTCATTGTAGAGCTCCTTTCATGTGGGACATACTCTTTGGATAAATGAGTGGACAGTACAGTTCATCCACAAAATTACCTTTTTAATTTCAAATTACCCTGGTTACATATAATTTTGTAATATAGTACATAAGGTGGCTTCATGTAGATCATAGTAAAATAGCAGGCTTATTAAATGCAGGTTTGTCGGCTGTTGCCAGCCCCTGTGGGGGTGAAACGGAGGAGCCATGGGGGCAGGAGCACAGGTCAGACTCCTGTTGTGGAAGAACTGGACCATCCGCAGGAGGCAGAGGGTAAAATAATTCATCAACTACACACTGGATTTATCCCCTATGAGCTTTGCAGTTAGTTTAAATTCCTTCAGGTTTCATTCTTTGCTGATGATACCAGCAAATTACTGTCCAAAACAAGGACCCCTGATGTAATTCATACATATTCCATTCTGTGTAAAATACATCAAAATACATCTGTCATATAAGGTAACACATTGCTTGTAACATGCTAGAAAGTTGTTTAATTTTTTTCACTGGATTGCAAATCTCAAGTTTGCATCAGCGGGCTCCAGAGTCTGTACAACATATGACTGAACTGAAGAAGTAATATGATTTTTAAAGCATCTTTAGTGATTCCAAGTTTGCAGAATTTGCAAAGTTGAAATTTGACTATTGAAAAATGTGACCGTCAAATTTCAGATTTCACAAAAATATCTTAAAAGCCTCTAGTGTATTTTAGTAAAGTTGATCAGGGGTGTCAGTTTAGGTCAGTCAAGGTAATGTGTGTTCACACTTTAAATAAGTGTACTCCTTCAGACTTACTTCTGCCAAAGTTCATATTGTTCATTTTTATAAAATGAATGTGCTGCTGTTCAACCAGGTGCGATTCTTCATGGAGATCATGTGGCCTGTAATGCTGTTCATGGGACTGGTGTGGCTAAGGAGGGTGAATCCACTTTACCGTCAACATGAATGTAAGTGGACAGTTATTTTCCTATGTGGCCAATATGGCATCCTATTGATAAATGTTGATCCCAGACTTGTGCAAAGCCCTGAATGCCAACAAGAGTGTCCTCTCCCTTCAGGCCACTTTCCCAACAAGGCCATGCCCTCCACGGGGGTCCTGCCCTGGATCCAGGGAATCTTCTGCAATGCCAACAACCCTTGTTTCCAGTACCCCACCCGTGGTGAATCTCCTGGTCTTGTTTCCAACTACAACAACTCCATGTGAGCATCACACTGGGCTTATAGAGGGAGGTGAATTTAAGCCAGAGATGATGAATTCCTCATGAAACATTTGATCTTAGATGAAAAGGTAGACTTATGTAATGGACTCAAAGAGAACTTTTTTAAATGTCTCTGGATTATGCTTCACTCATTTTCTAAGCCTCAGTCTATGTGTGCACACAATCAGAAATTAATGTATTTGCCATCAGTGTGTGTGTTGTTAAACAGGACTAAATGTGTGTGATCTGTTAATAACCCTCGCTCCTGCAGATTGGCTCGCTTCTACTCAGATGCCCAGGAGCTTCTTGTCAGCGATCCACAGTTTCTAGAGCTTGGCCGCCTCTGGAGGGAACTGAACACCATGAGTAACTTCATGGATACTCTACGCTCACATCCTGAACAGATCTCAGGTCAGAGCTCCAGGCTTTTATCAACATGCTGCAAAAACATCAGTGTTTGTGGATGCAAGGTGAGGTTAGTTGTTCCAGTGGAGAAAGTGTGTTTGGAGAGGAAAAAAATGTAGTTGAGATTTTCTTGTATGAATTGTTTTGTTTTGAATCATACATACAAACAGCTTGACTACATATTCCAGATCACTTGTGCAGCTCACATTAGAGTCACAACTTTCTGTAAAACACATCTGCACATTTAATAGAAAGTGGATGCAAGAGCAGCAAGTAAACAAACCAAGCAAAAAGCTGCATTTTGGTTCTGAATGCATGCTGATAGATGAAAGCTTGGAGCCATCATCTGGAGAACCTTGTCACAGTCTGCGTCACACCTCACACCTTTCCCCCATCAGTCTGTGTGTCTATGCAGCATAACAGGATTACATCACATGGATTTAAGAAAGACCCGTAACATAAGCTGCTTACTTTCACCACCAGTACGCTGTTTGTTTGGTGGGAGAGCAAGTCACGTGTACCCTGTCCATGCTTCCCCCTCCCCCCATGACAGAACATACGGAAGAGAGTACTCCATGCTAACAACCCTCTGTCCATGTGTACTTATGCCACTTATGCATGACCCATACATGTAGTGACAGGTGCCTGAGTTTCAAAGCAAGTGGAGCAAGGGCATTCTCTTAATTCTATTTCAGTCAGACAACTCACATTCAACCGTTTGTTATTGTGGTAGTAGAACATAGTTTGTGTTTGGTGTCTAGGCTCCGACTCAGTCACTCCCCTGATATGATTACACAGATATGATGGAAGTGATGAGCAAATACTTGTAATCCCCCCCGGAGGCTACAGGTGGCTGATGGTGTGGTGGAGGGGCTGAAGCAACTGGTAGCGATACTGCAGCAGCAGTGCGAGCAAAGGGATTGATGGGAAATGTATCTCTGCTTAAATAGGCTGCCTAATGAGGTGGGTGTGTATAATAGATGATTGTGGAGAATGAGGTATGTCACATGATTGGAGCAGCTCGAGTTGGCTGCCTGAACTAGCTCGCAGGGTTTGCTCCATTAGTGGAAGTAAAGTTTTTTCAACTCCACTTTTATTATTTTACTGTGTTCAGCAGCTGACTAAGTGATAAAATTACACATTTTTGGACCACCTATTGACTTGGTTCAGTCCAATCGTTGCCGGTGGCTGTTGATCACAGACTGTCAAACCACTCAGGAGTCAGTTTATTATATGCCCTTTTCTCAGGCCCCTGCTTGCTAATGATATGCCTCCAATTAATATGTGCAACTACAGGGTCTATCTATCTAATCTAATCTAGCATCTATATAAAGATAACACTTGTGAGATATCTGCAGAGAATTATGCATTGGTATAGATTCTACTGGATCAGAGTAAATGACAGTAGAACCGAAAATAAATGAGAGATTTTATTTCCTCCTAACAGAAATTTACAAGATAGTGCTAATCTTTGTTTTATTCACAGGTTTGGTAACTAGGTTAATTAGGCCCATCAATAATGTGAATCTAAAACTGCTTTTCCAAATTTGGAAGTCAAATCATCATCACGCATTTATATATGCCCAAATTATAAACACAGTTTATATGCCCAAGTGTCGACTTGATCGACTTAATCAAAGAAAAATACGACAAATCCTGATGAAACATTTCAAAATGGAGCTGTGCATTAACATAGTTACTGATTTGAGATCAGGAAGGTTGGAAGATCTGGTGCTTATGAGTATTGACAAATATTCTCAAGGCATTCAGTTGCATTACCAGGTTTAATTATCCAATTCATGTGATGTGTTGGGACTTGGTCTATAGGAGTCATGTGTCTTTTGTTTGAAGATGACATATATGCCACCATATTTGTTACATAATATTTCTATGAATATAATTTCAAATTCGAAACATCCTTCCTTCTAATTCATACTTCCTTCTCCACCCTTTTATTTACTGTTGTAACAGAATTCTTGGTTTTCATAGCAGCCTAAGCCTAACTAGTCCCTGCTGACAAAGAAAATGACAGCAGGGAAATGTGAAAATGGGAGTGGATTGAGGCCAAGTGAATTCTTTCCTATGAATGATTTTGTGCAGCCACTCTCATGGAGAAATACGTAAATGGACCAACAGAGCTAAAAGAGATATACATCCACATTCCGCAAGTTCACAGGAGCCCAGAGAAAAAAAATAATCCTACCAGCATCAAGTTATGTAACTGATAGATTTGCCTCGTCATGACTGCAGAAATATTTGAGTGGACTTTATGTTTACATTTCAGTTGGGATATCTTTATTTCCACAGGTTACGGTTGGATGTATACTTAAAAACGTGTTGGTGTTGTGTGTTGTTTTACAAATATTTTTTTTCAGCAGCTGCATAGTAACAAACAGAGTCAGAAACCTGCAACTACCACTGATGTGTTATTGAGAAATGTAATGTGGCCTTAATAATAAGTCAAGTTTAAGTCAAGGGGACTGTTTGGCCTTGGCGGTGGTATGCACACTACTGAGTGCAGTTCAACTCTTCATACTGTAGCTAAGGAAACTTTTTTCATGCACAGACAGGCCACAGGAAACAATGACACAGTGCAGAGGTGGAGTGTCTTCATCCTGTATGTATCCCTTTTAAGGCTGCAGATATGTCACAACTTGATTTAAATATGTGCCACTAAGTCTCTAGAGTCTTTCCTGTTTCCAGTTTTTCTACTGCACAACTCCAAAGGACCTTTGATTCCAAACAGTCGTTAAAGAAATTAAAAACCAGTCATCCCACAATCTGCCTCTGTCTCCCTGTACAGGCCGAGGAGTTAAAGTGGAGATGATCCTGAAGGACGATGAAACTCTGACAGCGTTTCTGCTGAGAGACATTCCTCTGACGGAATCTGTGGTCTATCAGTTAGTCAATGCTCAAATCAGGCCTGAACAGGTACACACACACACATGCATAAACACACACCTACATGATAGGGATGAATCACCAAGGTACATGTTGAAACATTTTAATACCAACCTGTGCTGAAAACACAAACAGTGTCAACGTCTATCAGTGTTGTATGGTACTAGGTTGGATCCTGCAGCTGCTTCAGGGTGTTTCCCTTTGTTTTTAATCAAAGTCCTTTAGAGCTTTTGGCAATTTTTAAATGTAAAATTAAAACACAAGAAAGGAATTGACATTCAGTTTAGTTTTAATGCAAGACTTTATTGATCATCCCGGCACTGATTTAATTTAAGTTTGAGTTTTTCACTAGAATTAGATTAGATTGATTGATTTCGTTTGATAAAAGAGGAACTTTACCTGTAATTGTAAGCCTATATAGAAGACAATACCTTAACCTACATCTCCACACTTTTTCCAGTTTGCCTCTGGGGTCCCAGACTTGCATTTAAAAGATATCGCCTGCAGCATGAACCTGCTGGAGCGCTTCCTCATATTCCCCAGCAGCCGAGGACTCAACGCAGTTCGCAATGCCATGTGCATCCTGACCCCGCAGCGGCTACAGATAATAGAGGACAAGTTCTACGCCAATGTGGACTTTTTCAAGCTCTTCCGGCTGGTCAGTGCTTGTTTCTCCTGGGACTTAGATAGCTGATAAGATAAGAACATTAGTTTTATAGGATTGAAGCTGTTGATCTTGTCAAAGGTACACAGCTATGGATTAAGACAAAATGCTGTTTTTGAGCAACTTCCTCAGATGAATATAATCTTAAATAATTTACCTATCATCTAATGTTTGCATTTTTATTAACTTAACCCCTAAGTAATATCTACTCGATCAAAACTCTGCCATAATTAAGCTTGTGGTCCCATCTCTATATTTACACACTGCTCATAGGCACACCAAAATCTTTCTCTTGGCACTCTGAAGCTATTTACTGACAATATGAAGCTCATCCATGTGTTATATGCATACATATGGCATTGATAGAGTGATCCAGTTAGTTCTTGAATAGGGGAGGCCTGTAGGGCTGTATCAGGTCCAATTTGGGATGTTGCCATGTTTATTAACTTATTTTATTTCTGAAGGGGTCAGTTACATAAGGCTGATCCAAGTGCTGGCTGAATGCACTAAGGATATGCTGGCATGAGGCACTATAGGATTTGGCAGGATGGTTGCCTTTTTCAGCAGTGTTGTTTAGGTGTTAACCTTTTGGCACAGCGTGTGTCTGATAAATGCATTAATCTGGTTGTCAAGTTCATTAATGATGTAACTGTCCCGTAGAAGAAAAAATTAAGATGCCCTTTAATTTCGTTGCACACTCACAGTATAATCTTTGATTGCACCTTATGTAAGGGCTCAGATCACAGCAAGTTGACACAGGCCTGTTGTGTGACATGCAGCATCTTTAAATTCAGGAGACACAACGGATAAACAGCTGTTAGTGTTTTTATATGAGCCTTGACTCATAGGCTGGGACAAATATGTCTCTGGGAAATGCTAGTTGTCTTTTAAAGTTAAAATAAATTCCTTAACTTCCAGTGAACTAATAATACAACTACATTGTTCTTCGTCAAAGAAACTCACAAACACAATTTTTTTAAAGGCTGCAATATCTAAGATCACCCTTCAGAAACACATTGTGTTTTGTATTGTGGAGTGTAGAGAAATATTTTAAGTTAAATCTAATAGCAATATGCATCCATTATCTGTTACTACAAATAACAAAATATGTTAAAACTTGAACAACATCATTTTTGTGCAGATTCAGACTTATTAGTTTGAGGTTATTGAAATCTTTTACGTTTTTAAAACATCTATAAGTTGAGGAAATGCTCGTCTTTGTACAACTAAATTAAGACAGCGATCAGAGTCTGTCAACGTGCTTCTTCAAATAGTAGCAAGAACTTGAAGCAGCCAGTCAGCATTAGCTGGGCAGACAGACTTGGCCTCTTTATGTAATTTGATTAGCAAGGAGACACTCCTCTCACCAGTAATCACAGGGCAAAGAGAGTAAACAAAGGCCAAAGCCGGCAACAATGGCTGCCCTTTGCCTCATCTCTGTCCAGGCACAATCCCAGGCAAAATGTATTTAGTTGTGTGTTTCTGTCTATCTGTGCCGTAACAGGAAAACTACACACACCCACACTGTCCCTCTGTAGCTCTCTCACACACCCATTGGGATAAGAAGACAGGTCAAAGAGGAAGGATGTCTCCTCTGGCAGCTCTGTGTCTTGGCCGTGTGCTGCTTCCTGATTATTGTGCCTATTGTGTTGTGAGCAGCCTGGAAGATCCTTCAGCAGATCCTTAAGAGAAAGCAGTGCTCAGCAGATTTTAGGGAAACATGAATATAACATGTCACATAGTGCACTTCAACATAATAATAATTCAATCAGGCATTAGAAACTGATGTTTTGAGTGTGTGCCATTTAGTGCAGTTCCAAATACAAAAAATATGGATCTAGTGAATTTCATTTCACAAGGGGACTGTTGTTAGATGTATGAACTGAGTGCCAATCTAGTGTTTATAATAAAATAGACAACGATGACTATTAAATGTTTCAATAGCAAAAAACTAAGGAAACAAGACCATCACTAACAAAGTTGCCTTCAGAACAAATACTGTCGATGATGCTTTATGCCACAAAACTTAAAGACCAAAAACAACAGCAAACCTAAATTTGAGAATACTACTCATCAAAAATACCTTCAGCTTTATCATGTTACCTGCTCATGCTGCATATTGGCTGTTATGAATCGTCAGTATCAGCTCCTTGTCTCTGGTCAAAACAAAGCAACACCAGTGAGGGGAGGCATTAATACAGCCTTTGTGCCAGGAAGAAAGTGTAGAGATTTTCATCTAAAGCAAAATGTATGATGTGTTCACATTAAAATAATAAATGTCTCTCTTTAGCTTCCTCTTGTTCTGGACAACCATTCTGAAGGCATTGACATTCACTTCTGGGTGCGGGTCATCTCTGCTGTCTCAGACAAACTACACGAGGTAAGACGTGGCCCATCAAAAGTTCACTACCTGACTATTTTTAGCCATCAGGAAACAGTTGCTTCCTCTCGCCGGAGTTTTTACGCAAACACAGACAGTGGGGGGATATCATTCAGTGCGTATGAGGAAGGCTAAATCCAGCACAGGCCAATTTAGCCTCAAAAACAGATACATCATCATTGTGGGACCATCCCAATGGAAACAACAAGGAGGCCGCACGAACAGGTATTAAGGTTAATGAAAAAAACGCTAGCGATGATCGAATGATCTGTATAATTTTCAGTATGTCTCTTACTGATTGCTCATTATTTTGTTTGGATTGCCCACATCAGTGCAACCATATGTTCACTTGTGTGAAGTGTGTTACAGTGTAGGTTTGTATTTGTGCTGTTATCCATGTAATTTGTGGCTTACCTGCATTTAGTGGATGAGTAGAAATTCTGCTTTGTTTGTTATGGATGTTTCCATGGGATATTTAATGTCGCTGACAGTCTGACATCCTGTTGGCGAGACACTTGTCTCTGTCTCCATGATAAACTGTCTGTCGTCGAGACAGATGACGTAAAACCACCCAGTCATACCTCGCTGTTTTCTCTCATTTATAAATATCTAATGTCTGATAGGTCTAAAGGTTTCCCTCATTGTGCAGTGAAGGAGGTAAACACGGCAGCAGGTTCTGGAAGTGTAAATTCACACCAAGAACATGTCTCTTACATAACAGAACTGTGGCCTTTCATCTTAAAGATCCCCTTTAGGTTCACGAGCCCTGTTTTCCTCTCCACAGTTGTTCCAGAGGAGCAGCACCAGGGAGCTTTTCCAGGTCATGACTCCTCTCTTCCAGAACAATCTGTCCTTCAGGGAGGTGATGGCCGCTGCCTCCCGCCTGGTATGTGGCTACACCGAGGGGGCTTTCTCCAGAGTCACCTCCTTTAACTGGTATGAAGACAATAACTACAAGGCCTTCCTGGGTATCAGCAGCAGCAGGGCACAGGGCCACTACACATATGACAACAGCACCAGTGAGTACAGACAATTGAGATGGAAATTTATAGAAGCTTTTTAGGTTTATAATTCCCGAATTTGTTTCATGTCCAACACATTTCATCTAGTCTTATTTGGCATTTAGCATTTGTAAAAGCATAATGTAAAATATTCAATCTCTTCCTCCAGCTCCTTTCTGCAATGATCTGATGAGAGAACTGGAGTCCAACCCTACCACCAGGATTGTGTGGAACTCTGTAAAGCCCATGCTGATGGGACAGATACTGTACGCTCCTGACTCGCCCGCTGTCAGACAGATCATACGAAATGTAAGCATCGTTGAAAGAATTTACCTGCAACCTATGAAGTGTAGTAGCATGGTTTAATTTACATTTATGAAGTGGAAATCAACATATCTTAACCTTGTTAATACCACGTTCTGCAGCCCAACACAGGTTGAACCATTTTGCCAAGACTGCCAATTGTTGATTTATATAACACAATGAGGGCTTGTAGACAGTTATGTGGAAGAACTTGCCAGGTCTGGTAGGACTCTCTGGGGGAATGTTTTCTAAAGACATATGGTGTTTCTTTCTATTTTTTTTTTCTTTTGCATACTAGGATTGCAATTATATTATTATAAAAACACAATCTAAAGATGGAGAGATAATGAAAATAAAATAAATGAACAAGATTATATAGATGAACTATTCTCTACTACTCCATGACATCCTCATCGTTCGCTTTAGAACATGCTAGCCATACTGCATTGAACAAAGCATTTCCCCTCAAAAGAGTATCAGCTTTCCTCATGTCATGTCCAGCCCTTTGTATCTAGATGTAGATACGAGTCGGTCAAAGCCCTTCAGGGGGGCAGCAGTCATGGATGGCTTGGTTGCAATGGAAGACCACAAGCTGATTGACTGTGGTGACTACCCCACAGTCCAGTGGCGCCATGGCTTTTTCAGTGTTATGTAAGCAACGAGGGTCTGTCCTTATAGACGTGTGATCACGCACACAAAGGGACACACACATTTATACTTCCTACTTCCCGACCTTTAATGCCCTCTTTGTTTTCCTCTTCCCTTAGATTGGGATCTTAATTGCACTAAGAAAAGTATTGACCAAGGGGGTTAATCCATTACTTTACCAGTCCAAAAATATGACCTCAACAGGCCACTTGTCATCTTCTGCTTAACTCTGTCATGCATAGTGCATTATATGACAACCTCAAAGTGGCCTTAAACATATGTTGTCATGCCTTATGTGACCACTCTTGTGTAATGTAAAGTAGTATCTTATCTGCATCCTGCCTTTATACAGCTTTACAAACACTGGTAGGACACAGAGGTTACTTCAGGACATTCTATCAAGTTTTGCATTCAATCATCGAGCTTAATATTTCTTGTCATTTGAGTTTGATCAGTTTTAAGATTTTCAATAAGTGAAACCAGAGTCAATTTGTAGGTAATTTTACTGTAAGATACATTAGACTTTCTTGCTTTGCTGTTTTACACTTAAAATGAAATAAACCCAATAATAATAAACTAAATTTAAACTGATATATGAAAGGCGTTCTTTGGGAATCAAGACCTAGTCACTGATATTCATGACCAGGTTGAATCACAGATTATTTGCTCCACCAAAGAGGTTATGCGTCTGTTAGTTTGCAGGACTGCACAAAAACTACTGGATGGAGTATCACAAAACTTTGTGGATAGATGTGTTATGGAGGAGAGAAGAACTTATTAATTTTGCAGATCCAGATCAGGGGTCTGAGTCAGTATTTTTTCTTTCACTTTTTCTAAGATGCAGTTGTTGTAAGGGCATTGTTTGACGTCTTTTATTTCCTAGGGAATAATCCATGGATCTTGATGAAAAGAATCAAGCATTTTATAGGGACTAATATTTATGAGTGTTTGCAATTTGGTAAAGATCCAATTAAAAATCCAGATCTAGTGAATTTATATGTGGTTTCTTTAGGGGACTGTTGGGCCTTGGCATGAGGCCTGCGTGCGTTGAGTGCAATTCTAGTTTATAATGGACTTGTATTGTGTTTATGTAGAGAGTATCATGGAATTCACTGTGTTGTTGTACTGTTACAGCACTCACAGGGTATGAAACATTGGTATAACACAACAAGTGCAGCATCACAATCAGGCAGCAACCACTTGATGTGTTTACCACTGCCTCCGTTGAGGCTAAAAAGCTTTAGTGTGTGTCAGAGATGAACAGTATTAATATTTAGTTAGCAGATAAGTGTTGAAAGGACTCACTTTGTTGCAATGTTATTTTTTACTATTGTGTATGTGTGTGATGCAAAGAACATCCTACATTTTGGCTAAAGCCAGAAGATCCTTTGACGCCCAAACACTCCTCCTTCTTCTTTCCCCTGCTATTTTAAACTGCCCCGGGGGAATGAGGAAGTGCTCACTTGTGGGAACCTGACTGAGATTCACTGGGCTGGCTGAATGCGTTCGGCCAGTTGTCACCAACGGCCTCCATTATCACCCCGGCTCCATTGTCCCCATTGTCACCCAAAATCAGACACACACAAGAGGCGTTTAATTGGGTGTACTCTTGAGCGCTTTCATCCCCCAATGCACATGACTGAATACTGAACCAGCCAGTGATTGGTATTTGCCACACAAAGCACTGTACCCGCATACATCCAGGGTTTTAACGATAAGCGTGCAGTAAATATTTGACGATTTGGCACCGGGTGCATTTGTTGCACTGTTGCTGGTTATCTGAACAGGCCTGCGGGAATTCTTTGTGTGAGAATGTGTGTGTTGTCTTTTCAAAAGCCTGTTTTCACAGAGACTTTAATGTGGGAATGGTATGTAGCTGGAGATTAGAGGAACAGTGACAGTGTGTGCGGTTGAGTTTGAGAGTGTTGTGTACACATGTGCACGTGTACACATGTGTGGGTTTGATGTTCATTTTATCTATTTGACCAAAACGTTTGTATTTGCAACTGTTGTACATCCAAATGTGGACACTTGTGAGAACAGTTTTGTGTTAATGTTTATGTTTGATAATACTTTCCTGTTCTTTCCTGTCACACACACATATGCACACACACACATATTCCCATCTCTCCTGCAGGCTAACACTACATTTGAGGAGCTGGAAAGGCTCAGGACAATGGGGAAGGCCTGGGAGGAAGTCGCTCCTCAGATTTGGGCTTTTTTCCAAGATGGAGTCCAAGTCAAGATGATTCGGGTAGGACAATCTTCTAGTGTTATCGAAGAATTAAACAGTGCACCAGAGTACAGGGACAGTTTATCAATACATTTGTCTGCATTGTAGAAACTTTCTGTTCAATATTGGAATAGTTGGAATAGTCTTGAGAATAAACACAAGATTTTATGCTAAATCACAGCATTTAAATCACTTTCACTGAAGTTGTGGTTTAAAATTACATCTACATACCAGCCTTACTGTGCCAAATACAGCAGATATGATCAGGCTCTACCTCTGTGTTGCCATTCAGTTGATATCCAATGATTAACAACTGTCCTGATTATTTACTATTACTCACTGATGATTTTGATATATTTACTTTTATTATATTTTACTTATCTATGCAAATTTTGCCATATTTTCCCATTAAACTTCGCTATAAGCCCTTTTTATTTTTGTCCTGTTTGCTTATTTTTAATCTGAATTATTATAGGGGGAATCATTACTTGGAGGACTACTCATCCCTGAACAAACCTAGTGACATTATCATCACTTAAATTACTTTTTAAAATTAAATTATTCACTATTCTGTCTTCTTCTTTTTTTTTTACCACTTAGATTACCTTTTATGAAAAGTTATTGTGATCTTACAGGCATTACAGCACTTTTCCTTGATAAAGTTTATTCTCCTGCTTCCATTCGTTCCAGGACTCCATTTGTAATCCATCAGTAATGGATTTCATTGATAGAAGTCTTGAGGAGACACCCTTCTCCTCCAAGCACATACTCAACTTCCTGTACAATGGCTCACCAGAGGAACGTCCAGAGGACATGCCGAATTTTGACTGGAGACACATCTTCAACCTCACTGACCGTGTCATTCGGATGCTCAATCAATATGGGGATGTGAGTGGACAGTAAACACTGAGATTTTGTGTCTGTTTGTGCAAAATGTTTGTGCTGCTCAAATACAAGTTGAAAAATATACTGTGCACATTATTCGGAATATCTATTCACCTGATTATTCAGGCAATAATGGAACCAGGCAGGAATGTGTGGCAGCAGTGCAATAAATAAAATCATGCAAATACAGGTTAGCAGCTTTAGTTCAACATCAGTTCTTCAGACAAGAAAAGAGATATGAGGTTGCAGTGGAAACAGATTCACTAATGCTGGACAGTTCCTGGTCTAATGAGTCTGGATTCCTGTTGAGGCTGCAGAATGTTGGTTTAGAGTTTGGTGTCAACAGCAAGAATTCATGGGCCTAGCCTGCCTTGTGATGATAGTGTCATGGCGTGACATACATAATGGAGTATACAGTATGTACCAGCATGAGCATACCAAATTTTACTGACTTTTCAAAGAGGGCCCTACATGTCAAGGTGAAAATAAGGTGTCAGGATAATTCTTTTGGCCTTTTTTATCTTATCCCCTGTTGAACAGAAAGAATGTGGACTGTTTTTGCGCTTTTTCCTCTACCTAAAATGTCAAGCTCTGGGACAGGTCTATTCATCAAATAATCCAGTTACACACAGGTATTGTCACTTGTTGATTTCGATACCTCTGTGTGTGCAATACCACTATTGATGTAAGCTTTGCGCTCTGCAATTTGTCTCTCTGTCCGGAGACATGGAAATCCACCCAGGTGGGGAGAGCCAGAGAAACACACTAGCTGTCGAGCCACTTTTGTTTACTGCTGATGGAGTGGGGGGTTAAAAAAAACTAAAAAACACATCACATACCTTCTCCCGTGAAGACCCTCCACATTTAAAGTGGGCCAGTTCATTTGAAACAACAAGTTAAAATCACCCATTTCACTGTGGGGGCTAATGTGAATGAGAGGCCTATCGCTCTGGGAGGTGACACGGGGGGCACCTGGGGGCATGGCTGGGTGGATGGTTGGTGCTCTTTGTTTTTGTCCACGTTGAAGCTTACAGCACTTGAGTGTGACAGGGAGAGTGGGAACGATTGAGGCCGATTAGATACAGCTGCCACTCTTTCCACCATCCTTTATAGAGCAACAACAATGACCGTGGGCTTGACGGCTGGTTGGCTGCATGTTGGTGGTATGCATGAGCAGTGGGGCAGAAGTGAATGCTTTGGGTAAATTACGGCCTTTAAGATTTGAATCATTTGCTGTGTTTGATTAGACTATACTATGTCTTTAAAATGCATGCAGTATTTTGAATGCATGTCTCTGTTTGCATGGCAAGTTGTGTGTGTGTGCTTTGTGTGGATAGGTATCTGTGCGTGGGATCTCAGTGTGAAATTGTTGTTTTTGGACTGTTTCCTCTTGGATCAATGCCCTCCCTATTTGCATTAGCCTACAGTGAATGGTTGTATCAGACATGCTTCACAGGGAATAGACAACCACTGCTCAAATTCCACTGAAAATGTGCAAGTAGAGTCTTGTCCATAGTAATTTGACACCCTTTTATACTAATATAAGAATAAAATAAGATTTAACCAAACTTCTGAGAGCCACACCAGCAGCATGGCTCTCAGAAGTTTCACTTTAATCTTGTAGATTATCTCAACTCCTACAATATAACAGAAATTCCTTGTTCCCTCTCCCTCACCCAGTGTGTAATCCTGGATAAGTTTGTGGCTCTGCGTGATGAGGACGGTGTCACCCATCAGGCCTTGGACCTGTTAGAGGACAGAAAGTTCTGGGCAGGCCTCATCTTTGTAGATATGTACCCCTGGACCACCAGTGTCCCGCCCCATGTCAAGTTCAAGATCCGTATGGATATTGATGCAGTGGAGCGCACCAACAAGGTCAAAGACAGGTTAGAATCAAAGTCAAGTGGAAATAACTGATCAAGCATAATGGTGATAGACTTTGACACTAAACATGAATGTGTATGTGCTCAGATATTGGGACCCTGGTCCCAGAGCTGATCCTATGGAGGATCTCCGCTATGTGTGGGGCGGCTTTGCTTACCTCCAAGACATAATAGAGCATGGAATCATCAAGACTCACACAGGGAAGGAGTGGCCGCTGGGTGTTTACCTTCAACAGATGCCATACCCATGTTATGTGGATGATCTGTGAGTGGAATACTTGATCATTGGTCACACAGTTCGAGCACATTTAACACTCATAGCAGAATTCACAAGAATTTTATGGTAATGAAGCTGATGGTTGTCATTACATACATTCTGGTTGCATCAGTTCCTATGTTATTCTCATCCATCTTATTTCCTCTCCCCTTCCTTCATCCAGCTTCATGCTGACTCTGAACCGCTGCTTCCCCATCTTCATGGTACTGGCCTGGGTCTACTCGGTGTCCATGATAGTCAAGAGTATCGTCCTCGAGAAGGAACTCCGCCTGAAGGAGACCCTAAAGGCCACAGGGGTCACCAACGGCGTCATCTGGTCCACCTGGTTTATTGACAGCTTCATCATGATGAGCACTAGCACTGCTCTCCTTACTGCCATCATCATGGTGAGGAACATTTAACAAAATTATTCTCTCTATCTCATATTGAAATATTACATTTAGGAAAGTGTAATGATAATGTAGTGTGAATGTGTATCATCTCATATAATGAGTGTGGTGTTGCTCCCCAATTTTCCAGCACATTTCAAAATAACGTTATTTCAACATTTTTTCACTGAAATGGAATTTAGTTGCCATTTTCAAATTACAAACCATGATCAACTCAATCCACCTGCAATGCTAAGGCCCCTTAATGATTTATTCTGCATCTCTGTTAATGTAAACTACAGTATATAGTCTATAGTCTGGCTATGAACATCAAGAAATCACCCAGTTTTTCTGCAAATCTATCTTATCCCTTGAATGACATGATTAATGATGGTGACTCACTGACTTCATACTTACCCTATGAATCATTAATGAAAGAACTGTGAATACCATGACATCATGGGAGTTATGCTGGTGACCTTGCAGGACTGAGCTTGTCAGCTATCAACACTTCTACCTTGTAAAAGTCACAACTCCTCTCATTATGGTAAAGTGGGCTGCTCTGACCTCTAGTGGTGTATTTGTGTAAAGCAATGAGATTACCCCAATGATTACTCTAATAAAGTCTGTATTTAATGTCACTGATTTATTATCCTTATTTACAGTAACTGAATTTAAATGAAAAAAAAAATATAGAATTATTTTTACCCCAAATTTTATTTAAAAAAGCAACATGTAAATGTCTAAAAGCTATAATGTACAGTACAATTATTTTTGAACAGTGAAATAGAAACAGATTTAACCAAATAAGAAGTATATTACAAAATGTTCACATTTGTCACCAAATAATGATTAAAGCTAAATACAGATTTACAGATTTTATATGATATTGAAAAATAAATGACAAGTCACACTGACAGTACATTAAAGTATCAAGAGACATTAAATTAAAGCTTTGGAAGGTGCAGCTGATTATCATTTCAGTAAAGTCAGAAATCTGGCTAAATAATGTAAAAAACTCTGTTATAAACAATCCTGTGATTACTGTTGGTTCAAATTTACTCTGAAAACAATCAAATTGGAATTCAGTTAAGTATTCTTATCCAATATGTTCCTCAGGCAGTCACAACCAAAACATCTAGATTAGGGTATATCAGGGGCCTGGTGACATGTCACACTTAAGGTTAACATCATTATAATCCAGAGCTATATGACACAGTGTGGAAAAGATCATATAAATATGGGAACAAACCCTTTAAAGGTTCTGTTCAATATGGTTTATGGGAATTACTTTGTTGCAAAATTGGTTTCATAGAATATCAAATACCATATATATTACGTTTACATATAGTGTAGATCAAAATGCAGTTTCTTCGTTTAAGGACTTAAGGAAATGTTTCATAGGGAAAATCAATGTCAACAAGCTTAGCTGCTGTATCTACAACTTGCCCAAATCCAATCAACGACATTTCTGGGAAAATGTGTCTCTTTCAGTGATTTACAAAACCATTTATAAAAACAACTTATGTTTGGTTTTCTCCTGCAATTGAAAACATCAATTGTGTTTCTTTCTGAACTACAGGGAGGGAGGGTGCTGAACTACAGCAATCCCATCATCCTCTTCCTCTTTCTGCTCACCTTCACTATGGCAACCATCATGCAGTGCTTCCTCCTCAGTGTATTCTTTAACCACGCCAACCTGGCAGCGGCCTGCTGCGGCATCGTTTACTTCGCCCTTTACCTCCCACACATCTTCTTCTTTGCCTGGCAAGACCGCATCACCAAAGACATGAAGATCCTGGTGGTGGGTGTGATATAAAAAAGAGACTAAATGGCTTAAAAACAAGATATTATATTGAATTTTCAAAGTGATTTAAGTCCATCTGCAATTACTGTATCAGTTTCAAACCCTCTCATGCCCCCTCCTTCAGAGTCTGCTGTCACAAGTGGCGTTTGGCTTTGGGACAGAGTACCTGTCACGGTACGAAGAACAGGGTTTGGGTTTGCAGTGGGACAACATCCAGACAAGTCCTCTGGAAGGGGATGAGTTCTCCTTCCTCACTTCCATCTGCATGATGGGCCTGGACACTGTACTGTACGCTGTGCTGGCTTGGTACCTGGACAATGTCTTCCCTGGTCAGTGTATTAGAGAGAGATGAAGGCTTTGCTTACAACTTTTGCTGATATTTGCGATTATTACAGATCATTTCTCAGAAACAAGATACATGAGTTATTTACATGTTTAAAGTTGCTCAGGGATTAAATCCTTTTTCTTTCATTCACAGGACAGTATGGAATTGGCCGTCCATTTTACTTTCCCTTCCTGCCCTGTTACTGGCTCAATACTGTGGCTCCAGCTTCAAGTTAGTGCATCACTCACCATTTACCCTGAGGTTCATCCTGAAATCAAGGTGTAATACATGTGTAAAATACATAGCTCCCAGACTGCATGCACGTATTTCATTTTTTCCATTGTGATATTTTTGTCAAAGGCAACGAGCTTGATTTGGATAAAAAGGGCTTTGATAACCTTGTGAGCAAGAAGCAAGAAGAGCAGCAGAAAAAAGAGAAGGAAAACCAGGAACAGGAGAAACCAAAGGAGGAGGCCAACTCATGTGAACACCAGAATCAGCGGGAGAGGCTGGGGAAGGAAACTCAGTCTGAGGGAGAGGAGGACCAGGAAAAAGATGGTAGAATAACTTTTATATTTAAAAAATTATTGTAACTTTTGTGTCTGGGAATTTCTTCTTATTTAGCCGCTTTCGTTGTGTGGGAACTCAATGCCCTTGTGTGTATTTGCACTTGCTGGCATATGTGAATACACAAAGCACTAGCTTCTCAGTTTGCTTAGTTAATAAGTGATGGAAGCTGCTTTCTTTGCATTCCAATACCTCCACCTCATATCTGTCCTGCTCTTGCAAAAATGTTCAGGACATAAAAGGAGACCTTTGTTATATTCTGAAAACAAATGACGATATGAGATGTTGATAGTGTCACTATTGATAATTTAAGATTTTAAAAACGTTTTCATCCCTGAGCCTCTGGTTTAGGCCACTGCTCAAAAATGACATACCCAAAATGAATAGTCTAGATAATCTGCTACTACAAGGTCTAACTGAATAATCTTGGTGTTACAGTAAAGGTAACACTTGTGAGATATATGCAGATGTGAAAGAATCAGTACATTTGTTATGGGTCAGAGTAAATGGAGTTGGAACAGAGCATAAATTAAAGACTTTATTTCCTGCTTCTCACTCTCATGCCAGAAAGATCTCAGACTGAGGTAAATGTGAAAGAGCTACAGAGGCAGATTCAACACATCATTACTCATGTTTTTATGATGCTAATGGAAATATTTAAATGTCTAAATATGTAAAAAAAAAAAAAAATGCAGACATAAATAATGCATTTGTAAACATTAAAATGTAAATAACTCAACTGTAAAAATTGTGAACAATGTTGTGTAAATTAACAAACTCATGAATAAACCTTACTTTATTTTTATATACTATATATTAGTGGTATTTTCTTTGGTGTGTGCAGGCCAGCAGTTCTTTGAGGCAGAGCCAGCCGACCTGGTGAAGGGGGTTTGCATCGAGAACATGGTCAAGGTGTTTGGCAGTAGCTCCAGACCGGCAGTGGATGGCCTCAACATCAGTTTTTATGAGAGCCAGATTACTGCCTTTCTGGGCCACAATGGGGCTGGGAAGACCACCACCATGTATGTCACACAGGTGCTGTTACTAAACGCTAAACGCTGACCATGTTTAGAAAATCATCTATAATGTCTCTATTCTTCTCTCTGCCTGTCTCCCTTTGTGTTTCTCTCTCTTTCCCAGGTCTATTTTGACTGGCATGTTCCCTCCCACCTCTGGGACGGCCACCATCTATGGCAAGGATATCTGCACAGACATGGATACCATTCGCCTGTCTCTGGGAATGTGTCCCCAACACAACATCCTTTTTCAACAGTAAGTACCTTGCCTCAGGTTTCGTCAAAACATGTATAAAAGAGACAAAAAAGACTCAATGCTGCATTTTACATCACATCACAGTCATGTTTTCACCAATCACTGTGATAAGTAAGCATGTCATGTGTTGCTTTATAGCCATAACACGGCCACTGCTTACACCTTGTTCTCTCATTGTCAGTATGACAGTAGCAGAGCACATCCTGTTCTACTCCCTGTTGAAAGGCCGTCCAATAGCGGAGGCAGAGGAGGAGGTGGAGAACATGCTGCAGGATCTGGGTCTCCCCCACAAGAGAAATGAACTGACTCAGAACCTCTCAGGTCTGTCTAGATTCAAGTGTACGCATGAATGTATGGTGCAAACTGTTTACACACACACACACACACACACACACACACACACACACACCCCAACAGTACTGTATGATGTTCTGATTCAGGAGGCATGCAGAGGAAGCTGTCAGTCGCCTTGGCATTTGTTGGTGGGGCTAAAGTGGTGATCCTGGATGAGCCCACATCAGGGGTGGACCCCTACTCCAGGCGCTCCATTTGGGATTTGCTGCTGAAATACCGTGCAGGTAACAAAGACCCCTGCTGGCTAGTGGAGGTCCTCATGACATGATACTGCTGAGGTTTTACCAAGGTTGCAAAAATATGTCATCTACAAATAAAAACACATACCTAACACTGCACAATGTCATGCATTTACAATTATGTGAAATTTGGACACCACATATATTGATCCCTGTTTTTATTTTAGTTTTTGTTATTTCTTTAGTATTTCTTTGGTAACAACTGTTTTATTTTACAGTATCATCAAACATCTTTCCTTGTGTAACTTCTACCTCTTCCTCACTTTTTCATTGTGCCGCTCTGTCTCCTGATTTACAGGACGCACAGTGATAATGTCCACCCACCACATGGACGAGGCCGACCTGCTGAGTGACCGGGTGGCCATTATCTCACAGGGTCGCCTCTTCTGTTGTGGTTCCCCAATCTTCCTCAAGAATTGCTTTGGCGCCGGTTTCTACCTCACTCTTGTACGGCGAATTAAACATGATGCTCTAAAGGTGAGCAAAGTTTTTGAGTATTTGGGTTAAAATGACGAGAAAGTTGTCATTTAGAAATTTGTTTGAGCTGTAAGTGGACTAAAATGTAAGTTATATTAAAATCTGGTTAGGAAAGAATTTAAAACAAAGTATTTGAAAATCCACCCATTCATTATCTAGACCGCTGAGAGTCAAGGGGGTTGAAGCCAATCCCAGTATACAACATATGGTCAGGTAGCCATAGTCCTTTACAGGGCTAATATATAGAGACAAACCATTCACACTCACAATCACCAGTATGTGAAAATTCTGGCCTGAAACCTTTGTTATGAAAAATAAGTAAATAAGCAAACCAACTCTAATGAATCCCTACTGAAGTGGGTGTATCCACAAGGCAGAGGAAATAACATCACATTTTTTAGTTAAAGACATTTTACATCAGACGTTTACTATAGTTTTACCAATGTAGTTTTGTTTGTAAATGAATCCTTGTGATAAAGAGATTTTAAAGATATGAGATATGATGATACTAAAAAAGTAAAATGTTCTCCCCCAGGTTAGCTGCGACTGTACAGAGGACTGCTCCTGTAAATGCTCTAAATGCTCTGAGTTTAAAATGAACACTGAGGAGACGCAGGCTGCAGACAGACAGATGGACGGTAAGGTCACCGTATAATGCAAATGTCTTTCAGCAACCCTGTCTATTCATTTGCAAACATATTGATACAATGAGAAGAATAGTGGCTTTGCATTGGATTGTAGTCAATCCACTTTCTGTACCTGCTGTTCAACTTCACACACCTAGATACACCCAGTACACACTGTACTCTGTCACATGTGTGCTGTCTATGTTTCTATTAGAAACACAAACACATCTATTGTTACATTAGGCATAAAAAATAAGGCCTTGGAGGCAAGGCAAGAAAGACAATACAAGCCGAACCTTGAGATGTTGCCACCAACAATTATAATAAGATGCAGCAAAGACAGTAGAGTTAATTTCCACTGACAGAATTTCACAGATGCCATGTCAAGTAGGAACATATGAAAATGCATGAACAATTAGTAAATTAAATTCATCTCCAGGTAACATGGAAAGCATCACAGCCCTGATCCACCATCACGTGCCACAGGCTCGACTGATCGAGGCCATCGGACAGGAGCTGACCTACCTGCTCCCAAACCGTAACTTCCAGCCCAGGGCCTACGCCAGCCTCTTCAGGGAGCTGGAGGAAACCCTGGTGGACATCGGCCTCAGCAGCTTTGGCGTGTCGGACACATCGTTGGAGGAGGTGCATGAAGATAAATCAAAAATATTTACATTTACAAATTAACATTTTGGTCATAGAAAACAAAGGGAGTGAGGCAATTTGTCATACAGTCACTACATCACTTTGACCCTCACTGTTACTACGCAGTCTTTCATCAAGCTTTGTTAAGAAGAGCATCTGTTTTTCTTTTAGATCTTCCTAAAGGTCACTGCTGATGGGAATGCAACCAACAGGAAATGTTTACAAGGTAAAAAGAAAAGAATAATGGCGTCACGTTGATTTGTTGTGTAATGTTATCTCTAATACCACTGTTTTCTCCTCCTGTGAGTTATATCTTCTCTAACTCCCCCAGACAAGAAAACATTGCAGCAGATTTGTCGAACTAGTCTTTGTGGATTGAACAGAGTGACTGTTGATATGGAGCCACGGAAAGGTGACAGTGGCTTGCAGCCTAGAGCTTGGGACAAATGCTGCTGTTGTGAAAAAACATTGATTTCTAGAATTTATAGGTGTTTTACATGTTTTGAAAGATAAAAAACACTTTGTAGGATCATTTTTCTTTTTTATTATTTTGGCAAAAAGGGTTTTCAGTGCAATACAGAGAGCTTGAGCTTAAAAGGATTGTCTTGAACAAGCTGTCATTTGGGCACCAGTGACACGCAAAAGATGCTTAATTATATGCCCATAGGCAGGTAGAGCAATGCTTAAAATGCATACGCCGAACATGCTTGGCTCCCTGGCTGGCCTCCTCACTCCTGCTGACTTTGTCTGTGTAAGTCAGGCTATGCAACCTGACCCTAACTCTGTATTGCAGAGGCGGATGGAGCTTCGTACACCAATGGCCAGGGCCCGTGTGATGTCTCAGACGGTGGCGCAGGCAGGGGGTCGGACCAGGTTAGAGGCCTGTGTCTGACCATCAAACAGTTCTTCGCTCTGCTGATAAAGAGGCTGCATCACACCACACGCTCCTTCAAAGACTTCTTTGCCCAGGTACCCTATTTATAAACCTTTACACCTGCATTTTTTTGCATTTATTAGTTACAGTTACAGTATAAATCTAAATTTGGACCAAAGTTGTCTTTAGTTGTCTGACGTAAATCACACTTTTGTCTCTGTTTGTCTTAGATTGTGCTGCCAGCCAGTTTTGTTTTCCTGGCACTGACATTCACTCTGATCGTTCCACCTTTTGGAGAATATCCAAGTCTGACGCTCAGTCCCTGGATGTATGGACGGCAGTACACCTTCTTCAGGTGAGCAAAAAGGATATTAGATCACCTAATGGCCATTTAGTGGTAACGAGTCTGAGTGGGTTTAATAAGATCAGTACAATACTTATAATAATTTAGCTAAAGAGGCTAAATGTATTTATTGTTAAGATTTATCTGGTTTGGTGATCTTGTATTTTCTCAATTTTGTCTGCAGTAATGAGCGACCTATGGATGCTCAGATGAGATACTTTGGTGAGGTGTTGCTGGACAAGCCTGGCTTTGGGACTCGCTGCATGGTGGATGAACCACTGGAGTATGTAACCTCCACGGCTTCAGATGTATTTTACTTTCGTCAACCGTCCCCTGTGCTGTTTTGTTTGACAACATGGTTTGCTTTCTCTGTCTGGCAGAGATTTCCCATGTAACAACATCACCACAGAGTGGGAGATGACCCTGGTGAACCCTGCCCTGATAGAAATGCTGGCTGGTCCAGAGTGGGACTCCCTCACACCATCACCAGACTGTCAGTGCAGCACACCCAGAAAACTTACCATGCTGCCTGTGTGCCCAGAGGGAGCTGGAGGCCTGCCACCTCCACAGGTAGGTGGTTGGGTCACTGATACTGAACATGACCACAGTATTTTAATTTTTATATTCCTCCTATCGATTCAGATAGATGCATTCATAGGTCACCCGCTTCCGACTAGTATCTGATTAGTGCTCATTTTGTGCACTAGAGGATCCAGTCAACAGGAGACGTTCTCATGGACCTTACAGGCAGGAACATCTCTGACTACCTGGTGAAGACCTACCCCAGCCTCATCAGAACCAGGTATTTGTGCAGCAGTTTTAATGGAAAACTTACTTATGTAATTGTCAAAAATTGTATTCCATCACCTTATGGCTCAGTGTAGATACTTCATACATCTAAACATACATCTTTTGTGTTTACGATGCAATACAAGGTTGAAATGTAATATAGTGTAAATTTTGACATTTTAGTAAAAGATACACAAATGAATGCTTTAACTGAAATGTATTTCAACTTGAGAAAGGATTGTAATTGCATCTCTGTCCTTGATCTCTTTCCAGCTTGAAGAGCAAATATTGGGTGAATGAACAAAGGTAATTTAAATTTGCACTAAAATGCCAATTGTCCATGTAGGGATATACAGTACCTTACTTGCTTGTATGGATGTGTTTATGCAGTGGTGCAGTTCTCCATCCAGTGGTTGTTATGATGTACTACAACCTTAAGTTTTAAGTTACACATGCATGTATCTTGAGGCTGCTTTTGTCTGTGGTGTCCAGGTATGGAGGTATATCAGTCGGAGGGCAGCTTCCTGTTTTAGAGTTGCGGCCAAAGACCCTGCAAGATGTGGCCGCACAACTGGGACAATTGCTCAATGTTACTGGGGTATGGCTGTAAAACATTATGGCTTATCTTATTTTCTTGGTTTTTGTGTATGTTTACCACCTTCATCTGTGGTTTCTTTTGTAATGGATTGTTGGTCATAGGGCAAACACTCTAAGCAAACACTGAAGGACATAGGGACGTTCCTCAGGTACATGGAGACTCCTAACAATGTCAAGGTACGTCCAATACAAACTCATTGTATGACATAATATAATAGACACAGTAAGTGTAAGTAAGTAAAAAAAGATTAAAATCTGCAGTAGTCAAATTCTATCATCTATTGTCTTTCCACAGGTGTGGTATAGCAATAAGGGCTGGCACGCCATGGTATCTTTCATGAACGTAGCCAACAATGCCATCCTCCGTGCAAACCTGGCCAAAGGAGCGACCCTGGACGAATATGGAATCACGGCTATCAACCACCCCCTGAACCTCACCAAAGAGCATCTCTCTGAGATCACTGTGTGAGTGACCAGTAGCCACATAGTCCTCATCCAATTACAGCTCAAGGCCTGAAACCTGCCCTGGTGTTTAACAGGAAAAGTACAAAGGAGAAGGACCCTGGTGTGACACGTGTGCAGGAACAGTTTATTTGTGTTTGAGTCAGTCTCTCATAAACATTGCTCACTGTGGTTAGTAATGGAAAAGCATGATTTTTAAGTTACACTAGCTCTTGGAAACTCTGTCCTTCTCTGTCCTTTTTCCTCAGCCTGACCACCTCAGTGGATGCAGTGGTGGCAATCTGTGTCATCTTCGCCATGTCCTTTGTCCCGGCCAGCTTCGTCCTTTATCTCATCCAGGAAAGGGTCACCCAGGCCAAACACCTGCAGTTTGTCAGTGGTGTCAGTCCACTGGTTTACTGGATGGCCAACTTCCTCTGGGACATGGTATAGTGACCCTGTTACCTGCACAGATGTGCACCAATGGCTTGTGTTAGCTGTATCACTGAGATGTGATGAAAAGTACCGTGACTCTGGTCTTCCTCTAGGTGAATTACTCCATCAGTGCAGCAATGGTGGTGGAAGTTTTCCTTTTTTTTGATAAGAAGTGCTTCACCTCACCAACCAACCTCAAGCCGCTTGTTGCCCTGCTTTTGCTTTATGGGTAAGAAAATGGTTAAAAGTAGGTAAAACAAAATGAACAAAATTTCCATAAAGCTGTTGTATTTAGACTAATTGTTGGTGTTTTTAACTTTTGAAGTTTATTGAATAACGGCCAATAATCAATTATTTCACAATTGTTGTATCCACCTGATAAACGATTACAGTCACAATATCAGTATTGGAATATATCCTATTTAGATAATTTGACAGTATTTATGTACATTCATCAGTTTAATCAAGGTAGCAATTAATATTTTGTTAGCCTAAAAAAACAGTTTTAAAACAACACTCAGTTATAAATGACCCCCCCCCCCCCCTTATTTAAAATGGATTAAATATTTTGATTAGCAGGCAATGCCCCCAACTTCATGTGTCTATATATATGTGTATATATATAAATATATATTCAGTGTCTTGCATTAGATTGTGACATCAATAATCATTTTCTAATGCTTGTCCTGATCTCTCTCTTTCAGCTGGTCTGTGACACCTATGATGTACCCCATGTCCTACATGTTTAACATACCCAGCACAGCCTATGTCTCTCTGTCATGTATCAACCTCTTTATTGGCATTAACAGCAGCGCCATCACCTTCATTCTGGACCTTTTTGAGGGAACCACTGTAAGACCAGGCGTCTTCTGTCTTTAAATGTTCATCTATCTATTTATCTCCCATGTCATCCTCATTCATTCACAATGGATTGTTCTATTTTTTTCTAGGCTCTGTACAAGTTCAATCAGCTGTTAAAGGCCGTGCTACTCATCTTCCCCCATTACTGCCTGGGACGAGGTCTCATAGACATGGCTATGAACCAGGCCATTACTGATATCTACACTCGCTTTGGTAACAATAGAACACACAGACTTACACCCCCCACAGTCCAGCAAGCAAACACTTGTAGCAACAGGAACCACCAACTGTCAGCCACGAAAGCTGCTGTCGGACATGCGCTGAACTCTGTAGATCCATTTTCTCCGGAGGACGTGCATATGTGACTGCAGATTTCGATTGAGAAAGTCTGGATTATCTGCAGACATTCTCTGCCTGGCCCCCTGGTATAAAGTAATACATATATACAGATGACACAGAAACTAAATCAGCAGAGTGAATAGGTAAATTCCTGCCTCTGCCTGCACCACTGTATCCAATTCTGTGGACTTTACCCACAGGTCACGTCTGAAAATTGCTTATGTCATTACATGATTCCCCCTCCATTGACGTGCAAAAATATGTCTGGGTTTGAGTTGGCAAAATATGAAATATATGTTATCAGTGATAAAAAATAATCAAGATCAATGTTTGTGTTCTTCAGCATTTTTTCTACTTCTTTCTTAAGATTAAGAAACAAAATTAATTGCTTATTTTTTGAAAAATGGGGAATGCTCTTGAAAATTGAAATTATTTCAGAAAGTCACTGACAGATGTGTTACGTTTACATGTTTCCTCAGGTGAGGACTACAGTCCAGATCCATATCAATGGAACTTTATCGGGAAGAACCTGTTCTGCATGGCTGTAGAAGGATTTGTCTATTTCCTCCTTAACATTCTCTTCCAGTATCGCTTCTTCCTGGATCACTGGTGAGTGGGATCAAATTAGGATTTCACTAGTTGTACTCTATGTTCTGGTCTTTAAGTCAGTTAGCTTTATTTCAGATGCAGGTCAATATCAATATAACAATAAAATAAATAAATTACAAAATACAGTGCAAAAATATAGAATAAAATTATCACTGTACAAGTACACAGGGATCAAAAACCCATACTGACCTTTTTTTCTCAAAATCAAGAGGAGTACCTTGTCATCTTGGTTAAAGCCCTCATGATCATCAGCATCAACGTTGCACATCAACATTATCGTGTAAATCATCCCCAGTAATGTGACCCAGATATTTTACTTTGTTACATTTAGAACTTTGTCTGCCATAACTAATAAAAATGACGGCACTCTTAAATAAAAAAAAAGTCAAATTATAATTGGTAATTTTGGAACTGTACAATGTGTGAAATAAGATATAGAGAAACTCAAAGTAATTGTTCCAGATAACACAATGCAAATCCTGATAGAAAAGTTGATTTGCTGATTGTTTTTCCTTTGGCAGGATATCAGATTGCCCAAAGCCTAAAATTTTCGACGAAGATGTAGATGTGGCTGAGGAAAGAGAGCGAGTTTGCCAGAACAGAAATACAAATGATATTTTACGAACAAGAGACCTGTCGAAGGTAAGACATTTGTCTTTGTCAAATTACACAATCAATCACACACCATTGACAAAATACTTCAACATAATTTTTTTCTCCTCATGTTGCCTTGTCAGACGTACACAGGAACCATCATCCCTGCAGTGGACCGAATCTGTGTTGGAGTATCCCCTGGAGAGGTTTGTGAGGTGAAATCGATACAATTCACAGCATGGAGGGAATCCTCCTGGTCACATTATATTCCTTTTATCATGCTTGTTTTTCTGGCAGTGCTTTGGTCTCCTCGGAGTAAACGGTGCAGGCAAGACCACCATGTTTAAGATGCTGACAGGAGACATTGACGTTACCTCAGGAGAAGCCTCCATTGCTGGTCATAGGTTGGTAAAACAATGTTATTATGAATAAGAAATAAGAATCTTATAAATAACGATCTTATTGAGGGATTAATCACTGTTTTGCTGTTGTTTTATGTTGTCCCGGCAGCATTTTAACCAACATCCTGGACGTTCACCAGAACATGGGATACTGCCCACAGTTTGACGCCATAGATGAGTTGCTGACAGGCCGAGAACATCTGCACCTTTATGCCCGCCTCCGTGGAGTCCCAGAGTCTGAGATCAGCAGGGTGAGTTATGATCAAAAATAACAATATTATATATTAATATAGTAATATTCAGTAGCACACCCTTAACCTTCCTTTACTAATGTTTCATACTGAAGTTTGAAAGATTGAGAACACATTCAGTGTCTAGCCCTGTTTATCTGTAAACTACATAGTTCAACTGGTGTCACTTCAATCATAAGCCAGAGAAATGTTATTCCTGCACCAAAGATTTACTGCATTGTACCACAAGGCATTTTTCCTCCTCTCGCTCAGGTTGCAGAGTGGGCCATCCACAAGCTGGGTCTCACAGAGTGTGCAGGTCGAAGTGCTGGGACTTACAGCGGAGGTAACAGGAGGAAACTCTCAACAGCCATTGCCATGATTGGTTGCCCTGCTCTGGTGCTGCTGGTGAGGCCAACACGAGTGATATCATGGGTTTGAGTTGACAGTTTAGGACAGGGCCCAGAGTTGCTGGGCATTGGTGTATTAATGCATTTTTATTTTGATGTGAGGAGACAAGACGTGTGTGTATCTGTGTGTGTTGATGCATGTGTTGTTACTTTTACTGGACGTCAGGATGAGCCGACCACAGGTATGGACCCTCTTTCCAGACGCTTCCTCTGGAATTCCATTTTGAGCGTTATTCAGGACAGACGAGCTGTGGTTCTCACCTCACACAGGTAAATTGTGTGTGTGTGTTGTCATTTTTGGGGGGGGGGGCGTTGCATGTGCTTTACTTGAGTATTTACATGTTATGCTACCTTACTCCACTACATGCATTTGACTGATTTAGTTTACTGGTTACTAATGAGTTTTTAACATTTTTCATGAAAACATCCCAGAAGCGTTTTTGAAGATTCAAATATTGTCTCTGAACTTGTGACTGTTTAAAAACACAGTGTCTTGTTGGAGTCCCATGTTATCTCCATACAAGTTGCTAGCAGTTCCGCCAAATAATATAATATAAATTGAAT
This sequence comes from Paralichthys olivaceus, assembly GCF_024713975.1. Taxonomy (NCBI): domain Eukaryota; kingdom Metazoa; phylum Chordata; class Actinopteri; order Pleuronectiformes; family Paralichthyidae; genus Paralichthys; species Paralichthys olivaceus. Next base: position 9,821,792 of record NC_091109.1, on the reverse strand, counting down.
AAAATCATATAATAATTTCTTTAACTTTTGACATGGTTTCTTAGTGTTTTAGGTCCAATGAGAAAAAACTATCCAAATCTCACAGTTATTAAAAAAGGAGAGAAAAATTCAGATCTTCTTTTTTCTTGTTTTGTCTCTCTCATTAATCTCACATCTTCTCAGACATATTGTATCTAGTCACCCTGGATCACTGTGTTGGAAACTAGTTTTATCTTGAGCAGCTATGACAATAAAATGCTGTCACACATTCATATCAAAAATTTGGTACAGGGGAAATGTTAATGAATGTAGAATGAGTAGTTTTAGTATTTAGCTGCAAATAATACTACTATAATTAAACCCGAGAGTTATTTTCAATGTAGGATTATTTAAAAGATAAATAAAGGATTATTGATGTGATCTTGATAATTTAATATAATGATTTGATTTCGTATTTACAGCATGGAGGAATGTGAGGCACTCTGTACCCGTTTGGCCATTATGGTCAATGGATCTTTCAAATGCTTGGGAACCATTCAGCATCTTAAATACAAGTTAGTCTTTTAACTTCATCACATGTTGCTGATCAATTATGTTTTTTACTTCTATATTAAATATGCTTGAATGCAATACATCAAGTCAAAATATCTGATTGTTGCCTTCACTTTACCGTACATCGATTTTAACAAAGATTTGGCGATGGCTACGTTGTGACCATGAAGATCAGGGCAGCGGAACCCGGTCTCGCCCCAGACCTAAATCCTGCTGAAGCTTTCATGGAGAGCACGTTCCCTGGCTGCATCCAGAGAGAGAAACACTACAACACGCTGCAGTACAAGATCTCCTCCTCCTCTCTGGCTCGCATCTTTCAGATGGTCCTGGCCAACAAAGACAAGCTAAACATAGAGGACTACACAGTATCACAGACAACTCTCGATCAGGTGCGTACACAGAGAAACAAACACAACATAAAACACCGTTAAATGGTAATTTCTTTCAGTTCAATTTTATTTACAAAGTGCATCTTGGCTTGAGACCCTTTACATTATAAGCTTGGGACCTTTCAATATTATAGTTATTTTATAATTACAATGACTATATAATAATAGTGAAACTTGTAATAATGGTTTTAATAATAGCAGCAGCAATAATACCAGCACCAACATTAATAATGTTGTTATAAATATAAAAAAATAATATCATCACCTGTGAATCTTTTTCTATATATTTTTTTGTCTGCTTCAAATAGACATTTCATTAGTTTCACTGTTTTGACATCCCTCTAGGTCTTTGTAAATTTTGCCAAGCAACAGTCAGGAGAGGATGACACCATAGTGTTACACCCAAAGGCTGCTGGTGCACAGCGATACATCGACGCCACACCCATCAAGTCTTTGGGGAAGTGAAAGTACTTCAACAAGCTCAACCCGGTGTCGTTGGTTTTCATTTCACTGGAGTGTCGTCTGGCCTCATAGAGACAAGCAACAGCATTAAACCAGGTTGGAAAAGTAAAGGTCATGGAGGGTACATTTGATGTTTCCCTCAAGGGAGGGACGAATAGGGCAAATGTCATTTTTGACTTAGCATTTGACATGTGACAACAGTGCACATGTCTTTTGCTCTGCCAGTACACAGGGTTAATGGGCTTTGAATCTGGAGAGTGTTGAGCATTTATGTGCCTGCTGTATGTTCCACTTCCTGCTCACCTTGTAGGCCTTTCAAATGTAACACAACAGAGCACTAGATTTACAACGAGGACCATGGACTTTGCGTGATGACACGATTGTTTGTAGCAGATTTCGATGTGAATTGTAAAGAAAGCATAGGTGCTGTTTTTCTTTTTGCTTCAGATGCCAAGCAAGATTAAATTGTTTTGCCTTCTTTAGATGAGTGAAAGAAACACTCAGAGAAGCATAGCATCCTGAGCACTTTATTTATGCAGCTTGGACTGAATGATGTTTGGCCATCTGCTAGTGTTGTATAGATAATCATTTCTACAAATTCTTCTTGCTGCTATGAAAATAATTTCGATACTATTTCATATTTTTGTCTTGTTTTATCTTTGCGCTTTATCATTTCACCAGTAACTGATGTCGTGAAGCACAATGTCAAGAAAGTGACATTTTCAAAAGAAGCATCATGTCAAATAAAATTGGATTTTTCCTTAAGATGTGGAGCTTTATTCAGAAACAGTTACCTTACATTCACTTAGAAAATAGTTGAATTAAAACCTGAGATTAGACAGAAAGAGCAAGAGAACCACAGCCGTTATCAATGACTACCTGATAAAGGAAGTTACACCTCTACAGTACCATAGCATTTTCTAATAACATTTTTTAAGAAAACTATTGTGCATATGCAGTGTAGGAGCTCACTATTAGCACAATGAAATGTCAGTTTTATCAGCATTCCTCCTGAGAGCTCAAAAGTGAAGTTGCACTCTTAAATGGATGGATGCCATGACATTTCAAATCCTATAGTTTTCTGCCACAGGCACTTCATTATGAGAGTACATTTCAATTCTCTTACTTTACCTGATCACTTTAGGCATTCAAAGAATAAAAAAAATAATTACTATGTGTAACCACTGAGACATGACCGCAATGACAATTCATCTAGTCTAATTTTTTATTTTATACCAAGAAACTAAAGCCCATTGTTGGAATTGAACAGGCAGTTCAAATGTTGCTAGCTGCTTTTAAATGCTCCACTATTTTGCTACAATAGTACTGCTCCCATTCCCACCCCTCTCACTTCATTCATTAGTAAAAATTAAAAAAAATGCAAAGTGCTGGACTCAGCAGCAACAGCTTCGTAGTTAGGTGGCACACCTGTAGGGAGAGAATATGCAGCCCTTATATGCTGCAGCATGTTTCAGCCACTGTCAGAGGATCAGGGGGATGATGGCCATCCGGAGGCTGGGGTAGTCCTTGAACTCCCTGCTGTAGGCTTTGTGCTTCCATTTGGCCCAGATGGTCATCTGAATGAAGCCCAATAATGTGTAAAAAGCCACTGGAAGAAAAGAGAAGAGTATATAACATATACATGTATGTTAAAAATATCAAAACTGCCAGAGGCATGAAACAGTATTTCTCATTGCCATTTTTGGTCCTGCAATCCAAAGTTGTGCACATACTATACTGGTGCCGAGGTGTGAAGATAGTTTAGTGTACATACCTGGTAGACACTGCGTCATGATGGAAAAGCTCACCCATGCTCCAACCTGCAGCATGTTTCAGATATGTAGGCAAACAAAGAGATAAATATACAACCTTTGTGATATTCACTAAATCAATGTAAATACTTTGTATTACCTCATATGTGTAATTGGGACAGGATACGAAGAAAAATAGCCATGTGAAGGGGTTCTTATTTGGACTCGGGTACCTTCTGCTCCTGGGTCCTGAGAAATGTTTTTGTTTTTCAGACCATTTAAATAAAGACACTTATCATCCATGTTTCCATCAGTAGTGTGAACATTGAATACTAAATGGTCTGCATGGATTAGTGGTATACTCCTCTTAAAACTACAGAATCAAGCTCAACTCACCATCTCCTCTGAGGTTATTCAGAGTCACGTGAATGGAAAAGTTTCCCAGTTCACACACCTGGAACAGAAATATATGCATTTCAGGTTTTACAGTCACCATGTGTCATATGCAGCATAATCACATGAATTCATAATTTCAAAATATACACACCACAAATATGACAAGTGCATAGTTGACCTGCAGTTCACCGTATGCTGTAAAGATAGTTGGTTAGTCTTGAATTAATATAGAGAAACAACAGTGTGTGTGTGTGTGTGTGTGGGTGCATAGGAGAACTTACATGGAGGTGTATAAAGAGGGTGGTTGATGTAGTAAGCCAACCAAGCTGAGAAACCCCAGTAATATGCACAATTCTGAGAGAAGGCACAAACAGTACAGAATGCAAACAATTAAAACGTTTACATTAAACATATAGCCTATACAGTGGATATGAGCAGCTTGGGCTAAAATCATTATCAGAGAGGGAGAAAACAAGGCCACACATTTTAAATTAGGTATAAGCACAAGCAATGCTCTTTTCTTCAAGGGTATTCATGTCCTCACTCTGACTATTATCCTGAGGGGCATTGTCCCGTGAGAGAAGCGGTGGACAAAGATAGTCTCTATCAACCTCTTCATGTAGTGGAAGGTGTGACAGGCACAGGCTTGTCTGAGAGACAGAGAGGAGGAGCGACGTCACAAATACATTTAAAAGTTTGTTATAGGTGCGCAACTTCATCACAATTTTTACAGCAGATTTAAAAGAGGAGACTTAAAACGATTACTGTTGGTCCAATGTGTCACTGCAGCAACAAAAAGTTTGTGATTCAGGAAAGACAGTGCAGTAAATAACAAAACAAACCAACAATAAGCAGATAAATGCAAGATCAGAATATCAAGACTAATTACATAGATTAAGTATAATTATGTTATTAAGTTATTATCGTGAAAGTGGATGATACCGTTAAATCAACATGAGTAAAATAGAATGGGTTATTCTTCTTGTAATCAATCCTCTGCCAGTAAACCTACTTAAACAGCCAGCAATGTTGAGCCATAGGGTATGTTATAGCAGTAATCTTACATAATCTGCACTGTAGTTCACTTTTTTCTCCCACTTACGTGACAACAGTGTGGGGACTGGAGGTGAAGGCATAACTGTGCGAGTAAATGTACGGTACTCGGAAATAGAAGAGGAGGTAGGTGAGAAGGGGCCCAATGAATTCTGCCAGAAACACCTGAGAACAAAAGCAGAGGAAAAGCGAAAGGTTCATCAATATATTACTGTATTTTCTATGGAAATCTCTGATGTAAAAAGTGATACGCAAACTAAAGGGCTAATGATTTCCCTAATCCAGGGGCCATTTGTCCAACATCCGTGCACAATTCCTGATTCAGTAAGGTGCACATTTAAGTCATTTCTTGGTTATTGTTAACTCTATTGTTTTGAGCAAAGCCTCATATCTTTAAATATATTTTGAAAAGTGTTCCTTATTCAAGCACATTGGGTTTTTGAAGTGCACATTGCACTAACAATGAATGAATATTGTGAGTATTGTTTGTGACTAGTTTATTAAAAGACGTGAACTAGAGGTAGGACACGGGCACTGCAGGGGCCAACAGATTTCAGCTAGGGCCATTGCCCTCCAGTGTTGACCCTAACACTAAGATCAGCCCCTGCAGGAAACTAATTGAGAATCCTACTTCAAAATCGTGTCAGCTAACATTAATTATATGTGAAAGGAAAGCAGAACACTGATTAATGATTCTCTTGCATTCCTCACCATTGTCCATCCTAACTGTGGACCCAGATCTCTGAAGTACATGGTGGCAGTGGTCCCGACAGGTAGATTCTGTAAGATTTCATCATCCCTCAGTAATTTTCCTTCTGAAAATGTAAAACAAATGTATGCAGATACATTCATCTGACATACTGCTATAAAATAATATGTTCTGCATGGTCTCTATATAATATCAAGCTTGTTGGCAGCCCTGCACAGTGTTTGAAACTGTTTCAGAAGGTTTTTAATGAATTCCTGATCAGATTTTCAGCACACGTTCTCTGTACGGGGAAGCGCTCATGGGGGCGCAGCCACAGATAATAGGCTGTACTAATTGGATGACATTTTTAGAGCATCCTAGGGGGAAACTGGCCCAGATAGCTTTTACCCAAAACTGTACTCTGTGCTTTTCAGTAACAAGATAGACCTCATTCAAAACAAAGCCTCATGACATTTTCTTCTTTTAGATGTTGCATTTGCCTGTTTTAATTTCATCTTAAATAAATGCAAATGCGATGCAAGTTAAATAGTTCTATGGTGAAAACAAAGACAGAACAGACAATGGTTTCCACAGTGATGCGGCTCTGTGAAGAGGTGCAGTGTGTTTTTATGGCGTATTCACATTCACAGCGAAGGTCAATGTAAATGTTAAGGAAAATGGGTCTCAATGTGATTTAATTACAAAATCCTCTATTAAATTTACCCATTGATTAGATCTGGTTTTGAAAGGATATTGCATATACTTTTTAAACATGAGTAAAACTCCAATTTGCTTCAATGTCAAATTATACCAGCAACCTTGAGGGACATGGACTGACTGAACATCTTCTGTGGAGAGGACTATTAATACACATATATCTAAAGCTATGGCTGACTGTATGGAAGTTTATTACCTCAAGAGTTTGGTTTTTCAGTTTGAGAGCAGAACACGTTGATTTGTACTTTTTGTAAAGTAAGCAAATCCAAGCACAAGCAGGGTCAAAATCTGAACATGAAATCAACCAAGTCCTGCTCTCAAACTGAAAGACCATACTCTTGAATAAGGATAGAAAAACATATAACCATTCCCATCCTATTTGAATTCTTAACAACTATAAACAGCTTCATGCCTAAATTGACCTCAGGTTCCCCATCTAATAATGATTCCGGCGAAATCACAACAAGCTCCTTCATTTAGAGCCAAAGAATAAACACACCATAGAACCAACACATGCCAAGTGTTTGAGTCTCCTACACCTCATACTGAGACTGTGACAGCATCTCATTCTCACACAGGCTGCTTTCATAGGTCAAATCATCAGCAGCTCAGAGACCAGTCAGCCCAAACCTCTGCACCTCTCTTTTATTTTGGATGGGAACATCAGAATTCTGTTTACACTTTACTGGTACCCCCCTCACAGTATTTGTGAGTAATGGTGTCCAGTTTTTGTTGGAGCCACACTGACTTGTGCAGCTGTATTGTTAATAAATAAATCACTACATAATCACAACCTGGCTACTTACTAGGATCGAGCTTCAGAGCCTGCCTTGCTGGATACAAGTGAGGATCTGCGGAGAAACAACACAAACACACACACACACACTGGGATTGGCTTGAAGCCTAATAATAATTGATCACAATGGAAAACAGCCAGAGACTTGGCAAATATTCATTAATGTCTCTGACACCTACTGATGGCAGAACCACTGCAGACTTCAGACTGAACATGAAAATGTTTCTATTAAAATTGCACAGTGTACAGTCAGAGGTTCCACTGAGTATTATCATTCATAGCTAAAAACACAAGAACTCCAACTTGTTTGTGGTAAATGTGTAATAAAAGATTAAACATAACATTTATAGTAAAACTGTGCTGTCTCTGAGCAAACAGATATCTCAATGAATGAGCTTAATGTATAGTTTTAAGTGATGAGAGTATTATATAAGAATTTTCTAAATGTCAAAATAGAAATAACACAATATAAAATCGATTAAAACTTACACAGGCTCACCAAACTCACATGATTTGTGAAAAAGGCTCTTGATTTCCCCTATTGTTGAGTGAGGCTCCACCTGAATACAATAGAAACATGAAGAACCTTGATTCATTTTCAGTGAAGCAGTTGATGGTGTGTGTTAAAACCAATTCAAATTTGCTATCATTACAATAAGTGTGCACTTCATGCTGTGCACCCAAATATTGTTTAAACCCATTAAACTTAATTTCAAATTCCAGAGGAATATAAAAGGTATCATAAAATGCTGCACAATGCTGTCCTTCCTATGTAATTGTGCCACTAGAAAACACAGAACATGCTAAACATAATGTTAATAAGGCCTCAGAGTTTTCAGCATACCTTATCTAAAAAACAAAGCTGTTCTCTTGTCTTGGCATCCAGGACCTCCACCTGAAGAAACACAACATGTCACATTTAGAAAGAATCTGGACCAAATCTGGACCTAATCAGATATTGATTAGTAGATATCAAATCCCAACACCATTGGAGAAAATATGAATAACTCACCTGGAAATGTGTTTTTGCAGCAAACACTTCTCTGACAAAATGTTTTGAAAAATATATGATTATTCAGTTTTTAAAGTCTAACCCCTTTCCCAGAGTGATGGCATACATAAATAAATAAATAAAACAATCTACAGATAATGATAAAACACAGCTGACATTTTCTTCAATTCTCTGTTGTCTCCAGTACAATAACCTCATTCTCAATCTGGCTGGTTGATAAAGAAACAGGAACCATGTTGTCCTGCAGCCATCTTGCACACATCTTTTTCATCTTAATTAGACTGTGTCAATAGTGATGTACAGCGTATGCACAGAGGATGGTGGGCGGCGGCCCACAATTTGCCCTGAAAGCCCTCCACACTGTGCTGCTCAGCAGAGCTGTCCCAGCTAAATTGGCTCCCTTATTGGACAGTGTAATAACCTGCTAATGGATACCTAAAGATTTGCTGAGTGCACTGCTGAGAGAGTGTGAGAGAGAGAGAGGGAGATAGAGAGAGCTATACACACATAACATCAGCTGTTTGCACTGCAGAAAATACGCATTTGTCATTTAATTTTTGTCCACACTTTGTTCTTTCTTAATTTGTGTTTGTAGCACCTTCATTATCATTATCCTCTACACAATCAAACAAATCATTAGCATTCCTTTTTTTTTAAAAAACATTTTTCCCCCTGAATTTATTACTATGGAATCCAGAAATGTCCCACTTCTAGATTTAAAATATGACAATTTAATCTTGTCACTCTCTGCAGTTTGTGTTCATGCTTCCATCAGAGGGCATCCAGGGAGATGCGTTTGTTTTGCTCTCCATCTGCTAACCTTCCCAGCTGCATTCTCAGGGCACATGTTGTTTTAGCAAGGAGCATCAAGGGTGTCATTACGGCTCCGTGTTGTGAAGCCCTGTGCACTCAGTTGTGCTGCGCCCTTGTAAATGTGATTATCAGGTGCCCCTGCCCTCTCGTGGGTACATGGAGCCCTGCTGACAACACAGGTCATACAGAGCATGTACAGAGTGTGCTTGGGAGGGCTTTGTGAATGTGAAGGGAATTATATAGTGTATTTTTCAAACATACACTTTCAATTCTTTGTATGCAGGGTGTATTTTTTTATATAATTAAGAGGCATGGCCATAGCAGCTCCTCTTTAATGTGGTCACTGACAAGTGTAATGGCTGATCTTGAACCACAGACTCAATACTTTAAACTTTGAGCATAATTCCATTGAAGCTTATTAACTGCATACGACTGGCCACTGTTTACCATCGTCCCCTTTGCTTTCACACTCGCTCACACTGGACAGAATTTCTCTTTCAATCAGGGAAAGTAATCAACTAAGCACTCAGCTGTCTCTCTGCACGCTGCCAATTGACAGCTGGCCCTAAATTTTCCACAAGCATCTGTTGCAGCACAAAAAAAACTGTACCCTCAGCGATTGTATTGCTCACAAATGGTCTTAACCTTGGTTTCTATCAGTGTCACTTTCACTGGGCTATACAAGTGTGTTGCATTATAGATAGATATTTTACCAATTATCTTCACTAAGTTTACAATCACTAGAATGGTGTAAACGTTCTCATCTAACTCTCAGCAAGCAAATGACAAAGGGTATTTCACAAAATGTAAATCTAATATTTTAAGGTTAATTGACAAAACCAATGGAAAAACCTTAACTACTTTCAAAATAAAATACATTTCTTTAGAAATAGGATGTAACTTGCCAATGAGACCATTGGCTTTCTCAGGAACCATGGATCTAACTAACACCGGACATTTCCTGTTGTCCTGTGGGTCATGGTGCAATGATCAGGAACAAGCAGGAAGTAGAATCCACACATCAGGTGCACATGCCAAAAATAACTTTGTCACATCTCTCAGTGATACACATAGCTACCATCCTGCTTCTCAATCCCTCTTAATAACATTTTTGTTCAGAAGACAAGTTGTACTGGTCAAAAGACGAGGAAAGGTGGAGCCACAGAATGAAAAAGAGAAAGGTGTCTGATACAGATGCAGCTAAATGCTGCAAAATCAGACACTTTATTCACCGGATAAGTCAAAAACACTAAACTGACTAAACTGTCGTTTCTGTGCAGGTTCAGTTATTGTATGCCTGAAACATTTTGATATTCATTGCTGTGTTTTTGTGTATGTGCTGTGATAGGCATTTTTCCAATACATTTTTTGAGGGTTCAACAGTCATTACAAACTACTTTAGAAACTAAATTTTTGGATGGTTATGTTAAACCACCATAAATTAAATTGGTCTTCTACATCAACAAAGTTAGCAGCCTGCTGGTTTCTGTGAACAGAACTAATTGATTGTTTCAATCTGAACCTACATACTTACCACAGGCCTGCTACACTTACAGAGAATTACCTCAGTGCTCAATGGGCCCTGACAGACAGGAAGTAAGTGTCAGATCATGAAAGGAGCTCTGGCTGAATTTTATTTACCTAAAAAATAACTTCTGTATCAGCCAGAAATGATTTTGTCTCTTTAACTCATCATTAGGTTAGTTTAACTAACTTAAGCTCTTGAAGTATCCGTCCATGTGTTTGGTGCTTGACAGATATTCACTTACAAACTTGACCAAAAGTTCATCCTGCTTGTTGTACATAAAAGATGCTCCAACTTTTACAATTGAGTGTTTATGCAAAGAATACAAGTTTCTGCAGAATGTTTCAGAGAATCAAAATAATTGAAAAATGAGGAGGAATAATCAACTTATTGTTGATTTCCCTATTTCTGCTTGATCTTTACTAAATATTATTTTAATGAGTGTCTTGCACAAGTGGACCTTGTGAAACAAAGTATACTATCACATCAATCTATCAGAACTGTCAGTTGACCTTTTCATTCTGCCGCCTAAATACAGTGGACTTACCTCAAAGAAGGTGGTCCGGCTCATGGCTGTGGGTGGCTTATTATTATTATTATATCCTCTGTGTGCACGATGACAAAGATTACATTCAAAATCAGTGCAAACAAACACAACACACACTCACAAACACACACACAATCATTCCTCACAGCACATAGTTCCTCTCCTTTCCTGGACAATCCCTGCACTGACCCCTTAATCTTCCCTGCCTCCTTTTCTCCTTCACTCTCTCTCTCTCTCACTCTCTCTCTCCCTCAAACACACATGCACACACACACACACACACACACACACACACACACACACACACACACACACACACACACACACACACACACACACACACACACACACACTTTCTCACTCTCTTGCTCTCTGTCTTCATCTGAGATAGTGCTGGGACACAGAATCACCAGAGGCACTCCAGAAACCATGCACATGCTCTCCCTCCTGCTTCTCTTCTTCCCTCCTATCTCCTTCATGTTTGTTGAGGTATCTTTGGTGGAGTCCACCTGAGAGTGAAACATCTGAAAAACAGATGAACACAGGAGAATATGGGGGATGATAAAATATACAAAATGACACAGAACATGGAAACCCTCTGTGGAGAAAGTGGACCAGCAAAGGTGCTCCCAGTAATAGGAACAGCAGAGGACGAAAATAATACAAACTGAAAATAAAATAAAAAGTGCTGAGACAACAAGCAGCAAAATGACATTCACTCTTGAAAAGTACTAAAAATACAGATACCCTTAACATGTAACAAAACACCTCTCTAAGGGATGTGTTTCACCAAATGCCAGCAGGAAAGTTTATGACTCTGACCAACTCCGTCTTCAGCTGTGGTTCTTAGTTGTGTCAGCAGAAGATGAACCCACCAAGGCTGGGCTGAGCACCAAAATATCTTAGGGGACAAAGTGTACTTCATTGATAAAGGTTAAACATACAGTTTACTTGAAGGTGACTGTTTTTAAGGGACAGTATGTAGTTACGAAGAAGGGGGTAAAAAATTCAGTGTGAAGTGATTCTCTCAGAGATGAACCCGTCAACCTTATAGCTTGTGTCCTTTCTTTAGTTCTTTGAATACACTCCCTCGAGCACAACTATAGATTTCTAAAGCTCCTACTTCAGGGTTTTCTTATCATTTAAAACTCACCTCATATACTTTCTAGTGATATCCCATGGATTGATTTTATTTCTGTGCCCATGAACTGTCTTGTTTTTTAAGCAGCTTTGACAGAATATTGATGATGTTTGAGGATAGCAGCTTATTATATATTCTGCTTCAGCCTATACTGTAGTTTTTAGTTTTTAACTCATACTGGATGACAGAAAAGGTGAGAATTGTTGTCTACAGCTGATCATGAACGATGACTACAACAAGACTTGATATACAATATACAATACTCACATACTCTACCATAATTGGCAATAACTCCCCCATTTCAAATGTCATTGCTGCTCCCTTCATTTTTAGGGTTAAGACACACCTTGTTCAGCCCTGTGAGACACATTGTGATTTATGAATATGGGCTGTACAAATAAAATGTGATTGATTAGATCTGAGTCACCACAAATATATTTATCTGTGGCCAACAGTTTTGGTCAGATATGTTTTGTGTTCTTTACACCTGCATTTTCTCTCTAGTCCTGCAAATGTTTTCTGTCTTTCTTGGCTCGTCATGCTCATAATGAAAATCAAACAGGAGGCTCCCAGATACAGAAGTGGGCCAGATCCTGAACACCTCAGGCAAATGTGAACCAGGCCAAATTTAGTGGAGGATGAGACAGAGAGACAGAAATGATAAAAATCTATAAAACTAATCTATAAAAATTTGAAAAAGTGGAATTTTGCTTTTAAATAAAGGACTGTGGAATGAATGACAATGTTAGCTAGTATATTGACTCCTTGGTTTCTAAATTGGTGGAGCTGTATTTTAAGCATTACCAGACAAGTTACCTTATCTGGAAACCATACAACCAGATTACCACCAAAGTCGCTGTGGGAATTCATATTCTAACAAAGACTTAACCATAACCTTTCCTCTTACGTCACCATCAAGCCAAAATTGTATTGAAGAAATAGAACATTTTGTTAGACTTTCATTACTGTCATGTCACAGTGCCTCTTTTTAGATATCCCATGAGGATGCATTGTATGGCTGCAAGAAATACACAGGTCTGACTCATGCACAGAACAAATGCAGAAGAGTGACAATTATATTTGTAATGGAGATAGGTAGGTATTCTCTTTAGTGTATATTGAATTATTTTTTAATTAATCATTTACTCAATATTAGATCAGTCATGAGTCATTAAGAAGAACAATCTCTTGGTGCCAGCTGTTCCCTTTGTATTTGGTACTAATACAATTATAGATGTTGGATACCCATTCATAACAGCTCATGAGTTTCACACTTTCGTCTCAGCTATTTGGGTCAGTTACAAAAGTTTAATTGATCAAGTTGTTATGTATAAATTATAGGCAAACTCTTTCTCAAGCATTACTGCTATAGTTAGAATGTATAACTGTAGTTTTAAATGGTGTCTTATTGTGTATGAGTGATGTGAGTTGGTCATAGAGCAACTGGTGATCTAAAGTTATCAACTGTTCAGTCATCCATAAGGGATGAAACTGTCCTTTGCTGGACATCATGGCCAGACCCTTTAGGTGAGATTAGTGCTGATTATTGTCAACTGTTTTATATATGTTTCTATACTGTGCTGACTTTACACCAGAATGCAAAGCTGCGGCCTAAGAATTGATTCTATGGTTCTTTCAAACACAAAATCATCTTTTACACCGTTCAGCTCTGGGAGGAAACATATTTAGATTTTCCTTGCAAACATGAAGCACTGCAAAAAATATATCTGATTTTCAATGTGATGTTACACCATTAAAAAACATAAGAAAAAAATGGGTGGAGAGTGCTCGCAGATTTTCTTTAATCTGTCCCGACATGCTCAGGTTTTTTTTGGTTGCTGTCTTATTGAACCTAATAAACTCCAGTGGCTTTTCTTTAAGTGCTTTTCTGACTCCAGGGAACTTGGACACAGTGTTGGAGCAAGACCCAGGCTTTTTCTGGCCCAGCCCTGGATCATTCTGACCCTCTAAGTACCCAAGATTGGGCCATTCCATTTGTTTGGTCTATATTTATTTCTAAACAAAGATTATCTTGAGTTACGGTGAAAAGATCTTTGGAACTCAACCACAATGTTGTTGCATTGAAGCTGTTCTTGGCATTTGCCGTCAATGATCAAAAGTCAGTCTGTTGCCTGCTGGTTATATAGAAGGCCAATCACTGACTTCTCCATCACCTTTTAACCTCTGAGGGTGCCAGCTCATTGTAGTTTGGGGGCTTTTATTTTATTTACTTGTATTTGCTACAAACTGCAGTCTGGTGTGAACATGTGGAGTTTAGATGGAAAGGGACTGGAGGTTGTAGCTAAATCCAATTGCCACACTGCAGGGTGAAGGCGTGTCACAGTGGTTGGCAGAAAGTGTCCTACTTTGTGACGATTGTATTGAGGTGGTGGAGACATTGTTGTGATGCTTGAGAAAAATGCACTGTGGGCGAGACACATGTACAATGATGTTTATGAAAGTGTGGGTAGCCTAAAGTGTTTTTCATTTGGAAGTCATTTACATCTACAAAGGAAACAACAAGGACTGACTAATTATTATTAAATTATTTGGAAAGAAAGGAAACCTTAATTTGAAAGGGCCTCCCAAAGGTTGTTAATGTAACATTTAAGCCCTTATCTTGACTATTTCAAAATAATATAACAATAGATGACAATATGTTTTATTTATCTTAATTTAACTCAAAATGTATGTCACCAATTGACACATCGATAAAGTACTGCTGTGCTCTCTGGGTTCAGCAATGTGCACCTTTACAAACCATGGCACAAGTAGGAGTTGTCTTTTTTATCTATTTATGTGACGGCTTAATATACAGCAAGGCAGGCTGAAATAAATTAAAAAAAATTCAGACCCTGCTCGTCCAAGAAAAGACCCCCCCCCCCAAAAAAAAAATCGGGGGGCAATGCATACCCTGCAAATGCACCCTATATACCCCATTCAGCCAATGCTAACTTTGTAATATTGCATATAATAATGTTGTTAATGATATTTGTTCAACTGACTAATGGTTAATGACTAAATGTGCTTGTGTTAAGACTCATTATGTTAAACAGGTAGGTCGTCTGGGTCCTGCTTTCAGACATGCAGACTTTCAGAGTCAAGGAGTGAATGGCTGTTGATACCTAAGTTGCAGACCCACCCTACTGTTGTGAGTCATTTGGTCACTGGAGTTGGGGTGTGTCTCTTGTAGTAGTCTGGGGAAAGAACAGCATTGTTGGTGGCTGAGATCCACAAACCTTCCAAACCACCTCCTCTGTTATGCACGCAGACAGGCAGGCAGACACACACACACACACACACACACACACACACACACACACACACACACACACACACAGGTAACAATACTCTGCTTGTGGGCCTCCTGAAGGGCTATGAACAAGAATACAAACAATCCTGGCAGTAATATGCCTGATGTAAAACAGTCTGCTTTGCATTAAAATGTACCATTAGAGTCTTACAGTTACATTCCTGTACCAACCTTGTTATACTCTGAAGTGCACCTGCTCCAAATTCCAGTCTATTAAGTAATATATATCGGCTATATAGGCTAATATGGTCTGCAGCACATTATCTAATTGGATGCTCCACCAGTCCAATTGTTGTATCTCCAGTAGGGGGAGATAGTGACCTGGCACTGGGGATCCAGGTATCCTGCAGAATATGTTACTGGACAAGGGATAAGACAAGGGATCTCTTACATTCTTAAACTGCTTTTTTCATGTTTCTCCATTTGATCAGCTTTCACAGAGTCGGCGTTGTCTTCAGGTCTATAGCTCATGAAGGAGACTAGTGAACTGATACCTAGCTATCTGCTGTGGGTGGAAGTGAATTAGATCTGATTTAAATAATGTGAAGGAAGGTGCTGTTTTGCTTAAGGATAATTAATGACAGTGGTGGATCTAGGATTTTTCTAAATCAGGTGATTCAGTAAGGTGCACAATCAAGTAATTCTTATTCGGCTCTAACTTTAAGTGAAGCCACACCTTACTGAATATATTTTGAAAATTGTTCCTTGTTCAAGCATATCATGTACAAAAAAAAAAACAGATTTAAGCTGGGGCCAGTGCCCCCTAGCCCTGCTCCTGGATCCTCCCCAGATTTATGAATGAGTTTGGGACATATGAGTTGTTGCTTCCTATGAATAACAGTTTAACATGGATTATGGGTTTGACTCTATTAACACATGGAAGAAATTTCAATCAAAAATGTTATCAAATGTAAATAGAAGTATTATAAATGTTTCCCTTATTTGTTCCACAGGATAGTGTAATAATTCTACTTGGAATTTTCCTCAGATACTTCCTTATCAGTGAAGAACAAATTAATTGAGGGGAAAACAGCCCTTCCAAGGTAACAACAACCTTTCACTTAAATTTTGAGAAAATATCTCTGAAATGACCTTAATCAAAATCCATTAGTGGGGATGAAAAATAGCTGACTCAAGATATTCAAGTAACTCATTCCCAAGCATTCAATGTCAGATGGATTGATTTTTGCTCTTGCTGCAGAATTGCTGATGAACATAGGTGAAGTGACTTGACACCATCTAACTCAGACCAAATCAATTCTAAATGAGCCAATATGGGGTATAAAATAAAACCTGGTAGAATATGAACATGAAGAATGTACCTGATCAATAATAACACTGAAGGATGATACAGGGCTCCAGGGGTGGCTCCAGGGTTGGCTCCAGGGGGTGGCTCCAGGGGGTGGCAACCAGGGGGTGGCGACCAGGGGTGGGACCAGGGGGGCACTGGCCCCTGCTAAAATCTGATTGGCCCCTGTCCTGTCAGTAGTCTTTTTTTTAAATAAACTAGTCACTTACCTACAATACTAACCTTAAATATATTGTTATGACATTTTTATTTTCTATGCTTTTCTGAAGTTCACAATGTGTTTGATCAACAATTTTCAATGATGTGTGGCTTTTTTTCTCAAAGCTATAGCTATAGCTTACAGTAAACAATAAATGACTTAAATTACTGAATCAGAAATTGTGCATTAGTGTTGGACATAGAATTGGCCCCACTTGTATTTTGCAACTCTAGGCACTAATAGCATTTCTTCTGATAATAGTAACCAAACCCTAAATGCAACAAAAATAACGTGTTTACCACAGTGTCTTTATTTACTCTATTTATTACCAAGTTTAAAAGTAACACGTACACAAAGTAAAAAGTCGCACTTTGATGCACACGATCATCAGCTGGCCTCATCAATGAGTTTGCAGCGTGTAAACAATTGAGACCATGACAACGTTGTCTGTTGCTAACAACACCGAGTTCTGCATCACTACAAAGATGAAGTAAATGTTTTTGCCACATTAACTGCAGATACGAGGCACTCATAAGGAGGGATGCTGCTCCTGCTTTGTGTTGTCCTCTCTGTCAGTGCTATGGGGAGAAGATATTACCATGGCTGCGGAAGAGATGCAGAGTAATCAGTCAAGATATTAAGAAATGTCACCGCAACCTCACACATCATTGTTTTCATGAATTTTACTTGTGTAATGCTATTGTCATTGTATAGACAGATGCTAAAGCAGTCAGTTGCCGTGGAAGCCATTGGGGAAGTTATATTGCAGCCGCCTGTGGAAACAACCACAAGCTAAACCCCCCCATCAGGAATCCTTTCCATCTTTTTCCCTTTCATCTATTGAATTTTTTGTAGATCATGCAGCAGTTTTTGGCCTATTTAACCTCACTTTTTTGCACTGTAAGCAGTTCTACAATATACTGTAAATTTTCTTATCATTTGTGTGCTGGACCTTGTGATTAGAGCTTTTTGGTGCAGAGGGAAGCTAGTTCATCCTACCTGGTTTATGTTTTTCATAAAATGAAACTTAATTTGCTCTATTACTGCTCACATATGTACATATATGTGTATAAATACTGAGTGCATCACATGACTAGATCACACCAATTTCGACACTGTACTTCCTGTATTAATAAGAATACACATACCAAGTGTGAAGTCAGTTAGTTGAACTGTTAGTGAACTATGCAATACACATAGAGACAGACATAAAGACAGGAAGATATTTTTGAAATTAGTAGGCAGATGTCTCAAATAGTTACCAGACCATTTAATAGTACATTTTGTTGACTGAAAATGTATGTCTTCCCTCCAGGTTTCATAAATTATTTCTGATAGTTTAGAAAGTAAAGTGTGACTTTGACTTACTTGTGTATAAGGTTTCGGTTTGACATAAGCACCAATGAGAAAATCTTTTGACTAATGTCTCTCAGGGTCTTTGGCCCCTCTCGTTTTTTGACGTCCCATGTTTTTAATTGACATCACTTTATTTATTGATTGGGTCATTGCTGAAAGATTTTGGACAAAGACGCAGACAGCCTGTGGTCCTTATTTTACCCCATGACCATGATTTTTAAATTTGGAAAGCAATTTCTCAGTTTATTGATGCCTACCTTGACGTGTCTTAAACTGAGTTCTGAACTCAGATAAAACGGGGCCTCATGACCTCCAGAATGGCTACATGCAGGGCCGTAGTCAGGGTTTTAAAAAATACTGAGGAAATGAGTCAGTACCCAGGAGACTCAAATCTAGAGTGAGAGCCAGTAATGTGACTGCATCAGTTTCAGCACTTCACATCAAACAGAAGCTACAATCTACACTCCTTCACACATTTATCCTTCAAATTCCCAAAAGTCCCATTTCAGAAAAGGTGCAGTAAAGATTTCTACGCACCAAAGTACAAACTGATCATATAATATCAGTGTAGGTTTGATAGAGTTGTCGATCAATAGCAGTGACTCAGTGATTACCTGGCAAAGGGCTTTTCTGACTTTCAAAACTCACTTTGTGACCTTTCCTCAGTGGGGATGGAAAAGGTAGAATTTTAACATTTTATTGAACAATTTTATCTGGTGCTACACTGTTCTGCAGTGATGCATTTGTGTTGTTAAGCATTTTAAGCCAAAAAAAGGTAAACGATTTTGTACACACACACACACACACTACACTACCTTTGTGAGGTGAGGACCACAGCTGGTCTGTCCTGAATAACAGTCATGCTGGAGTTCCAGCAGAGGAAATGTCTAGAAAGAGGGTCCATATGTGGTGGGCTCATCCTAATGTACAGTAAGAGTAACAACACATATAGTAACATACATACACACACACACACACACACACGCACACATACACATCGTGTCCTACACCTCTAACCAAAACCATTATTATCACTTGTGTTCTCTATGTCCTCCATACCACAGAGGACAGTACATTCAGTGACATCTCCTGTACTTACGCTAACTTTAACCATAACCACTATTTGGCTAAACCTTTATGAAACTTTTATGCAGATAAAGCACCTTTGAATTTAAATTAAATATGATGGCTGTTACATGAGCTGAGACTCAGCATCACCTGGAAGCAAATGTCCTCCATCAGATCACTGCTGACAGTAGCAGAATGAGGGAGCTGTGGAGCAGAACTTCTGATGCAGATCTGAGCCTCAGCTCTCTCCAGGTTAATGTGCTGGCGAATATGACCATTAATAAAGAAACACAACAAAAGATAAATGGCTATTGTTTTTTACTCACAACAGACAACATAATGCATAAACAGGCACACCCAGACTTCTGCCAAAAGAACAACACTCACACAGATGGCAGGGATGGATGCTCCCATTTTAAACAATAAAGCAGTATAATTAGTAACAGTACCATTATATTCTGTAGTATCAACAACATTTTGCCATAAAAATGTTTGACACGTTGAGAATTTGCAAGGATACGTGATTAAGCACCATAAGGGATGGATGGTGATGTTGAGATCAGGCTTGAATGTGAATAAACAAATTACTTTCATGTGCTTGTGAGGGGGAGAACCCTAAGCATAGTGAGCCCCCAGGTAGAGAGATCAACGGATGAGCAGTAACCTGCCATCAGATGGAGGGATTAACTCTATGTTTAGTTTAAACACTTTATTGATGTGAGTACATACAGTGTACAGGAGGTATCAAGTAAAATAGTAGTACAGGAGGTCAATATGACATGTCACGTATCGTCTCTAGACTAAGATCCACCTGAGCAGAAATCTAGGCATTAAACTGCAAGAGAAGAGCCTTGAGTCAAAAGCAAATAGAATTGACCTTCTGGACATTAAACAGCAGAGTATGTTAAAGGTCAGAGTCAGAAGAGCAGGAAAGTGGAACAGCAGACAGAGAAAAGTGAAAGCCACTGACACGGGATGTTCGGTTAGAAAGCAGAAACCGAAAACAGTGAGAGCGGTAACAGCTGAGAGAAGATGACAAGCCACCCATGGAAGAGACATCAGATAAGAGGCAGAAAGACAAGAGCACCTTAATGGATAGTCTCAGAATTCTATTAGAGGAGGAACACAATGATGAGATGGAACAAGGACAAAGCATTTGAAGAAAAAGACAAATTACAGATAAAAACCAATAATAGTGTGTGGGGGAGATTAAAGTGAGGGGTACAAAACAGCAGAGAGACAACTGGAGCATAACGTGGGTGAATTAAATATGTTGAAGGTGAAATGTTTTTAATTTCTCATGTCTATTTGCATTATTACTTGATGTTCACTGGTAATTATTTTATTTATAATAATAATAAATTATATCTTTTGGCAAGCCTCCCAGAAATAATGTCAGTAATTGGAAAGAAAACCAGGGGAGTATATAGAATAAATTACTACTACAACAACTAATCAGAATAATAATAATAATAATAATAATAATAATAATAATAATAATAATAATAATGCTTGTTATTATTGCGATGTTCCTCTCACTGTTTTGTGTTGTGATCCTAAAGTGCAGAAAAATTAAACAAGTGCCACGTATTGCTGTGTGTGAACAGATGGCTCCCTGCGACCTCACACTGGTGGTCTATTCAGTCCTGACATCTCTACTGCTGCGTTGAATATCTTTTCCGTAGTCATTTGATTTTAGTGAAATAAATCTTTTATTTGGTTCACAGCATGTGATGACCACAACACATGCCCTGTAGCCTCATCAACAGGGGTGAACCGAGCGCTCTGAAACAACCTACTTACATACAAAATTTAGTCTATCACCTCTTTCTCCATCTGATCTTTTGGCTCCGGAACAGTGAGTTCAGATTTTCCTCTTCTTTACTGATGCATCTCTTATAATAATGTGTAACAATATGCAGGATGGTGTGTGTGTGCGTGCAAAGACTTCCAATATTGTGCTGTGGTGCATTCATGTGTTGGGAAGATGTTTTGGGAAATGGGCTTATGCTGTTTCTTGCAGAAAGTTGAGAAATCTATAATGTCTCTACTAAGCCAACAGTCGCTTGGCTTAGCTTGAAATAAAGACCGGAAAATATTAAATATCTTAGTATAGCTCTGGATGTATAAGTGACATTCTCTGAAAATACAGAGTATATTTTCAAGAGATGCTAACAGCAACTTTATCTCCTTAGGGAACTAAGCTGTCATCAATATCCTTAACTCTACAAAGTGACCAATGAGATGTATCATGTGATCTTGTCCATGTGTTTGTTTCACCAATTTCTTTTCTTGTGTTTGGTGAGCCGAAGACACATTTCTACCTCAGTGGATAAAGATATATCCTATCCTAAACAGAGGAAGCAGTCAAACTAGTGTGAGGAGTAGAGTGGGATAATGCGTTGATAATCTTACACAGTGTCCGATATCATTCACTCGTTCACTAACCCCTATAGGGTCTTCTCCAGAGCTCTGACAGTGAGCTCTTTAGAAAAAGAAAAAATTCTTTCGGACACGACTCGCACATTTTCTCTGCACTGGTAATGATGTCATTGTCACAGGATTATGACGTACTACAACAATAATGTGGGCCGGTGGAGAATCCCACAATATATTTCAAATGTTTATTTTACACCTTAAGGTTAAAATAATGTTGAATAATCATCTTTAAATATGGAAATAAACTTGTTTGCCCCAGTTTGTGCTGCACTGCTGCTCTGCTCATATTTACATTTGTGCGACAGGTTGGGCTGTTCCTGCTGCCCTCGCTCTCTTCTCTTGAGATGATGGTACATATTGCTCGGTTAGTGACCATCGGTTGTTCACTATTTTTCATGATGCATTATGGGAAATGCGTGCACTATAGGGAATAAAAAATGTCCCTGAACATTTGAACACCACGACAAAATGGCGAACTATAGTGATTGGTGAGTGATTTGGAACCGAGAGTTAGTGTCTGATCATTCGCTCTCTGTTCTGGGCTGCTGGTGAGCTGCAAGGTGCAAACCCTACAGCTGTGGTGAATTGGGACAATTAGTGAACCATGGGGGTGTCTTGCATAAAAGGACTCTAGTGTTTCCAGTTGCGAGTGAGGTGGAGGCTACGTGACTCTACTGGTGGTCTTGTTATCTTGGGCAAACATTGTTTTTGTATGTGTAACGTGTTAATTTTTAGTAGCAGAGTTTTCTCCTGCACTTCGACAGTGTCCACACTTGTTCACTCTGGGACACCTCTTGATTTGTGTGCATGAATTTGAATATACTGTGGTAATTTTATTGCTGTGATTTTATTGTACCCTTGCCTCTAAACTTTTACTGTAATTTTGGTGCTGTTTTGGGGATTCATATGATGTCTACTTCACCCTTTTTTTTAAAGAAACATTTGGTAATTGATGCTGCTTTACTAGATCTCTATGTGATATGAAGACTTATTTTATTACTTGATTTTTTTGTTGCATGTTGTTTAAAGACCAAATTAGTATATTAGGATATCAGTTGTTTTTTATTGAATGTTTTCAGGATTTTTTTTTGTCTATGTTGTAATGTTCACTGAATGGGAGTAGACCTATGAAACAAAGCATTTGGTTCGTTGTTAGAATTGTAAAAATAAATTGTAAATATTCATCCTGGTTTGCGGTCTGCTGTTTCTCTTACTGAAGTACTTTTCCCAAGGTAAACATTGCATTTAAAGGGGCTTGCCCCTGTGAATTGTTCTAAAAAATCTGCCAAGTAGTCCAACACATAACCTTCTGTCTACCACCAAACCAATCATACCCCTGTGATGCAACCGGTCTTGTAATGCAGCTTCTGTAATGTTTTGATTAATGAGCTTTAGAGGTGCTGGAAGGTGAAGTTTGTTACTTGAACAATACCTGCATGACCTATCTTCCTCATAATTGGCTGTACATAGAGTAATGTCCATGGCAATACATGCAAAACTGTCCTTTTTTAAGTTATTTTAAAGTTCGGTTTATTTCATTCTAGGTTTGTAATTAATCCTTTAATAGATCAGAAAGAAAGATGGTGCAAAGATGCAGTCAGATATTTTAGGATCACCCAACTCATCTTTGACCATGTGATTTCCAAAACCACTTCATGCCACTGACTCACACAGTGTGCTTCTGTGGCTTCTGAGTCTACTGTGCTCTTTATGAACCCATCACTGCAGAAATGTGATATTTCTCATTGAGCTCATTTTTGTAGTGCCATTGCTGAAATCTATCCTCTCTGCCGCCTTTTAAATTTGTCCAAAAAAGAATCCTGATTGGGCTGGAGGGCATAAAACTACTAAAACTGGACTACAGTGATGTCTCTTTCTGTAGTCTGAAGTGAAATACCATATTTGTGACATTGATTTTATTAAAGGCTGACATTTTAAAAGTCCACCTTTTGCTCTTTTCCCACAGTCCCCACTGTGAATTTGGATTATTTCATGACTGTTGAGAGAGTTGCTGGACATTTTGATCTTGCATCAATAAATCTTTCAGCACTACCGAACCCATTCTGTAATCAACTCAAAAAATCTTTATCCAGAATGAGGATCTCACTCCAAGGAAATACATGCAAATTAATTAACTAAGATTGTGTGGGAATGTCACCTAATCTCGACACTGTGGTTGTCAGTCTCACTAATACTGGGTCAGACTGGTGGATTCAGAAGACTTTTGTGGTTTTGCACTTTTTTGGCCCTTTAAGAACAATCTACAAATACACTTTATACGACTGTAAATGTTTTTCCACAGCATACATGCTTTGGAAAGCATATGGCAAGATGCTGGTAAAACCACTCAAATCTAAAAGAAGTTTTTATCACAATAATGACCTATACCTCAAGTTTCCAGATTTTAAGAATTCCTACCTGCTAGTTTCAGGTTAATTTAAATAAACATAGGCAATCCATCACAGTAAACAACTCACATGTCTATCTTAGCCTGAAAGTTTTTGGAAGTCTTTTCAATGGGAAAGTTGGATTTGGTTGAAAGACTTGCATTGAATTTCCAGTCTGTTAAGTTAGTTGCTCTTTCTGTGACGGAGCCTCTTCACTGTGTCCTGCAGTGACACTTTTTAAAGCTTTTTGATGTTGAGTTGCTCTTAGAGTTAAGTAACAGGGCTTTTTTTCCTTCTGACTCTCATATGATCTCTATTGCTGCAATGAAACAGTTTCCCTGGCGCCCTCATTATACGCTTCAAAATGACTTTTCATTGAGAAAAAAAACCCAGCAGATGAAGTATCCACCCCACTATGAACATGGAAAGACTGCTCTTGCGCTTGCTCTAAATTTCATCAGACTTTCCCTAAAAAGTCAACATGCAGTTGAGGCACTATTATACATTTGGAAAGTCCATATCTCTTTCTTGGGGTTGTTTTTACTGCACTGTAGCTACAAAAATGCTTGAGATGCTTTTTGAGTTCTGCTGAGCTGTGAGAGTGCCAACGTGAGTATTTAGAAAGTGATGCTCAGCCGGACAGCTCTGATTAGCATGCTAATTGTTAGCTCTCCCCTCTGCATCTGAGCAGCTTAGCCGACGATAGCAAAACACATGTAAATTTAAAGGCTTATCTGGTTGCTTGTTGTCAGCATTGATGCTCCTCCTCCTGCTACTGCTTCCTATAGCCAGAGGCTGTTCCATGCCTTGGAGGCATTAAATCAACACTTTTGTCTTATAGGCATAACAGCAAAAATTGTCCACACATTTAGACTCATATATCTCACAGCTGAGGAACACTGTTCTTTTTTGTCTCTCTCGGGCAGATGAAAGGACAATGATATCTCTGTGGTATTAGGGTTTTCATCACGCTAGGTTCTTGTACTTGACACACTGTCAGGGTGTTTGACACGTCTTCCGGTCAGGATATGGTTATGAATAATAAACCCTGCAGACGGGTGCAGCGATGGCTTTCAGTGCCTCTGTAGGTTCTCATGCAGCACAACAGGCGACATGATTTAAAGGAAACGTATTATGCTCATTTCAGATTCATAATTATAATTTGGGTTATCACTTCAAAAGGTTTACATGTTCTAATGTACAGAAAACACATCACTTTCCATCACTTTACCATCTATTGCTGCAGATCCTCTTTTTTTTTAAAGTGCCATAAAAATAAAGTATTATATCTATATGTTTTTTTGTGGAGGTTTTCAGTACAAAGCCCAGTCTAAGTTCTTACCATTTTTTTTCCAATTGAAGCAAAGCACCACAAAGTCAACGATTTCATTTTTTTCTTTCTTTGCTCATTTGAACCAATTCGGATCAGTGAAGTGATTTGTGATACCACCTCTAATTTGCTGCACACTGCCAGTCAGAGCCTAAACTGAGTTTCTTCCCGAAATCCACGGAAAAGTGTCTCTGCAATTCCTGCCTTGGATAATGGCGGAGCTGTAGGGGGTCATTAAAAATGTAAGCCTCACTCATCTAGCTCCAAAACAGTTCAGGATTCAGCATACACTTTTAAGTCTGCTCTCAAGTTTAAAATATGATTATGAAATACCTCAATTATTTAAACTTTGTGTGCTTTGAAGTCTCATCAAACCAAACTCCTCTTGTCACTTTTGCAGCAGTGAGGAGAGTCTTGACAGTAAAGGTGACCTGAAGGCTATTGTTCTCTCAGTGAAGTCAGATTAAAGCTTCATGTATATAGGATGGAGGTGACCTAGCCTGAGGCATAATCATCTGTGTGCATCCCCAAAGTGATTGTTATCCAACTGGGTCCATGTGCGAGGTATAATAACCAATATTTCACACGAATTTTCAACTGAGCCACTAAGAGGAGCAGCAGTTAAACTGATGAAAACTCTTCCCTGGTGTATTTGAGCTTAAAGCCCTGCACTACTATAGGCAGCTAACGAGAATGGTGAAAAAACCTTTGCTTATGCTGCCACAAACAATCAACCATTCTTCTTAGAGCTGCTGCAGGAGCTGACTGAATCCATAATATACAACATTCTGTTGTGGTATACCATTATAACCATATCCCTTTTTATGTTTTAGCCTAAATAGAAATAGTCTGTTGTTCTCACACAGTTGTTGTATGCAAGTGTCTGTCAGTGAGACTGTGAGCATGTAGCATGCATGCCATAAGTTCTATCAGTCCCTTACTTTTTCATGCACACCAACCCCAGAGGACCGTCAGATGTGAGGAGGGGAGCAGGAGGCAAAGACAAAGCGTAGCCTAGAGGCAAAGCCAAGCCTGCCTCAGTAAAGAAGGATGGAAAAGGCTCCTTCGTATTTTTCTCATGCTTCCAGCTTGGTAGCATGAGCATGCATAGTGTGGATGTGCTGAGCATGGTATGGGTGATTTATCAGCTCGGGAAGACAAGCTGGTTGGTGCTTTGAAGACCACAACTCCTGAGGCTTCTGATGGGCATGAAACGTATAGTATATATATGTGTCTTGAAAGAGATGTGTCTGTTCCATGTACACAGAGCACAACAACGTGGTTTAGGAAATAAAAATCCCATACTTTTTTTTTCACTCTAGATTGTGAAACAATGTTCTATGCTCCTGTAGAAGCCACAAGTCTGTGCGCTATCAACTGTGCTTTAGGAAAAACATTTATAATCGCAATGTCTAGGAGAAATACCACATAACCCACAATACTAAGGTGTAATAGCGATGTCTGTGATTAGTGGTGGCCGCTGTTACCATGGAAATGTTTATCCCAACCTTGAAAATTGTGTTGGCTGCGATCAAGTCATTCAGCAACACATTATGTTTACCACATAACTCTTATTTCCCTTTCTAACATGCTGCAGTTTTTAGAGATGAGGAAAATAATTGTTGGAAAGGGATCATTTTCAGTGGTTAATGGGATACATAGTTCCTTCAATCTTAAATATACACACACACATATATATATATATACACAAAGTCTTCTGTTTTGTGACTTGCTCTATTGCTAAGCCTCGATGTAGATGATACACACTTATCAACAGATAATTTGAATAATCTCTTCAGTGCTATATTGAGTTGATTTACTAAGAGCACATAAATATGTGACAGTCCAGTGGTGTGATCTATTCCCATCCTGCCAGATGCATCAGACATATCATATTTATCTCTCCACTACTGGCAGCATCTAGGTTTTTGGTACGAGTATGTAATTTATGTTGTTGTATGTATGGGGGAAATAGTGAGATGAAATTTTGAGTTGCAGCCTCGATGCCTCATGTGCACAAGAATATGTTTCTTTCTCTTTTCTCAAGCATAGGCTGTTGGTGCATGATAAGAAAGCGCAGACTGGGAGAGTAATGATTTTTCTTCCATCTCATGTTTCTCGTCTTTTATATTTGACCCTTAAAAATGTCACTGCAGCCCAAGAAACTCTCAGTCATTTCAGCCCACAGAATATGGATTTTCCTTATGGGGAGACATCTTACTTCCACATCCCGCTGAGTAACGATCAGGTTAGGTGGATTTCCATTGAAGAAAGCGGGTGTTGCTTTCAGATAACACATGTGCTGACTTAAACTTGCTACTGGATTTCACCTTGTTCCCTGCCTACGACCACACCCTTCCCTTCAGAGGGATCTTTCTCGTTGATGTTCAGTGTGTGCTTTTCTTACATCACATTGTGTTTTTCTCTAAATGTCGAATGCATACTTACAAAGGGATACAAATGGACAGCAAGAAGAGACCGGACTGAGAAGATAAAAGGCAGAGAAATACAGAGATAGAGAGATAATGTGATGTTCACATATATAACTCCTTGATAAATTCCCTGGGGTGGTGTGTTTGGGCTCACTTGTTTTTTGTCACTGCCCTTAACTTGCAGGTACACCCCTTTTACTGCACTTTCAATAGGAAATGGTGTCCGGGTTAATGCGAGTAGCATATCATGTGCTAGGTGGAAGGCGGCACAAGACTCTCTTTTCTCTTGTGTCACGCCAAAGGCAGAAATTCCCTCTAGTTGATTATTTAATAAAAATACATTATATAAAATTATGTCTATGTTGCTGTTTCATCTTTCGACTGTAGCAGAGAGGAACTATTTTTTTAAGAAGTACTGTACACTTAAACTTTGGCTGCACTCTGGTGGTTCCCAATTTGAGATCAGGCAGGGGGTCCATTGTTTTTCCTCAGGACACGTCTGCTAATGGACACTGATTGTTGGAACATTAAACCTGGATCTTTCAGGAAAGAGAAAAGACTGTCTGTCCACAAGGTGACTGGTGTGGGATTAGCAGTAGAAAACAGGATGGCAGGGGTAAATGGAAAAGAAAGAGATTATAGAAGCATTTTATCAAAGTGGGCTTTAAAAAGATTTATTGTAGAAATTATAATTTCACCTTAAAATTATAAAAGAGGGTGTTTCAGAGTCCTGGGACTTACGAGACTTCATCAACTTTGGTCTTGAGCCAAGGCTCAGCTTGGACAGCCTGTCCCCACTGTCCCCACTGTGCCACAACAGTTAAAACTATTTTACTGTTGTATGAAAACATAGACAACCCTTTAATTTACAGGCCATTAAGTAATATGAAAAAATTGTTAAGTAAGAGTAAAGTAAAATCAGCTAAATCATTATAACGTCAAGTTGTAGAATTACCTAGTAATTATAGGGAGAATAGAGGGGTTTGGTAAGTAATTATATGGTTATTATTATAATAACATGTATATAGCCCAAATTTACAGGGTAAAACAGTCATATGCAGTCTGCCATCAAGATGCTATAGAGACATTTCAACGACTGGGTTCCATTTTAAATCCTGTCCATACTACAATACAATTCACATTCTCTGGGCCTCTGGTGTACACAGGAAGCATTCCGTTGTTAGTTGCAGATTGTTGAATAATAGCTTGTCTTCTACACATGTAAGCAGTCATCTTAAAATCCTGACTTTTACTGCACAACAGCTGGGTTAACAACCCTTATAATTGATTATCCAAAGTAGTTGAGTGTTGTTGTTGTCTTCCAGAAGGTATGTTATAGGAGCCTGACGAATGAGTGAAGGCCACATTGTGACAGAAAGACCCAATCAGCATGCAGTTGTGAATTTCCACATAATCATTTCCAAACGTCTCATTTTCTGCCATTCCACACTAAAACGAAGCCCCAGAGTTTTTAAACTAAAATGAAGAATTTTCAAGTTTTCTCTTTAGCAGCTCTAAAACTCTGGAGTGATGTGGATGCCTGGTGAATCCATAGCGGAGTTGATACATTTCACTCAAAAACATCTTAGTGTGGATGCAGCCTGTCATTCCCCTTTCTCATAGGGAGCGGGACGTTTCACAAGCCTGTAATTATAACGCCCACAGCAGTCATTTCAGACAGTGATGTTACACGATACAGCTAATTTTTCCACAACAGAAACGCCGAGCAAAATGGGCACAGAGGCAAATAAACATGGTTAATTGGTGCTGAATGCTGACACTAGAGGACACTTACTCTGCACTGAAGCACTGGGTACAGCAGCAGTAAACATGAGAGGGCTCCCATTCAGTGTGGTGCAGACAAGATGTGCAGTCAGGAATGGCACTGAATGCTGAATGAATATGTAGTTCATGTGAAACACACACACCCAAAAGTGAATCATTGTATACATTTGTGTCTGAGTGAAATTAACTTTTTATCTTACCCCATTATCAAGCCAAAAATTGTATTTGGTACTTGTGATCCCTATCTGCATCAGCTGTTCTTCGATTTAGTCTCAACAGCAAATGGTCCGGCATCCTGAATTACAAAACTAAGATAGAGGACATTGTAAACAGTGCCTGCAGACTGGTGTTCTTGTTTTGTTCCTGTCTGGCAGCACCTTGATTTCAGCAGAAATCCTGTAGTGGGTCCTGTATCAAAACATAAACAGTAAAAGGTTAGGTTTTGGTGAGATGCCTACAAATTTAAACAAAGAAACGTTGTATTTTAGATCAACATCTTAAAAGTTTTGTAACAAAGATATACTTATATTTCAGATTTTATGTTTGTTGAACATCATACTCACCAAGTAAATAATTTAAAAACCTATTTTTAGTTTTTTCAAAGAGGATGAAAATGCCTTTGAATAAACTGTGCAGCCTGAGCTGCAGCTCTGAGGATCTGTTATCAGTAGCATGTGGGAAACAAGATTGTTTTTGACAGCTTTTGTGTGATTTGAACAAATGGGTTCACCACTGTACATTTTTCCTCTCTTCTACTCCACTTTTTTCTCAGCACAGACAAAAACTTGCCATTCCTCTCTATCACACCGAACCAATTGGTAATTTTGAGAGAATATAGAAAATCAGGAGCTGAAATAGGAAAGGATGAAGCACATTGAGTTTAACTGTGGCAACACCTGGAAAGTAAATTACAAAGCTTCAGCACAAAATATGTCAGTGATGCCACTGAAGAACCCAGATTGGTGAGATATACCAGGTAGAGGGGGATTTTTTGTCCTCCATGAGAAATCATGATGTTGCCAGCACCATTTCTCTGTGGTAGATGCCTCCACCGTTCTCTGCCCTCACCTAAGATGAACTGTCTCCATAGATGCCTCGAAGTGGGTTTTTCATGTTGATGGGAGGTGGTCAACGATTTCTCTTGAATACCAAGTTACATATTTTTCACAGCAGATACTTTGACTGCTATAGCAGAAAGTGCAGTGACACATTTTGTGGCTCTTATGTGTCCCAGTAAAGCAGGTCAGTGACTAAGCTTGCAGTGCCAGGAACCTGGATCTGGTTAACCCGAAAGGAATTAAGGCCTGACTGGACTTTTTTTTCCCACCTCTGCTCCTCTTCTTTTGGCTGTGAACGTGAATAAACACAATATGTTGTTCTCTGTAAATGTCTAGGACAAATGAGTGAGGGCCAAAGACGTGATGTAGTGTTTTATGGATGGGCACAGAGAGGGAAATGTACAGTATCTTTGTATCCATATGATGAATGATGAACAGCCCCTGGTACATGGGTGTAATCGCTAACGATGGTATGCAATGGAAATTTAGCATCAGCATTCATCTAAAGACACAGGGAGTCCTTGGAATTCATTGAAATGTTGGGTGATTCCAACCAATTTTAAGCAGCATCTGTTCTCCTTTTGATCTTGACTGTCATTCAACAGACAAGTCAGAAAGTATGAAGCTCACAGAGGATCTCTGGAGGCGGAGGTCAGAAGATGCCCAATTGCAGTGAAAGTTATCTTCACCAAGGAGGTTATGATTTCACCCCTGTCCATTTGTTTGTTGGTTTGTCAGCAAGATAACAGAAAATCAACAACGGATTACCATACAACTTGGTGCTAGGATGCAGTATTGGTCAGGGAACAACCCATTCAAATCTGGTGTGGATCTGGGATTTTATTTTCATTGTGAGACAGGCATTTTTTTTACAATTTCCCCAGGAATAACTCATGGATCTTCGTAAAAAAATCAGGGACATATAGGGAACTGATATCTGAGTTTGTGAAATGTGTTTTGATAGAATTTAAGGGGACTGTTGGGCCTTGGTGTGGACGTATGTGCTCTACTTTTAGTTTCCCATGTAGAAGCAAAGTCACACAGTAACTATGTGTTCTCCCCTCTGTGCTACAATCACTCACCTTTTACACAAGGTCACCAGTTTCCTTACAAAATCCCTTGAAGCCTGTGTCCTGGTGTGCAGAACTTTTATAGCTATTGATTGGTTGTGTTTGATGCCATCGCTGCATCCGTTGATAATACTGAGTATCCCACTGCAGCAGCACTGCAGCCCGCCGACTAAAACATTGCAGAAGGTGAGTTGCAAGAACCTGGGAGCCTGTGCTATGCACTTGGCTGCTCTTTGCACTGTGAGTAATTGATTAGTGGTAATGGATACAAATTCAACCTGAATGGAAGATATTGGCAGAAAATATTTTGCAAAGGAACCTACAAGCATAAGACAGAGTAAAAAAGCAGATGGGCAACAAGGGCAACCTACATGTGCTCGGCAAAAAAGTTAACTTCATTTTGGATCCTGTGAGTTCTTGAGAAGAGGTATGTGATGAGTGATAATGACAATTGATAATGATGTAATAACCACAGTCATCTAGGGAGTGTATGACAAAAACCGACAATAACAATCTGTGACATAGCTTAAAGCCATGTTACTGTTACAAAGCCAGTTCAGAACAAGTTTTTACATTTAAGAATGTTGACCATACATGCTATAATATGGATGGAGAGACAAACCTGAACAACATGGCTCCCAAGGCGTGTGGGTAGACCCCATGGCTGAGTCCAACATGTCCTCAACTTATTTCCTTGTTTGGCTGCCTTTTCGCTACTCTGTATTCCTCTCTATTTTCTGCCTTGTGAGCTCCCTCAATGGTGTGTTGCTGTTGCACACTTGAATGCAAATCAGCTCTATGAAACCAGAGAAGTTTCCAAGCTCTGTTTCTGATTCACGAGTTACACACCTCAAGGCAGGTTATTGTACGCTGCACTACAAATTGACGATGCATGCATGTTGTATAGACAGAAATAGAGCCATATACCTGCAGGATCAATGTATGAGATGAGCTTGTCAACTGTTTTCCAATTTTATTAAATTTTTGGAGCATGTGTATTTCTGACACATGCATATTATTTATTAGCTTTGTATCTGTGAAAATATGTAAAAAACTGTTAAAGTATAAATCTTTGTGTTTCTGTATCCTCAGCACAGAAGCTTCGGAGGTATGCAGTGACTGGTTGCACCAAAATTGGTTGTTTCCAGCCAGTACAGCATGGGTCATGTATTTGTGGTTTTGGAAGAAGGCTGGCTTTAAGCAGAATTTACACAACAAGAGATTTTTAGACATTTCCTCTGTGTGTATGTACAGTACATTATTATACAGTAAAATGTATTTGAAATGGCGTTTATTATGAAGCAGTGACAAAAAATTTAATGTATTTGTGAAAAAATAGACTAAATCTCTCATTGATGTAGTATTTATCCAGTTTTTACATATTTTAGTGTTCATATTTTGAGAAAATTATTATGTTTTTTTCTAGATTTTCTCCAACATTCATAAGAAGATTTTTTCAGAGTGTATATAAATATTTTCTCAGCTTCCTATTGGTGAATTTATATCGTCCTCTGTTTTAGTGAGGTTATATTTACTATGAGATAACTGTAACATCACACCACAGGGATTTTTATTTATGACACCAAACCTGGGACAAGAATCTTCTTTGAAGTTTTGTCCACTGGCAGCATCGTCAGATGGCTGCATCATGTTTATTCTTTTTGTTGTCCAATGAAATGTGTTTAACGTCATGCTGTACGTGCCTTGTGTGTGTTATTATTTGTCATTAAAGTACCTGCTGGATTCTTCACATCAGAGCCTGTCCACTCAAATTGTTATCACTCAGCTCCAGCTGATGGTTAGTGTTGGCAGTGTGAATTGATAGAGTTCTTGATCAAGAGGATTCACTAGACTGCGATTGAGTCATGTCGTGAATGCTAAACAGGGATATTTATCATGGATAGTGGGTGAGACATACGAGAACAGCTCAAACAGCCTTAATATGCACTTTGTTTGTTCAAGTGGAAATTAAAAGTGTGGACAAGTGCTTTCTTTGGGAGACAGAGGACACAAGAAGATCAAGTGTTTTCTTACACGCTCCTGACAGTTTAAAGAGCTGGGGGATAGGAGTGGGGTCAACAGGATTTTCAGGTGATTGACACATTTTTCCTGGAAGTCAAAGGATCTTAAGATTCTGGGGGATATAGATATTTTAAAGAATTAGCACAGGATGCCATCAGGCTATATCCAATCCCAAATTACAGCCATACATCCAGTTTAATAGATATGAGCTCACGTCTGATGTGTACTGGACGCACACCACTGACAGTGCTCTAACGTTACTACAGATATTCTAGTGCAGTTTAGTTCACATTACAATTTTCTCAAATGAGTGGAAAGTTTCTATCAAAAAGATTAAAAATGTCCTTCATTCCACAAGCTGTAAAGTTTTCAAACATGCACAAAAGGTGCAATGTAAGAAGTGTAGACACCATAGCTCCATAAATGTTAAAATTTGCAGAAACTAAAGCTGCTAACCAGAGCTGTACTGTTATGAATTTGTTATTATGTTAATTATGACAATTCATGAAAGACATTTTTAGAATTTTTAATCAAATTCAACACTGCGTTTCCTTGGGCCCTGAACAATACACATCTCAAGTGTGAATATGGTTCTCAAGATATGACAGACAGACAGATAGAGATTTGTGGAATTAAAAGATAGATGTATTGACAGCAACTGGATGAATTGAAATTTGATTCCAATATTCTCAGTCCCCAAAGGATGAACTCTATAGGCATTAATGAGTCTCTGACTTTTCCTTATGCAGCTCCACCAGTTAAAAGTTTTCACTAATCCAATGAAATGCCTCAAACATCTGTTGGACTGATTCCAATGAAACATGAAACCTGGTTCAAAAATTCATGTTGTCCTCAGGATGATTTAAATCACAAGGTAACCACTACCAGCCTCAGTTAAACTTTCATAAAAGAGATTTACAGCAGTTAATATGGTTAACATGTAGCTGCTATAAATCAACATGGTGGCATTGTTATTGTGAGCATGTTCCAGATATCAGCTAGTACAGCTGGTACCTACTGTTGGAGTTTTAGAACACCCACATTTTTATTGAAATGTTTTCATTTCAAATGATGACTCACAAACTGTGTGCCAGCCTCAGACAATACTTAACTGCAGTAGAACTGTGCGCTTCTATCAAGTGCGACACAGTAGTGTGAACTTTTGTATGTTTTCAGTTATAGAGTGTATTCAGCTGGTGAATGAGTCAAATAATTAGATTCAATTTAGGAGTAAAAATTTTCTAAATATTTGTTATTTACATGTTTTAATTTCACAATGAAACATCACACATTGTATATTTTAGAAACTACTAGAAAAATGGGGGTGTTCTAAGACCTTTGACCATTTGTGTACAAGCCACCTGAGCCACTGGCATAGCTAGACTCATGATGTTATGTTGTGTATTTAATGCTTTAATGAAAGCATCCAACCTCTCCAGATGGACCATGTTTACCAAACGTTTCACAACCTGTTGCATCTACTTGAACATTTTTGTACCTATATCTTTTCATATTTATGAACCTTATCAGGTAATTTAGTTAATATTCCATATCCTGGCTCATAGTCGGTGGCTTATTGACTCCTTTTTCCTATGAACATGACACATAGGTACGTTTTCTCAGATGGCTATTGTAAATGTTTTTGAAATCTCATTATTTCATTAATCAGTATCTCTATGCAGTGATATTATCTATCTGACATCCTTGAACTCAGGTAAATCCCAGAGCTAATCTGCACCTTTTAAACTCACCTTCACTCTCAGAGTGTGGCCAGTGGGGCAGTCCCAGAAGCTGACTGCAAAGTTGGCTGCTACCTCAGTAAATCTGGAGCTACACACACAGGTTGCAGGAATATATTTGAATGCATTTTAATCGGGGGCTGAATATTCATCAAATACCTGTAATCAAATACCTGTAATCAAATACCTGTAAAACACTACGATCGGGTCAGGAGCAGACATGCTGGACTATAAGCCGTGGTCTGGTGCAGTATCTGCAGCAACATGTCTGTGATTATGTGCAAATCATCATGAGACGCCCACAAGAAGAGTGGCATTGTTAGCAATGCTCTGTTATGTTCACCACTTCACCCAGTTAGTAGAGAAACAATGTGAAACCTTTCAATAAAGAAAAGAAATGAGTCTGGATGTGACTTTTTCCCATGCAAATTGGGCCGTCTTTGCATTTCAGCCACCCACATTTGCATTTATAGTGTTTCACTGAGCTTGTTTAGCTGTGTTTAATCATCAGGGATATTTTCTAAGAGGAGGTTCATTAAGCCCTTGTGAAGTCTCGTATCAGTACAGTTGAATTTTTATCACTGCAAACAAGAGGAAAAAACATCTCAAGCCTCAGAGTTTTGATGAGGACAAGTTCAAGCAGCTCCATCAGATGTCCAAACCAGAGACTGAGAGTGAGATTTATGACAGTCGTTTGGCTGATACAACTGTGGACACGCTGGATGTAAATAACAGCTGGAATGATTCATTTACCCCAAAAAGTGACGCGTGGAGCCGAGTGTGTGCGGAATGACAAGTAGGCTGGTGGATATGTGGAGTCACATTTCATTATCGGTGGAATTACTCTCTCCTCTGTTTTTACGAGTGCGATAAAGACCAGCCGCGAGGTTGCTGAACTTATCCACCGCTCTTCTGCTCTGCCATACTTTGCAATCAGACGACTAAATGACATTAGAGTATTTGCCCAGTGTTTAGTATATCTGAGAATAACACTGCAAACAGTAGCACATGAGGATTTTCTTTAAATTATTTGTAGCTTTTGTTCTGAATTATAGATCTTAATGACAGTGGCTTTATGCCGAGTCCATGGAGATGTGCACACTGTCCTAAAAGTCTTTTGATTAAATTAATCCAGCAGAACAAACAATTCTCCTCCTTCAACACTACAGGTCTGTACATGCAGTTTATTCAACCGAAAACATCAACACAGTTAATAATTAAATAAGAAAATAATTTTTTTTGTTCACACTTTATCTGAAGGAATTCATACTGGAGATGAATCTAATTTCTAAATCCTGTATATCTTTCAACTGTTTATTCCATCACCTCAACATTCTCCCTGTCACAGTTTCCTGCTCTCACTATCCCACCTTGCTTTCCAAGATATATACAATCACCATTGTCCCGCTGCTGTAGAATTCATGTCTCTCAGCTTGTTAAAAGTCAAAAGACTTTTTAAATTGAAATTAACTCCAGAAAGTGTTCATTATAATCATTACTATTATTATTTCCTTTGAGTAACTTAACATGCAGATCTTTTTTCTTACTTTTTTATTGTCAGATTTATTATGTTGTAAACCATTTCCACCAGTTATTTGTAAATTATATAGTTTGTTATCCAGGTCCCATACATGCGTCCATATTTCATTCTATCACTCTTTAAAAAAAAGTTACACCATTTTTATTCTTTGAATGGTTTGAGGTTAATAAATTATAAAAATTGACTAAACTACAGAACAAAGTCAGGGAATTAAGAAAAACAACAGGGACAATACGGCTGTGAATCATATAGCTCACCAATTACCATCCAATAATTGAATGCATACTTATTTAAGTGTGGAGTTAGTGTAGTAAAAGATGTACGCACAAGGAAAGA
Source organism: Paralichthys olivaceus (assembly GCF_024713975.1). Taxonomy (NCBI): domain Eukaryota; kingdom Metazoa; phylum Chordata; class Actinopteri; order Pleuronectiformes; family Paralichthyidae; genus Paralichthys; species Paralichthys olivaceus. Next base: position 9,784,588 of record NC_091109.1, on the reverse strand, counting down.
AGACAATGTCCTAGATAGTTCCTGCCTTTGGGAACAAAAAAGCGATGGGGCAACTTTCACATTAAACATATCAGTACAAAAGCTGAGGCTGTTACTCATATCTTTCTGTAAACAAAGCTCCTTTGTCAAGTAATGGAAGACACAGTACAATTTTATGCATGTCATCAGAGTTTAGATCCGGCATCCCACCAAACCCTGCACCAATAGGCTGGAGCCCATTCCAAAAGATTTCTTCAGCATTTGTGGAGAAAATGTAATTAGTGTCAATGTAATTATTATTGAGCATTCTGTTATATTAATTCCTTTCCCAACAACTGTTTTAGCACTTTTTCTCTCTCAAAACTAGTATTACTCTCAGCCTAAAATCCCTGTTGTTTTCATGCAAGAGTCCATCCTCTGGGTTTCATTTCATTTGCCTATGATTTGAGTGTCAATCATCCTGAGGTCCAGAGAACACTTTGTGTGTGAGAAAGAAGTTGGGCCGACATTAAAGTATTTCTATTTTATAGAATGTAATAAAAGCAGAGCTGTAGCCGAGACAGCAAAGTTAGAGCAATCTGATGAGGATCTCTCCTTTCGGAAACATATTGATGCGTCTTAGTTCATCTTTGGCAGCTATCCATGAAGAAGCTCTGGCTCTGAAACTAATGCACACCTGTGGGAATAAATCAATGCTGGCAATGACAGCTGCTCATTTGTTATGGGATTGAATTTTTGGGAAATAATACTGTGATCACTCATCTTTCAAAAAGCTGGGCACTGAACGATTCAGTGATCCTCACACTTCTTTAGTTTTTACACCAAGTGCTCTGAGGGATTCCCTTTTTTACAGACTGCTTTGATTTGCAGTGCAACTACAATATTTTTGTTTGAAGAGCAAAGATCAGCATAAGCAGGCAATCAGAAGCAAGCAATCAGAGAAAACTATAGCTCTGTTGGCTTTAGAGACATGCACTTTTCTTTGAACCTCCACTCTGATATGATGTACATCCTGCAGCATATCACTGTCACGCCACTAACCTGATTCTAAAGCCTTTCACCGCCTGATCAACAACAACAACAGGTGAGGTCACAACAGCTCATGAAGCGGCACATTAGCAATGTGCTTTGTGTGCAACGCCACAGACAACAACAAAGGATTTATGAATGTGTCTTTGGTTTGGATTGTTAGAAATCATTTTTGTCAATCTTTATTCCAGAGGGGAAAACTAAAGAACAGTGATCAAACAAGTGATGCAATGAAGGGGACATTTCTCAGTATGCAAAGAGGAATAAATGATGACATTTCTGAGAATAAAGGCAATAAGAGCTCAATAAATGATGACAACATCCCTGAAAGATACATTATTTTATTTTGAGAGAATGTGTAAGCATCATGAAAGATGCTTAATCTTTACTCAAGAGCTTTGATTTGTTGCCTTTGGTTAATTTTTCTGAATTATTTTGACTCTTTGTCTTAGATTCATTTCAGCAAACAAAATTAATCTACAGCATATTTTTGTATTTGTGATGAATGGGACGACTTCCTGTTACAGCCTCTCTTTGTGGTGTTATTTGGATTAATATATGCCTTTTTAAAAGTCCTCCTATTGTTGCCTCGGATGTTTGACCTTCACTTTGTTGATAGATGTCTGTGCAGGAGGCTGTTTCTCTGCACTCAACTTTCATCTGAGTTTACACTGTCACTGTAAAGGCAGAATGTATGACATCATGAGTTATTTCAATTTGTTTGTTAATCGCTATGCAACCTATGTAAGTGGGATGTGGTGACCTGATCCTTTCGGTGCACTTTTCTGTCAAGTAAGAGACATTCAAAATAACCAATTTTCATATTCTTAGATGTGGTTCTTCATTGGCATCATACCTTCTTTCTTCATGCACATTTTATCACATGTATATAATCATTTTCAGATCTTGGCAGTTTATTTATTAAACTGAGTGAAGCCTCTTGAGTTATTAGAGAAACAAGCAGAGAAAACCTTATGAGATATCCTTTGTACGAAGGACAGTGTCAGAGAAAATCTGATTCTTACATGATGCTGCTTTATTGAATGTTTTTACTGGTCCACTAAAGTTCAGGTCCAGGTCCAATTGTTTTGAAGAGGAAGAGACATCATTCAGATCTGGTAAAAAACTCCCAATCCATGAAAAGTGAAGGAATCCAAACAAGGAGAAGCTGACTGCAAATATATTAGCAGCAACTCACATAATCCCACACTCTCATGCTATTTTCATTTGTCTCACATGTCTGGAGGTCTAAGATTTTTAAATGTCTCACCCACTGCACCTCACAGTGTGTCTTTTGGTTCAGGGTTTAGTTGGGCCTCGTTCACAAATTCATGTCACCTGTAAAACATGATTATCAATGGCTGCGATAGAACCAGCGTCTTCTGCAGTTTGTCACCAAAGGAACACAGTATGTGTCATTTTAATGGCCACATTAAAATGCTATTGCGAAACAGAGCTAATATGACTCTGTTTATTGTCTGCACCATCCAATCAGCTCAGACGCAGCCTTTGTTTGCTGTGATGAGATGTAATTGAAGATGTAATACCTGTTGTGTTTGCTCAATATCATCTCTTGTCTTCTGTCAGCAGAAGTGACAAGGAGCCAGGTAAACGCACTCATTCCCCTTGCTGGGCTGCTCTGCAGCTTTTTTGTTGACGACTCTGGCAGGTGAATATTAATGTCTCTAACATAGATGTCCCCAGCAATTGAAGAACACAATATCAGCACGTCCTGGACATGTGCATCATGGCACTGAAATGTCATTAATTGTGATAACATGGACAACAACATTACAGAACAGTCATGTAAACAGCATTTACGACATTGACATATAGCAGTTACCAACTGCCTGGCGATGCACACCCTGTGTAAACAAGATGGAAAAATAAGTTGTAGCTTTTGCAAAATTGGAAAGAAAACACTCAAATGTATACATATATATATATATGCACTGCATTGGGCAGCTGTGGTTCAGGTGTAGAGCGGGTTGTCCACCAACTAGAAGGTTGGCAGTTAGATGTCAGAAGTATGTGAGAGATCTATGATAGAGAAAGTAATGTACATAGATGGACTGTATAAATGTGTATGTGTGTGTGAGAATGGGTGAACGAACTGTGCTGTGAAGCAAATGAATGGTCATCAAGACTAGAAAAGCCCCTACATATGTAATACACACCTCAGCTTATCCTCTTACACTTTATTAGGTTGGCATTTTAAAACTGGCGGAATAATATTGGAAGTAATGGAGTAGTTGATGCAATGACATGGGTTTTAATCAAACTATGCTCGGTCACATGTAAATGGGAATATGGATGGAATATTCTATTAGTGACTCATGTAAACATATTCAAAATAAAGTCTCATTCTGAATAAGGTCAACAATTGGAATATTGGCGTTCATGTAAATGAAGTCATTGACAAGCTACGTAGACTTGCAGCTGAATTCTTTGACATGTAGTTCCATGTTCAGTGACTGTGTGTGTTTTTTTCTGTCTTCTTACTTTTCTTTCAGGTGACAACTGTTCAACAAGTTGTTTACTACTTAGGATGCTTTGAAAAAAGTAATAGAAAGCTTTATTTTCCAGTGACTTTTCAAAATTGGCATCTTTGACAGTGATCAAATTCCTCCCCCTGGGAACAGACCTCATCCAAGTTATTTTTACATGGTGTTTCAAGTCTTAGAGCTTTCTCCATAAATATTTTCCTCTCCCCATGGGTGCTAGCAGAAAACATCACTTCACATGAACAAGTTCAACTCTTAAGACACTCTGGGCGTGCCAGGGGGAAATACAAATACCAGTGGCAACTGTTATGTATAGGACACCCACAACAGCAAAATAACCTAGATTGTTGTGATTTATATGGAAATCAGCACAAGATGTGGACATGAAATGAAATTGGAACCTTGGTGCTGATATGAGGTTTCAATTACTTTTGTTTTGGTTTAGTGAGGCTGAAGCACAAATGGATACCTTCTCTCTTCTCTGAGCGGACAGAAGAAAATGATAAAAGGTAAAAAAAACATGTCTCACTTGGTTTCTTTATTTCTGATGCTTTGTATTGCAAGACTCCCTAATAGAGATGCGCATAACTTTTCAAGTGCATGTGATTGTTTTTCATTAATTCTCATTCAAATATACTTTTTGTTGAAAATAACATAGAAAAAGATTAATGGTATTCAGCTCCACTTGGCCGTGGTATGTTCAAAACAAGCTCATTTATTTAATCTTCATAGCAAAAGATAATGAAATAAGAGTCAACCGAATCATCTTAACCTTGTTGTTGTACTTTCAAGGCCAACGTGAACCCTTCCAGACATAATGCATCATTCCCAAAAGACTCGACTCATTAGATCATTATGGGATTTTAATAAATGCTCACTGCAAGGATGTTTGTGGGACTGTAGGATTCTGGATGAAATCTTGAGTCAGCTAAGGTCGTGTTACAACCAGCCTCATGTCTTATTTACAAATATCCCTGCAGAGTAATGCAATAAACTGGATAATGGACATGGAACAAGGATTCACACACAAATACAGACAAAACCCACAAAGAAATTTGAAACATTAATCAGGATGAGGTTTAGGCATTGCTCTTTGACTATGTCCACCTGCTGAAACATACAACACAATAGGCTCGACATGAGCAGTTGCAAGGGATAGATTAAACAGTGTGTTTGTCTGCCCTAATGAGCAGCATATGTTAGCTTGTTCTTTGATCTTTTCAAAGAATTTCAATGATTTTTACAATATATGGTGCAATTTAAAAACATCCCCTCTTCTTAATTTCCATCTCGTCTACATGGATCAGCTGAGGAAGAGGTTCTGTATGTCTTTGTCAAAGCCATCTACAACCATTTTTGCTAGAAATTAAATTCACATTCTACTGTATGAATCACTGGCTGGAACCTTTTTCAAATGAATGAATGAAGCCACATTTATTTATTCAGGTTTTAATCCAATATATATGTATACAGTAAGTGTGAACTTTTTCCGTATTAATTCATCCCAGGATCTTATTATGAACCAAGATACTAATTGGGCGGCTGTGTTAAAGCAGGTCGTCCTCTTACCAGAAAGTCAGCAAGCAGTTAAATCCCAGTCTCCCCCTCTTGTGTGCTGAAGTGTCCTTGGCCAAGATACTGAACCCCAAATTGCCCCTGACGGCTGTGCTGGAAGTGTGTGATTAATGTGTGATAAAGAAAGAGCTGCACATAGATGGACTGTTATATGTGTGTGTGTGTGCATGTGTGAATGGCAAAACTGTACTTTGAAATCGGTCAAAGTGGTCAAGACTAGAAAAGTTCTATATGAATACAGACCATTACTACGAGAGGACACCATACTGAACCATTGATAGGAAGTTTTTGCACTGTAACTTGATAAAGAACCTTGTTTGTTCTTTATTAACACCTTTGTATATTTATGAAACAAACTGGTTCTCAAAAGACTTGCGACTTATGTCTGTTCGTCACTTTACTTTTTTGTACAGTGATCTCAAACTCTTTACTGAATCATAAATTTGTTGATCTTTCAAATTAATTCTAAAATGTTAGTCACAACTTGTATATTGGCAATATAACTGTAAACTGTAACTAGAAATGTGAGCATCAAAGAGAAGTCAAAGAAACTAAAGAGTGTGTTCATGTAATTATTATGGGCCAAGGACAGTTGTGTACTCAGGAGAAGTGATGGTGATTAAAAAGCTTTGGAAACCATTTCCAGGCTGACAGTCTATTAATAAGCAGAGCAATGTAAGCTTAATATGATCATTTCTATGGTTTTTCATTCAACCTCTCAGCCCTCTCCTAAAGACTGATTATATTCTCACTCCATCATGAGGCACGTCATGTTAAGAGATGCAACTTTTACTTGGGTGACATGATAATTATCTACTGCAGCAACCAACCAGTGCTGAGAGGCCTATTCTTGTCTGCAGGTTAATTTTCCAGTGTTTTTTCAGAGCAATGAAACTCAAAAGACAGAGACAGAGAGAGCGAAAAAGAGAGAGGGAGATCAAAAAGGAAAAAAAAATAGTATTCATCTGATTGCCTACATACTATGGCACAGACACTCTGAGTGGTTGTGGATGTCTCTCATAAAAGGGATATAACGTTAGGGCTTTGGGGAGATAGGGGGTGAGTTTTCACAATACAATAAGAATATATGTCAAAGAAACTTCAGTATCGTCTGTTGACGTGTCAGCCGAGATATAAATTGTGTTTTGTTACGTGAACGTAAACTGGTTCTGGCAGCTTTTTCCTGCCCCCTTTCCTATAAGGAAATTACAGTTTCACAGAGATACAGCACACACTATAGCTATAGCTTCCTTGTTTCAGAGAGAACTAGCAAACATCACAATGCCCCGAGCTCTGAAATCTGGGCAGATGTCACAGTGAAGTGAAAACTAAAGCTTGAGAGTAAAGGTTTTACTGTGGATTTGAGGGAGAAGTTTCAAGGCGTCTCTTGATTGTATAGGCCTAATCCACAATGAGATGAATTTGAAATTAATTTTGAGCTCAGCAGGATTATTGACAGATACCACTGAGTCATTACAGTATTTGAGCAAAATCACTTTTCTTGGGAACTTCCAATAAATGATCTGAAATGGAACAGTGTGCAGCAGCCCTGCAAGGCTACCGCTGGATCAATTAAAGAAACCACAGAGAAGTCCCAACTGATCCCCTGGGCAAAACACACAAGAAGGTACAAAACATGCTTGATTAGGATTAACGACTGTGAGAGAGCGACAGAGAACACATGTGAAGAACATTAATGTCAATATCTGGCATTTCTGGAACAAAACAAGCCTCTTATATATGAAGGAATGTGCAAATACAGTAATGGAAATAACACTGGTATGGATCATATGGGCAAGTTGTACTGTGCATGTAGTTTTTTTTGCAGCATGTTTGTTGTGTTAACAGGTTTTCATAATGAGCAGTGCAAATGCTCTCTGCCATCCTTTCTAAAGGAGCTCAAATTACGGCAAGTCACATTACGCTTGGTCATTTTAAAAGAGGTGCAGTTAATTTTAGTATAGTCCTCAAATAGAGTACTTGACATGGAGTTAAAATTTACAACATGATGTGCTATTACTTGTGTTTTATTAATAACACCTCTCAAAGGAAGGTCACAAGTTTACACCATTTAAATCAAAAGCGCAAACGCATGACAGTTGGCATGTAACACACACCAACAGTCTCACTTATAGACTGCATATAAAGGTGGATGACATCTCCACATCCTCATACTGTCCAGAAATTAAGATAGAATATCTCGGGTATATTTTGTTAATTTGGAGCCAGAGTCTGCTCAGTAGTGTTCAGGGGATGGAGCTGCAGTAGGTCCTGTTGATACATGCATCAATCACAATTCTCAGTCAACCTTGTTTTATATGTTTTCAAATAACTACTTAAAAACAAACCTACCAGAGAAATTAACACTTCAACATCCATCATTTTGATAAGAATTACCTATAATAAAAGAAACCATCTTTGAGATACATTTATTTAATGTGTAGTTTTTGGTCCATGTCCCACCAATTAACATGGAGGAGGTGGGATTTATAACCTATACCTCAGCCAGCCATTAGGTGGTGATCGAGACACTTTTTCATTTTGTCCATCTTTATATACAGTGTATTATTTCACCAAGAAAGGACTGTCGACCATATTTAGTTTTTTATTTTAAGGAATCAATGAATTATCATCCATTATTTTCCTCCTGTTGTTTAAATAATGGTGTTCTTCTGCTGCAATCTGTTGCCTTAATGGTCCCACTCCAACATCAACTAATCCCAACACTATTTTAAGGCTTGTGCCTCAGGCGGCTGCATCATTGCCAGAGCTTTGGCCCTGGACACACTTTGCACAGCACCTTTATTTCAGGCTCTGACCCTAAAAGAATCCAAATGCGTGCAGTCAAAATCACATCACAGGTGAGTCCAACAGCCTGAAGCCCATGCAGGCCTGTTCTGATATAGCCCGATAGAGCGGATGCTGGAGCATATTCAGAATGTGCGGTGTATTCAGTGAGTGAACACAGATCAAGATGTATGTGGCAGAACCTGCAGAATTCGATCCAATGCTCTGACTATGAATAAGCAGCCAACCATCCAATCAGCTATGTGCTGTGTACACAGAGGAGAAGAAGGAGTGGGAATCAATCCTAATTGAGTCCTCTGCATGAGCCATTTCTTGATTTAATTAAGATCCGCTGACGGGAAGTTTTCTGTTTGTCTTTTTTTTAAATGTTGTTGTTAGCTGTGGAGTTACTGTGGGGATCCCTAGATGCGGAATCAATAAGGGAAGAAAACACTGAGGGCTAATATAAAACCAAATCACATAGTCAGTATATATATATATATATAGATATATACATCTATATATCTATATATATGCGAAATATACTGAAAAATACTGTAGAGGCTTATATTTAGAGAGCATTTTTGTGACTGCGGCTTTTAGCCAGGAGGAGAACTTTTTCAACTTTGTAAGGCACAGGGTTAGCAGTGAACCCTAGGATCATGGGATGTTTTGTCCCCATTATCACTTTTCACCCTCAGGAAGGCCCCGCTGGGATCAATCAAGTCCCAGAGTGTTTCCCATAGGTAATCATGTTTTGTGAAATGGCAGGTTTTAATGCTTTTTTATCTTTTATCTTTACCAAATTATAGTCGGTATCAAAGGGTACTCATTTTCTTTGTACATTCAATGGTATTTCTGGTAATCAATCTACAGCTGGATTAATCTTTAGGTTGTGATATAAATAACTCCTATAAGGGATTTCAAATCTTTTACCTACCAAGTGAAAATGATCTTTCACCAGCTTCAATGTCTGTATCTGTTGAATATGTCTCAAATGTAAGTATTTACAGCATCTCCGGTACCCGTTTCATAGTAAAAGCACTATGGTGTTTCTGTTGACTGAATCCATTGCATTTTTTATTGTGATTGTATGTTCCTGGCATTTAGTTGAGCACATAGGACTACTTTTATTAGAAGAAAAACGGTAGTCATGTGAGAAACCTCATGTAGCAACCACACCCTCGTTGTTAACAACAGACGGCTGTGTGGCTCAGGTGGATGCTTCAGTGTCTCACTACAGAGGCTAAAAAGCTTTATTCTCATCCAAACAAGCTCATTTTTTAAGCTTTTTTATTACAGGCACCTATTTTTCATCATTTTTTAGTGATCATGTAACTCTCATTTCAATCAAAAGCCCCTGAAGGTCATGACACAGGCTCCAGCAGTTTCCTGTGATGTCTGATGGAGGCTGATTCAATTAGCAGATTACAGTCCACCTCCTGCCGTGTGTCTGTGTTTGTTTATGAGGCAACACGCAAATGTTCTTTGCCTCAGGCATGTTCGTTTTGTGTCTCATGACGGTAACTGTGTGTTTACCCATGAAGGAGAGACGCCACACTGTGACACGTTGGGAACCAACCATCGGGTGCCATAAGGTGAATGTCACCTTGATGCTGACGATAGAGACAGGATAGTAAGGAGGTGGAAATTACAGTGAATCATTCCAGCAGTTATATGCCCCTTCATGCTGATTGAAAAGCCAAAGGATGACTCTCAAGCCATCCCAAATGCCTTCCTTTCACCATCATAATCAGGAAGAGGCTTTTTATTATGTATGTCCATGTTGTTGTTAGCCCCATGAGAATTATGGTTGCTACTTTGCAGCGTCTGTTTTTTTTTACCCTGAAATTAATAATGTGGTAACACAACCTGTCACGCCTTAAATGGAGTAATGCGATCTCCTCTGCCTTCTACAACCAAGGGGAGTATGACCTGAATAAATTGCTTTGAATAACATGTTGTGGCGTGTATAGCTACTTTATTCCAGTGCTACCAAAGGTGAAAAGCTCCAAGGCTTATTTCCATGGTAATAAGGTTTGTTTAAGGTGTTGGGACCAGACTTTCTCATCGCAAAGCAGCAAGAGAGTGAAGTTCTTTTTGACTTTCCTTCTTTTTATGTAACTGTATTAATGACAGTGATAATGATGATGATGATGATGATGATGATGATGATTTATTCCAACTCCATCTGATGAGATATGACCATGTGACTTAACATTAAAATCACAATTCACCTTATCTATATATATATATGTGTATATGGTCTGTTCAAAGCCATATTTACTTCTGCCAATTTTAGTTTTCAGTCTCTTTAACATCGTATAACATTGTTTATCAACTTGTTTATTGATTTCTCAAAAATAATTCATAGAGCTTGAAGAAAAAAATATATTTTAGAAACAAATAGCTATGTGTGTATACTTTGGGGCGGATCCAAATAATTGGCGGAGGTATTTAGGGACTGGCTTATGCACAAGGGCTTGTTCATGTTAGAATCATATATCTGTGCTTTGATGGTAAAAGTCTGTCTTCACTGGTATGGAGGAGGTCAGAGACAGTGTTGTTGACTCAGTTATACAATCATATTCTACATTTTCAGTTTATGTCTCACACAGCTACTGTTACTGAAGCATTAAATTAATTAGTGCAGCCTCTGTGTAACTTATTTTAGTAAACTCTCAACTAACTCCAACTACTACAAAAACTACATCCTTTTGAGGCCACTTCAACAGGTGTCCTGCCATCCCTCAATATATCAAAACGTGATCATGTATGTCCCACTCACAATTCACAATTCTCTCTTAGAAACAAGGGTGAAATTAAAAAAATTACCCATAGTTCATAGTTGTTATAAGGGATGGGTCCATAACATAGAATTTGTATGTCAAATTCTGCTGCGTGCCTTTCCACTTGATGCATGGTTTCATTCCATTAACAAAAACCAAGCAAACACAAAAAGAAAGATCAATATGTTACTAACATTTCATCACCGTTAAAGATCAGATATTAATTTAACCAACCACGACCATTTTAATGAAATGTATATTCTTTTTTATTTTAATGAAAATGCACAGATATTCTATGGTTTAGTTTTATAAAAAATACAAATTTTTTTCTTCCACAGAGACATACATAACAGCGATATTTGACAGATTTTAAAAGACTGCATACTACATCTTATAATCAACTAACTTTACATGGTAGCAAATGCCTTTGAGGTTTAAATACTTTTAAATAGACTAAATTCAAAACAGATCTGCAATGAAAACACATCTATACTACAGGAAATCACTGCAGATAAAATGAACATGCAAAAGCCATCAAGAGTCTTTGGCTGGCAGACCCACACAGCAAATAAGGCATACCAGTCTGAGCAGCAGCAATGGAGAAGTGTGTTTTCCAGAATGGTATTAAGTCGTTGGTGTCCATGCTCAATTCAGCCAAGAATCCAGAGCCACAAATTAGAAAAGTTCAAGTAATGACGATACCATAGTCCAGTTTGACAAAAGAAAACATGAAAATGGAGATCCTTGTATCACACATGGTGGTGTTTTAGCCATAAAGCAATGTCTATGAGTCATCGTCAGTTTTTATGACATGAAAGAGGGTGACATTAAATATAACCTGGTGTCCGTTATTCCAGGCGTACAGTGCTCTCTCTCTGGGGTTGTAGTCAAGCATAGAGATATGAAAGTACTGGTTGTGGAAGGGAATGTCTATGTACTCGTACGTTGAAGTCTTGGTAGAGTAGGCGTAGTAAACCTTCGCTCCTGACAGGTGGGAGTTGGTGATATACAGTGTCCCACAGATCATGAATGACTCCCCCGCGTTTCTTTTGGAGTACTCCGTGTTCCAAGTCTTCAGGACCTGCAGGGTATCAGGGTCGATCTGAGAGACAACGACATTTCCCGCGTTCTGATTGGTCGCATACACGACCCACATTCCCAGTTCATCCGCCATGACATCAATGTCTGAGTACCCACCCCACGTGTATGGGTACATGTTGTGGAAGCCGGCGAACTCCAGAGCTCGCTGGGCCAGCACGTTTCCTGTCTCGAAGCTGTACTTGACAATAATGTTGCTCTGGTACTTGTTGTAGTAAAGCGATCCGTTGTACACCATGTGATTGGTTCCTTCCCATTTGAATGGGAGGCTGTAGGTTCGAGAAACGACACCCGCTACAAAGTCCTCCATTGTCTTATACTCACGCACAATCTTGCTGTTTGTGAAACTGTCCATGTACCAGACCTGCATCAGAGAGGATAAAAGGAACAAAGCTCATATGTGATACTTATGTGATACTGCCTCCTCTGAAAGCACAATGTAGATATTGTGCAAAGTCGCTGCTTTTTAATAACTCACCCTGTTGTTTCTGGTCGATGCTAGAGGATCAGTCATCCATGCCCCAAACCGGGTTCCAGATGTCTTCATTGTAACAGGTCCAGTGATTTTCATTAATTTCCCACATGCTGTTAATAAAGAAATGCCGCGATAAGATGTGCTGTGGTGGTTTTTGTCTCTAACTAGATTTCTCAAGCCAATTTCATGCATGTGCCACCAGAGAGTCTGTCCTCTCTGCATACTAACATAGTTCTGGCAGCAAGCAGCTCTATTTAACTTGAAGCAAAATATTAGCATTGCTGCTTGTGAACTTAACTTTCCTATATGTAAATCCTATAAGCCTTGACTCAGCCTTGTCCACACTGCTGGGGATATTTTTGAGCAAATGTTTTCACCTGTTTTCAAAACAAAAGCTCTGTCCACATGATCTTCGTTTTACAAAATATATCATACTCAACATAAATAATAGAGAAGAACATTATGAGGATGCTCAGTTATGTTATATTCTCATCTCAACCGATACGTAGCCATCATTGTTTCCGGCAAATGCTCACTACATAAATCAACAGTTGGTATGTTCAAAGTAAACTGTGACGTCATAACTCTGTTTTACATGTACACACAGATAATTAGAAACCCGATTTTTAAAATCTGCAATTTGGAAGGCGTATGTGAAAATCTCTGTTGAAGTGACTTAAAATGTCTTTTGCATGTGAAGAGGACCAAATGCAGAGTAAAAAGTTTGTTTTGCAAAACTTTTGCATTTGTATGGACAGGGTCTTAAAAATGGAACAAGCTTCATGTGTGTGCTGACCAAAATCAAAGTCTTGAGTTATGAGCAGAAACTTTGGTAAACTGCAATAGATTTGGTTTAGGCTAATGGAAATGTTCATTAGTCTTTAATTACAGTAAAATGAAAATATGGTCACGCAGCACTGTTCATTAATCTGTGTAAAATAATTGGCTGAATTATACAAAATACACCAGACTGTCCATCTTTACTGTTCAAAAATTTGTTCTAGGGGTTTTTCTTCATCTTATTTTCGCTGTGTGATCATATCGAACCCCTTTTTTCTGTGGGAAACACATGATGAATAACCTAATGACAGCTGCTGTGATAACAAATGTTTAAAGCAACAAACAGCCTCCTGATTAGGTAAAGGCTGATACTTTCAGCAGCTTTCTTGTCATTGAGATTTAGGCATGTTGTCCTGTTTGAACAGCGAAAGGTTGTCAATGCACCAAATGCAGTCCACGAGAACAGAGACTTTTCTTCACCTGCACAAGGTGAATTTAGGTGAAAACATACTGCTATTAAACATTTATTTTGCAGTGTGATGTTAAGGCAATATAACAAAGAAAAGCACTGGGCTTTAAAGGGGCTTCTGGATGGTGCCTCAGAATCCACAAAGACGTTTTTGTGCGCGCATGCTTCAAACTGCGAGAGAGGAACTGTCAAGCTCTACAATATAATACTTTTTATTTGCATTTTCCCCTTGGTTATTTTCCTCTGCGGCAGAAAACAACAGTATACCATTAGGACAAAAAACTGTTACTATGACAACAATATGACTGTGACAATTCATGATATCATGCAAATATTATTGTCCTAGAGTCCTAGTGCAATTATAAGAGTGTAGAAAACAATGCACCATGCATTAATAGAATACTAGAATATATCAATTAACTCAGATAAAGGTAAAATCGGTTATTTTAATAATTGCCTGTGTTGTTCACTATACTCACTTAGTTTGCCCATGCAGCTGCGGAGCCTGCTGTCCAATCGCAGGACTCGCTGATAAAGTTCGTCATAGTCATAGGCCCCGAGCTCCTCCTGGATGCCTGTCAGCACGGCCGACAGGTTCCTGATCTCCTCCTTGAACTGGGAGATGAGCGCAGCATCCATCTTGTACTGCTCCAGCACGGGGATCAAAGGCTTCAACTCGTCCATCTTGTCCTTAAGCTCCTGCCAAGCGACGATGACAGCGGCAGAGATGGAAAACAGAGAGAGGTGAAAGAAAAGCAGAGAGGTGTGGTGGTACACTGTCAAACAATGATACACTGCAAATGCAATATTCAGATTTGTTGGTGGTAACCATGGCTGTTATTGTCCCTGCCATGCTAATGTTTTTCCCTGCTCAGTCATTGTTGTCAGCTCATTCATTGCAGAAAAAGTAGTGTTTAAGTAGTGTTTCACCATTTAAAACACAATAAAAAAAAGTTGTGTATTTGTGTCTAGGTATCTTTTTGGTAAGATATTGTCAATGTTAAATCTAAATATTACATTCGGACCAAAATGTTAAATGTTAAACCTAGAAGTTGAATCAAAATTCAAATGTTAAATCCTGAATCAAGTCAACTCACTAAATTAAAACATAGACTACTTCTTGTGCTGAAATAAGTAAAATCTAAATAGAATGTCCACTGAGCATTTGACCAAAGCAGGCTGTGATAAACCATGGCTGTACAGTACCTGAAAGTTCCTGGCTATGATGGATTTCCTGTCGTCCTCAATCTGTCTGAACTTGGTCCTCAGGCCCTTCATCTGGTTCTCCATCTTCATGACATATTGGAAATCCCTCTGAGTCCGCAGGTTCAGCACCTCAATGGACTGAGACATATTCTGCACCTAGAATAAAACAAGCCATGATATAAAAAAAAATATGACGAACACATTGGATGTTTAATAGTTAAGTGTGAGTAGATGATGGCTTCCCTTTCTCTCCTTCCTTTCACTGCAGCTTATTGAAAAGCACTTAGTTGGCTTCTCCCTGGTGAACCTGTGTGTGTCTACTTGAATGTGCAGTAGGCTATTGTTAAAAAAGAACAAACATGACAAAGCCTTGCAGCAGTGTTGTAAATTAAATGTTTACGTTAAAAAAACTGGTACTAGAGTGAATTTGACACTTGAAAAGAACAATACATTTTAGAAGAAATTTTATTTTTTAGTTATTCCCATTATTAAAAGGAGAGTGTGTGTGTGCTTGTATGTGCTGCAAAATTCACCTTACCTTCTCTAATAGCTGGCGAAGCTGTCTGCTCTTGGCATCTCTGGAGCACAGATTCTGTTCTGGTGCCACCACTGTGCAGATACAGCGCCCGTCAGCATCTTGGGCCGAGCTGTACACTTGCCAGCCCTCCTTTGGACCGATAGTCTGCAAGTGCAATCGAACACACAATTAGTTTGGATCTATGTTGAACTTTATATGTCATTGATTTCATATTTGTGTGATACTTGTGCTCTTTTGAAAGCTGTGAATCTCAAGTAATTTTAAGCATAGCAACACAGTGGTGTGCAGCTATGCACACACAGCATCAAATTATCATCATGCACCATTTCAAGGTTAATGATATAGTAAAATAATAATTTGTTTGTAAATTGTCTAGGTCTGATTTTAGAAACTATGCCTACAGACCGACACCAATGCATAGACAAAGTTGTGCCCCGGGGTTCTGTGTTGGGTCCACATTGTTTTTTGTGATATTTTAGTCACATTTCAGCTATCAATCACACAGTAAATTTGACTGTGATGCATATAATGATGTGGTTATTAAATCCATGCTAAATTGCCTTTGTTTCTCATGTTGGATGATTTTAAGCTGAACACAGATAAACACTGAGTTTCTCACTCAGGCTAACCCACTAATTAGTTGTATCCTCAGGTGAGTATGTTAGCTACTGCTTTACCTTTATTACAAACATTTAGGCACCTGGATTTCTGGCAAGTTCTGTCTCAAAGCACATAGGGAATACACTTGACAAAAAGTAGCAGGGAAAACTTGCTGTAACATACAGAAAGAAGACTTGTTTTGGAAAACATTACAAAGAGTCAAGCCTCAGCTCTGGATTGTGGGCATAATTTATAAACAAGTGCCCCTCTGCTTGAATTGTAACAGGCAGCTATTGCATATCTCATTGCAAATAGCCTCTCACTACCTCAAGAGGCCATGGTTATTTTTGATCTCAAGATTGGCTGATACACCATGAACATCTATCTTTTCACTTATAGATATAGTGTAGATTACCTCTCATATATACTGTCCTTTTTTAAATTATGTATTTTAACATAATTATACCAAATGTGATTTTATAATAGTCTTGAAAGGCTGAATTGAAACAATCTTTCTGAAACTGTTGTTTAACTTTCATAATATACACCACAGATGGTGGTGTAGTTGGCACAGCGAGAAAGTTCCTGGTTCAAATTCTGGCTAGGGTCTTTCTGTGTGGAGTTTACATGTTCCCCCCATGTTGTCATTGGTTGACTGCAGATTGGGGTAAGGTTAACTGCAGATTCTAAATTGAACGCAGGTCTGAATGGTTCTTTGTCTCTGTATTTTGGTTGTGCGATACGCTGACAACCTGTCGGGTGTACCCCTTCCCTCGCCAAATGTCAGCTGGGATTGGCCTCAGCTCGCCCCGCAAACCTCAAAGGAAAAGCGGTATATGAAATATTTACCATGTGAGAACTGTGAGATTCTCTTTAAATAATATTCAGTGTCTGTCCAGTCAGAATCAAAGTTCTCCCTTATCGCATAGTGCACTCCAAAACAAGTGTTGTGAGTGTTTTAGAACTTTGAAAACTAAAGATGTGAACTTTGAGTTACTTTAAGTGACTTCAAATGCTTTTGCTCAATTATTCATAGGACATGTGGCCACACGCTTTTCCCAGCAACAGAGAGATTTAACTGACACTTCAATCAAGCAAAAACAGACAAACTAGCCCGGGGAGGCTGTTGTATTCATATAAATATTTATGTACTTTGCCACTGAGCACTTGCTGGTAAACCATGTCATCCACTGCAAAAATCTGAGTGGCATATCAGAAGGAAAGCAGGTAAATGTAAAGTAGGGGGGAGTTAATGAAGTTGAAGAGGTGGTGATGTGGGTACATTAAACAGAAGATGATAAAAGAATAAACAAGTAGAAGACAAAGAAAAAGAAAGAGGATGTGACTGGAAGGGAGACGGAGCTATGAGCATCTGCATGCAGGCAGACATATCACTGCAGAGAAGTACAGGGACAGCAAGTATAACAACAAGCAGCATGTACTTGAGAAAAAGTATTAGGAGTAAAGTCCATCTCAGTTATATTAATATCCTTTTTTAAATTATTTTATGGCTTTAATTATTCTATGCTTTTCTAAAGGCCTCTCTTTAAATGCAATTTTAATGCCTTCTCAAAGTATTTTACTGCAATTCAATGCCATTGTAAAGCACTTTGAATTGCTTTGTGTCTGAACATCGCTTTATAAATAAAGTTTCCTCGACTTATTAATGCACAAAAGCACAGACATAAAGAGTGTAACCAGTTCTATACAAGCACTGGCAGCCATGATCGGATTTATTAATGTTAAGACTGGTTTATACCTTTTCATGTTTTAGCCTTGTACGTAAACTGCTGTAGTGTTTAACTGATCTTATATAGAGTATTTAATTTGTAAATCTGTGTTTGTAGATGAGGTGAAGACTTATTTTTCAATTTATTCTCTCTATGTTAGATAGAAGAACGATCAGGCTCCAAGGCTACAATGGTTTCACAAAGCTGCGCACCAACGTCTGGTCATTAATCATCCCCACAAAATAGCATCTAGCAGCTCAAAGCTTTCCCCAGCCACCCAACAGGGTTCCGCTCTCTGCACACGCATCACACACACACACACACACACACACACACACACACACACACACACACACACACACACACACACACACACACACACACACTCAAGTGGTTACATACTGATACACAAACATACAAACCAGTTGCCAAGTTACTGATTCTTGATCTCCCAGTCTCTCTTTGCCAAGGTTTGACTCATGGCTTTTTGAGGGCTGATATATAGCACTCATCAATATTTCGTTGGAATGAAGTTGCCAACAAACAATATTTTTGAGCCACTGCTCAATATGTTTACAGTCAAAACCAGAAAGGAGCAGTAAAACGCTTCATCAAAGACACGACCCTGTGGTGCTGAGGCTGCATTTTTTTCATGGTCCACATGAATAAAACAAAATAACTGCCCAATCAGCACTGAGATGCATTAACCTTTTACCACAGCTGATCCTCTCAGTATCCCTTTGGCTTACAATCACTCATGTGCTATAACAATAATATGTATATTCGGTTTTTTTAATTGTGGTGGTTGATAATCTGTATTAGAAGGCAATTGTGAAAGATGTAGTGATCCCAAGCGACAGCAACATCAGGAAGAAGGAAATGAGAACCTTGAAAGATATCAGGCTGATAGATAAGCTAGAGAAAATGTGAAGAGTGAAGAAAAACGTAGTGTCAGTGGTAATCTGAGTGCTTGGGGCTGTAACCCCACTGCACAGAACCCTCAGGGTCCGTGGTCACTGTAGAAGGGCCGAGCTTGAGGGAGGAAACACAAGACCACCCACATGTGGCCAGTGGGGAACTTATGTAATATATCTGTATAATTTGCACCCCCAGCTTTTAAATCACTTGCTTTTTAGGAAGAAGGACTCAGATGGCTGCACCACAAAGCAAAGACTTGCCAAATAAAGTTTAGGGCAGTTTAAAAACTTAGCCCTGCAATATCGAAACTCACCTCCTGGGGAGTTTTACAAAGTAATCTAAAAGGCATTTCACGCTCCTGTAACAAACTGAGACGGATTGGCTCGATCTTATATTGTAAATGAAACGTGCTACTCTGTCCTCCTTCTATCTCCAAATGTTTCAGCCCCCGCCTGCCCCCCAAATAAATGAGGATGCAACCAGAAGTTAAAGTGGGCCACAACAATCTAGAGAAGCATCCTGCCACCTTCCAATGCTAAGAAAATAAATCTGAGTGTCTGAGCAGAGAGAGACAGATGAGCACACACACACTCACTGAGGCAGGAGAGAAGCCCTAGACCGTCACACATAGTGATGGCCCTTTTATGTTCATTGCTGCAGAAGAAGCAACAGCTGTGTATCCAGGAGCACAGAAATGATTTCGATTTATGAGGTTATTATAAAGAGCAGATGAGAGAAATAAAAAAATCACATGGAAACATGAATGCTTTTAGGCAGATTCAGAAACAGTTTCCAGGTAACAAAACTGACTATCATACAAAAGTGGATTAATTTGACATGTACAAAATAAAAATATATACAAACTGGTGTTACACTGTGACATAGTTCCCCTGAATGTCAATTACAAATTGATTTTGTAGCTCCTTCTATCAACAGCAGCCGAATCAGACCAAACCAATCTCTGAGGCCACGCCTCTCCTGAAAGCAGGCTGGTGAAAGTTATCCATTTAATCAAATGTTAAATATGCCTGTACTGACAATTGTCCCAAAGCTTGCATTCTGCCACTTCAGAAACACAACAAACTGAAACAAGACAAATAATCATTACAAACATTTACTACACCTCCCCTCACACATGGTTGCTTCCAGTGACATCACTGCTGATGTCACTGAAGGTATAAATACAGGAAGTTTCCAACCTCTTCCTCCATTACATCCTGCAACACATGGTCTGAAAGGTGAGTAACAAAGAAACAATACATAATTCAAAACTGAACCAACAAACATGAAACTAAACTTTTTTTATTTAACTATGTCTGTGAAGTGTAACCAAAAATATTAACACAAACAAACCTGTTTCTGAAAGCTGTAAATTGAGGTGATGTGGTTGAATGATTAACAAGCAAAGTTCTATAAAGTGGATTCTACCTTGAGGAACAAATGGGGGGGATCTTTGTCAGTCATTAACAGACACAAGACTTCTAGTCCCTATAACAGTGGAAGTATATGAGGCAACCAGATTGAAAAGTAAAATACCTCAAACTTTTCCTGTGTGACGGTTTTAATCTGATGCATGATGTTTTGACCTTGGTGAACATTTCTTTGGTGCCCAAGGAACAAAGACAAAATGACTTTCAATGTGAATGCCTGTGTTAAATGTGAATTAAAATTGTTTAATTTCTAATGTTCATGGTGGGACCACTTTTTTATGAGCGGGGGGGGGGGGGGGTGATGACTGTCTCAAAGAAGGCCTCTCCCTGCAGGAGCCCGAGGGGAGGAGTTTGGTCATAAGCTAAATTCACCTCACCTGGTGACTGCTGTATATAAGCTGGTGGCATTCAGCTAGTCTCCCTCTCCCCCATGGCTTCCACAGCATTTGGTTTCTGTTGTAATTAGATTCCTACATTTAAATGTTCATTTCTTTAAATAAACTTATTTTTTGTTTAAACTCCTGTGTGGCCTTCCCTACTTTGTCCAGCCTTGAGCCGGGTTGTGACACATGCTTGATACATTTACAGTAATGTTTATTATTATTGAGGTATTAACACAATGTGACCTGAAATGCTCAGTCTTCTAATCTTGTCTCCAGGCAAAGCTGTGTTTTTTGGTGTCCTCCATTTGTCGTGTTCACTGCAAAACTAGTTCTTTAATACGCCTCACTTCCACAGTTTTGTTGTAAGGAGATAATAGAATATAAAGCATAAAATAAATGTTGGGTTACAGTAAGGATTTGGTTCGTAGTGCTACTCATGTATAGATGTATAGCTTTAATAAATAGGCTATAGTGGTCTATTCTCTATAGCCTTGACATTTTTGTATTTTTCTTGAAAAATTCAGAGCAAATGAGATTTACATATCTGCTTATATTTGTATATATAAAAAGAGATGTTTATATGTATTACTACTCTCTGCAACCCTCACAATGTGATTTATGGATCATAAGAATATACTTTCACTGTAAATGACAGAGATTTACTTACTTCATGTCATAGTCCTAAATCTGAATTTGGATTGGATGCATTTGTTGTAGATTGGATTAATATGGTACAAGATATTGAATTTTCCATTTGTTTTCTCTCTGTGGCCTGTGAAAACAACATGCATAACAAGTACACATGTTTGTTTGTGGGATCATTGCAAATGTCATTCAGATGTCTTACCAAACAAGTATTTCCATCCATTGCATTAGAAGTTAATGTGATATGTGTTACATGAATGTCCCTTGAAGGATGTTATTGAAATGACCTTTGATAAGAAAAATGGGCACCACTTCTGTTCTAGACACATTTGTAAAATAAATTTAGAGTTGACACTTAACAAAATAGAATAGTTTGTTGGACTTCCAATGTGTCATTGAAGATGTTGCACTACAATAGTACATTGGAGTTGTGTTAAAATTCTATAAAACATGTTCTGGCAATTGAACTGTGTTATCAGGCTGTTAGTGTGATGTAGGGAAAGGTGTTGGGGTTGATGCGGAGGTTGAACAGATCAATATTGGATTAATAGGTCAATATTGGTATAATACAGTTAATACTGAGTTGATAAATGATGGCAGGGAGAAGTATCTCGTGTCCTAAACAAAATTGCATCCTTCACCCTCATCAGGGAGTGTTGACGAGGATGGTTGGGGGTGTGTTAGAATCAATCATTCTGAGGAAGATGTTCTGGGTGGCTTACTACTACTTCTACAGCAGTAGTTTTTACTAAACTTGTATAACATGTCTGTGAAATCACAGCACTTATGACTCAATGGAAGATTTTTTCTTCACTCAAAGTAGTTGGTGTCTGGCATAGGAAATAATTCTGTTAAGTGCTACTGGGATCTCTTTTATGCACTGCCAGGATTCACCATTCCTCCCTGCTGTGTGTAGCCTTGGTCTTCTGATCTAATTTATTTTTCCAGCCTCAATGTCTGATTCCATTAGCTACACTGCAGCAGTATGAGCAACTCCCTGGAGGGAAACCACAGGTGACAAGCTGGAGTTTAGGAAATAAAAAAAATAAAAGAATGAAAAAGTGTAAGAAATCAATATTTTATGAATAACACCTATGAAAGAAGCCAATAACCTCAACAGCATCATCTGAAGCTGCAGAGAGGCCACGCATGATCTAGTCTCACTGTATAATAGTGTGGCAATGACTGCCCACTTTTACAACTGCTTTTAGAAAAGCTATTGTAATTTCAATTTTTTCCATTGATGTTTAAGGAAATTTCAAGAGTTTTAAGGTTGGAACCAAGCTGACCAGCTGCAGGATGATTTGTGACCTTAATACATTTGATATGGAGCAAAAAGCTACAAGAATGTTTAGATAATTACCTCAAGAGTGAATAAACTATGCATCCCATAAACCATTGTAAATGTCCCTTTCCACTGCAAAAATCTCACACGCAACATGTAAGAAGAAATCTTGGATTCTTTGTGGTAAATGTAATCTAGCTCTCACAACATGAGATCTCTAACTTGGTGGGTGCAACGCTTTTTGCTGTTTGCTTGGGACTAATGAGCTAACACAAGCTACCGTGTGTTTGTGTTCTTGTCCAGAACGTTTTTTCCATCCACGCAGACAGTCAGACTTCAGTTTCAGCTGCAGCTGTTGCATCACTGCAGTGCTTTCTATCACAGGATAACTTTTCTTTCTTTCTTTAGTCTGTGTACCTGTCACCCGGAACCTGTTGGACGTGAGGGTGACCGTTGCATGTGCATGCACCATAGATTCATTAATGGGAAATGCTAAGCTTTATTGCAGTGTTGCATAGAAGTAACTCGCAAAAGTCACACCTTCTTTCACTACCTGTCAATTTCATTATAATGCACCAGAACTGGTAATTAAGTCCATTTCACCATGCTGTTTAGAATCTGCCTTGTGCTCTTTGTTTTCATAGAAAATGTTCATACATGCTTAAGAAATGTGTTAATTAGTCCTGTATCTGTGTCAATCTGCTATTTATCCTGGATCTGCAGGTTAAACTTTAATTTTGAGATGTTAAAATGTGAAAAAAAACCCTTTAGAAAACAAAACCAAGTGCCAGTGATGCCAACAAAGCTAAATCTCACATCACAAAACTGCCTGCCACTGACAAAGACCTAAACAGATGCTATATATCCAGTCATCTATCAACCTGTCCAAACAAAAAGCCACTAGGGTATTGGAAGCAAGTGAAGTGGAATGCGCATGTCAGTACTGTAACTGATGATGATATGGCTTAAATGAGTTAACATTTTAGCTCGAATGGCAGGGGAAGATGAACTTGCATGTGCAGCCAGCTCTGCAACCAGACTGATGCAGACGTCTAGGACAACAATGACAAATGGTAACACCTCTTAACTCAGCAGCAGCAATCCGGGCAGCACTAATCCAGATACTGAGAAGGTCCCAGACAAAGATACTGAGGCTGGAGGAAAGGGGGGGTAGAAAAAGAGAGAGCCATCTTTTCTTTCAGATGTGACTGTGATGAAAGGCCTGCAGGGAGATTAATTTCCAAGAGGTGTGCCACTTTCTTGCCTTTTTTGACCCTGGCGAAGAAAAGATTGAATAGATAATTGTGCAGGAGCTCGGCACATTCTGCCCCCACACTGTCTTTGAATGAGCTCCGGCATTATCTTGTTCACACCCTTGTGCTTCTTCTCAGGGGTGTGTGCTCCGATGAGCCTCGAGACTCAACAAAACAACACGTCAGTCACAGGCATCATGGAGGATGATAATCAAACAGTCATCGAACATTATCTGTGGAGTAAAGCCAGTGGATGAACATGCATACACAGGCAGAATACTAAAAGGCTACGACAGTGTTTATACTGAAGATAAAGCTTTACTGAGTATATTTACCACTATTGCTTGTTGTCAACAATCAGTGTTTTAAGTAAATTGCAGAGACATTTCATGACATTATTCTGTCAACCCTGATAATGTGGATCCACTCTACATTAAAAACAATGTCCAGCAAGACAAACTAGTGCCCATAGTCTGTTCTATACCTGCCTGTTTGGAATAGGCTGTTTGCTTGGACTGTGGTGATACTGGCTGCAGCTTTCTATGGCAGCCACTGCTCAGTTGTCTTTGGTGTTGTACTGTTGTGTTCGTCCATATTACATGTCAGTTGTTTTGGCGAGCAACCCAATTTTCAGACCCATGTTCACAAACTCTGTAATTCAGCTCATTATAAAGTATTGCAACAATAAAATGTACGTTGTGCTTTTACGTTGAAGACAACTTGCTAAAGAGGAAGTTATTCTATGAATGTTGTTGCCATGATGCAGATCAGAACCCCTGTCACCCATGAATGTCTGTGTCTAATTACCAAATGATTTAGAGGGGACAGATATTATTGCCGGCCACTTTTGGTCTGCTGGTTGCTGTGGCAGAGGGGTACAGTGGTCGTCCTCAGTCGGCAGTTCAATCCCAGTCTTCCCCATCTACATGCTGAAGTGTCCTTGGGCAAGATGCTGAACCCCGAATTGCCCCTTCATAGCAAAAGAAGTGCTGCTAATGCACTGTGTGAATGTGCGTGTGAATTGGTGAATGGCAAACTGTACTGTACAGCACTTTGAGTGGTAATCAAGACTAGGAAAGCACTATATAAATACAAACCATTTACCACCACTGTAGGTTATCTGAGGATATACAAGAGCACATGGTAACCATGTGTAACAGCAGGCAGAACCAAAGGAGGTTGCAGTGTCAGGAGTGTGTCAGTGGCTGTCAGATGTTTCTGAAAGCAAAGTTATCAGTAAACTTTGTTGGGTGACGGCCATCACTACAACAAATCTATTCAACTACCGTAAAAGGAAGTATCTGAAGGAAACATTCACAGAGTGTTTGAATTACCACATTCAACTGTCTCACAAGGTCAACACAGAGACACTGATGCTCAATGAAATATTGTGTTTGAAACTGAGTAAACAAAAATATTTTGGAGAGATCACAATTCAGAACATGAATCATGATTGTGTTAATGGTTATTGGTTTATATGGGGTAAATTGGTGTAGCCAAAAACACCACAAATTTACAATGTCTTTTATAAAAATTCAACCAGCTTCATTTTAAGCTTTACCCCTTTGGCATACATTAAACCAGAAGAGGCCCTGTACTTTTAATCTGTACTTATTATTTTCGTAATTGATAATAGAGCAGCCTACTGGGATGAGCACTCTCCTTTAATCGATGCTCACTTCAATCTGTGTTATCAATGTGCGCATGTCTTCTCCTCAGGGTATGTGATTTTAAATTAGGAGCATGATCATTAGTACTGCATTAGAAACTCAAATGTATAAAAAGGACGCTGCTGCCACATTAACGTCACAGGATCCATAGACATCGACGAGGTCACATGTTACAAACTGTTGCAGCAGACGCAGTTCTCCTGATTATTTCTTGCTCTTTAGTAACCTTTGAATTTTGTCCTATGCTCAGCAGTGCTTTCAGCATGCTCTGATATTAAAGCTGCAGCAACAAGAACCCACTGCTGAGACTAAAGCAGGAAAAATTTGATTATGCATAACTTGTGTTGGCTCTGGTTCAGTTTCACCTCTGCAACAATTGCAGTTATAAGATCTACTTGGATAAAAGCTATATCATCTGAATGCAGCTCTAAAGTCTAAGACACCGTCACATTAACATGCTCAGTGCATTCCAGGAGCTTCTTTGAAGTTACATTGCAATTTATTTGCTGTAACTATATACCTTTACTTCAGTTAATGACTTGAGATCACCTTCCAGAAAATGTGCCTCAGTGTGTCACTTCAAATAACAGCAGGATAAATGGGTATGGGCTGCAAATATACAGAACTTAGTTGGTAGTAGTTTGTGGACTTTTTACTGATGTTACCACTGCAGAGGGCTGGTGTGCTGGTGGATGGCTGCAGTATAGGTCATAAATTCTACCTTCTCCATGTTAGTGAATGGTACATGGACCAAAGAGCTCACTCCTTTTTCAGTAACTGTCCAGAGTCAGTTGACCACCCTGAGTCACAAAGTCCCTATAAACTGCGGTGGCTACACACAATCTGGATCTATACTAAGGCTTCTTAAAGAGCAGCTGTCCTCTACTTTAAAAGAACCTTTCTATAACAGTAAAATAACTTGCATTTAACCTTTTACAATCATGTAGCTCTAAATGAATAACTGCAGAAGAGAGAAGGCAAAAATGCAGTAGAGGAATAGATATCGGCTAATTGAAGTAAAATCACTAGTCATGAGCAGAAGCATATTTTTCCCATCTCTGTTTCATGTGTTATTCATTTTGACAATGTGACAGGCTCAGTTTTGTACCTTTCCTCTTTTTTGTTGTTTTTCATGAAGTTACTATTTTCCCTGTCAGACTGATGACATGAAAGTCTGGCAGTGATTTTTTCTGTGTGTTTGTGGCACCAAATGTGGTTGTTTTGAGCGTTTAATAATTTTTTTGTTTTTGGATAGCGACAGTCGTGGCAGAATGGAAATGTACGAGACCGAGTTGACATTTTTCAAATTTTCCATCCAATTATAATTATCTTTACAACCTGCATTTATGCCTGCAGTATACAGAGGTCAATGCAAAATCAAATAGGTTGAGACATCATGAGTCATGATCTCATGGCGTTTTTATAGCAAATAACTAATTATAACCAGAAGTTAAAAACAGTTAAAACCAATTAAAACCAGATTAACTTCCAGAAGTTAGAAGTCATTGGAAAAGTCAACAATGGAACAAACAAATATAAGTTAGCATGGGACTAATGGCCTATACTGCAACTAGTCACCAGGGGGTAATCCAGATGTTTTGCCAGTGAAGCAGGAATGTAAGTTTGCATTTTGTAGTATACCTTTTCTTGAATCAAATTTTTAACTTCAAGGGAACTCATATCACACTGTAATTAAACCCTGCTCTACCTACTTCATCATCCGTCTCAGCCTGCTATTTAAAGCTACTTAATAAATGATATTGCATTTTATCTACGCTATGAGAACTTAACAAGCATATAGGTTGTAATGATCTCCCAGGTTGATTGAGTACAGTATAAATTTATTGAGACCACAAATGTCTACCATCCCTCTCAGGACCAGCCTTTCAGCTCTCTCACTGATATGTGTCTGCTGTGAACGCCTGGGCTGTAATTACAGTAATCATATGGGGAACCGAGAGAGAGAGGCCCCTAACTATGCCCCTGGTAGTTTTAAACGTCATGTCTCAACTCCTGTAATTATGCTTATTAACTGAGCTGCATTCACTCAGAGGAGTGAACAGAGCTGGAAAGTCATTTTAAAGTCATGATAATCACACATAAAAAGACAGCAATTTCAAGCATTTCATCATTATACATAATAATAATAATAGTGCTTGTTTTTATTGGATTTATTTTTGGAGCACAATGTGCAGAAACGGCATAACGGCTCAAAGTGAAAGCAGAAAATTGTGCCTAAGTGACTGGTGGTTATCTGTCACAGTCAGTACGTAGACATCTTATTACTCGTGAACGGGATGAATTCCCTTCTCTGACAAAAGTAAGCTTGACTCAAAAAAATATGCCCACATACAACTGACACATCCCAGACCACAAACTCCAAGAAAGTGACAGAAAACTCATCACGTAGGCTCAGACAGTCAAGGAGGACAGAGCATATATTCGCCCTGCTGCTGGTGGTGGTGGTCTGAGTGAACACATTTCACCATCAATGGAATTTCTGTCTTTATTTCCATTCCATCAGCTCTGATCAAACCTCTCACTGCTTCACACATGAAACATGCAGTGTCTCGGCTGTAATGACTTTGCTGGCCATCCTGTTGGAACATTTGCTTTGTTTGTGTTGACACACAGTTAGAGGGTGTCATCTTTCATTAAGCCCCTGCTGATGTGAAATATGAAACCTAAAGACATTTTTTTTTTCTCATCACAAAATATTTGTGTGGCTGTGTAGGTAAGTGCCCGCAGCATCACATCTTTTAATATGGCTTCTGTGCCAAGGCAGATTTGCCCACCAAGCCTGGGTGTGTGGTCCACATAAATGCTAATGCAGTGCTGAAATGGATGATAAACAATAACTTCATAGAATATGGTTTGGTGTTCTCATGCGATTAATGGTCAACAGAATGCCATTTAATTAAGCAAGAGCAAGTTAACATGTCACCGGCAGGTCCTCTGCAGCTGTGTTCACATTTCTAACCATGTTATGATCAAGTGTGATCAAAGTCCAATTATCTGACCTGAGACCTCTCTTTCTTTTAAAACTTGAACTCAGTGAATTGGTAGAGCTGCCACCTGCAACACAAATGGATTGGACTGCGGGTGTGAGTGCATGTGGTCATGTGGGCATGTGTATGCCTGCCTGCCACCTACTCACATTACAAGCCATCACGAAGCCAACACTGAGCTCCATCCCACTGGTGCTGCAGCTGAATCCCCAAGATTAAACTATCCATAAACATTCACAATATTCACAAACTTGTTTTGCTCAGTGAAGCTCACACATGTTATTTGTTGTTGAGCCAAAAAGGCTAGAAGAATACATATTACAAGGAATCAAGGTTCATGGTAGGTTTTCTATTTTTCATTTTATTTTATATCCTGCCTTTGAAGATTTATAAGATTTATGATGGCATTTTACTCCCAAAGTAAAAGCAATCGATAAATACAGGAAGTATTTATTTGGTCTTTTATTTATAACATAGTAATTTATTGCTGTGTGCATGGATGGGGGTTGTTTTTATTAGAGGCACTTTGTGTTACATTGTGTTTGCATGAAAAGTGCAATACAAACAAAGTGATTGATTGACTGATTGATTGATGGACTCTAAGAAAAGGCAAAAGGCACCTCTTTGCTGTGTACCAGATGGATTCTAGATTCCTTTCTATTCTATGGAGTTGTGTGTGATTAAATATACATGACCCTGTTTGCTGCATAAAGAAACGACAAACGTAAACTGGTTGTTTTAGCATAGCTGAAATAATTTAAGTCACTCTTTAAAGCTACGGTTGGTAATAAAAGCTAGCAAAAGCAAGCTACACTTTGAAAAATGCAACAGATATATCCCACCTCTCTCATCAGCTCTCTTGCTGAAGTTAAGCCTGAACCGGCTCTGTCTGACAACTGCTAAAAGAGACATCAGCTTTTTTTCTTTCTTTCTTTCTTTTTTTATTTATTTGAATGTGAACATACAAGAGTTATAATGGATAAGTAAAATTAGTGTTATTCTACTTAAAATTGAGCCTAATATTAAAATTAGACGAAGATGTGTCTATATAATTTTAAGTGGCAATGCTGTTACATCAGCCTCCTGAAGTCTATTAAGTCTCTCCTCCAATCAAAATGTCTTCCAGGTGCAGAATATAATGTGTCATCATAAAACACAAATTCCAGTCATCATTTTGATTATGATGAGTGTAACACAGTGCCGTAAGCAACCACTGTGTAATTACTAGGCTGGCACAGACCATAAGGGAAAACTTTGCACTATGCAAATATGTATTTTTTTTTTCCATAAAGGCTCACGAGGGATCAGTTGAGGTGGTATCTGCCAAACTCAGATAATTCCACCCTGTCGATGGAGGGAAATCCATACCATTAGTCCTCAGTTTAACCACTTTATTCAGCTTGATGATAGATTGTTTCAATGGTGCTAAACTGAGCCGGAGTGGGAGGGGGGGACGCAGCAATAACGCATAAACCTAAATGCCAAGAGGCTGCGGCTGTCTCCCTTTACTGAAATGAGCAAAGCCTTGTGTACAAGGCCTGACAGTCAGTGAGTGACAGCTTAATAATTTCCAGCTTAGTGTAATACCATGAAAGGTTTGCCTTTCCAGATAATTTTTAAACACTGAAGCAGAAAAAGGCCTTTGGGGGCCGAGCTACCAATTTGCATGCAGCCCTCACCCGAGCAATATCCCACATTCCTCAATGGCCGCGTCCGCATTCATTGACATAATTGCAAACAGATGAAAGACAGAATGTGAACAGAACGATAGTAATCAGAGGTATAGCACTGCAGGAGCCCATTTATAAATCATAACACAAATAACACAGACAAGAGATCAGAGCTCTATAATGATGAAAACATGTCAAATATAGAGATGATTGTGTACACTGATGCTGAATCTACCTTTCATTTCTATACCAATCAGACAAATAATAAAATCATCTGAAATAATTCATCTTTCCATTATCTATACAGATCCCATTAGGTGAGAGGCAGGACACACTCTGGACAGGTCACCAGTCCATCCCAGGGCCGACATACAAAGACAAACAACCATTCACACTCACATTCACACCTACGATCATTTTACATTCTGCAAGTCTCTGGACTGTGGGATTAAGCTGGGTCACTCGCAGAAAACCCACGCAAACACGGGGAAAACATGCAAACTACACACAGAAGCAGGAAGCTTCTTGCTGTGAGGCAATCCTTTGAACTACTGCACCATCGTTCTGTGCATCTGACATAATGTGAAACAGACAAAGCAGAAAATCCTCACGTTTAGGGAGCTGTAAACAGGAGAGACTTCATACTACTACTTGCCATTAGTTCACCTTCTACCCATGAACGAATTGATCAATTATCTGATTGTTTCGCGGCTACAACTGGATCAATGATATCACCCCTAGGAACGAAGCACTGTGTGCTGTTGAGCAGGGCGAGACGACATGGTCATATAATGACAAATATTTTATTTTTAAATTGAGAGACTTGTTTTTTTTGCTCCTGAGTGAAGGCTGTGGGCTTAAAATATTCTGCATGAAAAGGAACTGAACATTTATAAGATCTGAGGTCAATCAATTTTGATTCATACCTCCTCATTGTGCAAAATGCATAAGCAGCATATCGCTATACTATCAATTTAATCTTTGTTACATTACTATTGATTAAACTCATAATGTGGATATGGTTTTATCTGCACTTTTGTGAGTGTATGTGATATTGTCCTGTTCATATTTTCTACTCATGTGTCACTACTGTCCGTGTTATTTTTAATGTTGAGA
This sequence comes from Paralichthys olivaceus, assembly GCF_024713975.1. Lineage (NCBI taxonomy): Eukaryota > Metazoa > Chordata > Actinopteri > Pleuronectiformes > Paralichthyidae > Paralichthys > Paralichthys olivaceus. The sequence continues at coordinate 9,753,651 of NC_091109.1, read as the reverse complement.
TTATCTTATTTTCATGCTTTAGCGAAAACGAATTCCGTCAACTTGGTTGAGTGATCACTAATAAATGTCCAGCCCCACTGATGAGCATACTCTTCCTTTTATGATGATCTACACAGAATCACTTCTAAACCTGCATGTGAGAGGATGGACAGCTTTTACATCCTTCTCTATAAGCTGCTGCAAAGCCACAGACTTATGTGAAGTTTCAGCACTAGAGAGCGGACAGCTCCACCACCAGATCCCCGCTGATTTATCCATGAATTATGAGACGTGAGCCCAGTTGTCAGCTTCACTCTCTGTTGTTCCATCCGCCGCTCAGTGCAAAGCCACAAGTCAATACACATTCAAGTCCACATCCCCTCAAATCTACTTAAAGTTTAAGCACAAAGACAAAACCTGCAGATATAAAATGCAGAAATGAGGGGGGGTTGAAGAGGTTATATCACAGCTAATGCTCAAAATATTTTCATCCGTCACAAATGGAGGCATCTTTTAGACAGAAATGCCTTTGTGGCTGTATGTACTTGCATTCTCATGAACAGTCAAACCAATTTAAATGGGAAAGAAAATAGATGAATAAAAAAGGGGGATTAGTCACAATAATTCAGCATAAACCAGCATTTGCTGCATTAGAATTAAGGCAGAGAACATCTATGGGTGCTGGTTGCATGTTGTGATGATTGTGATGCAGGACTAAACAGTTGCAAAACTGCAAAATTATTTTTTAACTAAGAGGAAAAACATGTTCTTAAATCTAGTTACTAGAAGTGCATTATAAAAAGTCAGACGTTTAAGGATTGCTGCTTTTTGAAGGGATACTGGTTATGGTTCAAAGTTTAAATTAATAGTTAAGTGTAAAAGCTAAATTAATTAAGCCTACCCCGAATTGTAGTGTTTCCTGTGGACGTGTAAATTCTCTTGAATCTAATCTGATTGACTTCCATTATCTCTGCGGGTAAATTAGACAAAATTAAATTGTAGGACTTTTGAGTGATGTTCGGCACGAACGCCTATTTGCATGAGAAACTATACGTCCTCAGCTGAAGCCCGGGCTGAAACCGAACTAGAGGCATAAAAACAGGAAAACAAACTCACCATGGAGGGATATAATCCGAAGACTGTGAGGGAGAGGACGGGGTACAGAACGCTCAACAGGAGCCGCATGCTGACGGGCTCCGGCCACTTCTCTCCGAGGCGCAGTCCTTCAACACTAACATACACACACAGCTCCTTTTTCTCCTTTATAGTTCAACCTCAGCGAGTCTCTGTCGAACCGCAGAGAGAGTCCTCAGGCGGGCACAGCGACCACACGTTCACCGGCATCACAACCACCGCTGCCCGGTGCTCCGACTGGCTGACTGACTGACTGACTGACTGAGGGGAGAGCCGGGAGGAAAAGTTTGGAGAGAGGTGGAGATAAAATATTCTAATCAGCCACATCCAGCAGACTGCAGGGGAGGGTCACATGACTGATCTATGTATGTATGTATGTATATAGCTATAGATCTGTCTATATATCTATCTATCTGTTTATCTATCTATCTATAACTATCTATATCTGTTTATCTGTCTGCCTCTCTGTCACTCTACAACTCTATCCATCTCTCTCCCTTTCTCAATCCATCTATCTACCTCTGTACCCCTCTCTCTTTCTTACTCTCTGTCTGTCTGTCCATCTGCATCACTATCACTCCTTCCATTGCTCTCTCTCTCGCCCTTTCTCTCTCAATCCATCAAAATATCTCTTTATCCCTCTCTCTGAAACTATATCCATCTCTCTCTCTCTCTGTATCTGTCTGTCATTACCCCCGCCCTTCTCTTTCTCTATATATATCCATCTACCTATCAATCTGAAACACTTTGGTGACCTTCACATTCACCTTCAGAATTTGTCCATCCAAATAATCCTGTTGATATACCCACACCTCTAAATAGTGAAGACTAGAACTGGTGTGTTTTCACTGGCTTCATTCACACAGTGCACTGTTCCTTTAGATCACAAGGGGGAAGAAGCAGAGGTGAAAGAATCTAAACACATAAACAAAAACCCATCATATAAAAAAGACAGGTGGTTCACATACCTTCAGGAGGGGAGGGATTATGACTGTTTCAGAGTGTGAGCTGAGAGCTTTCTGTTTACATGAGGACTGAGCACTGTGGCTACACCTTTGTACAGTATCATGCATATCTCATGCCTGAGATTTACATGGCTCTGTCCATGCATGTAGCAGTGGTTGGAAGAGGAGGTGTCGGTTCCAGGCTGGGGTGACGATGCAGCAGCTGCTAGAAAAGCAGTAGTAGCTGTAGCGATGCTGATGCTCGACACTTTGGTCATCAGCTGTGTGTGACGCTGTGCCCTGGAGTCTTGAGTTGTGTCAATTTATTTATACAGTCAAATATCACAAATCACACTTTCAAGGGGTTTTACTGCCTTCACAGCATCAGGACCCCTCTGTCCTCAGGCCTCTTTTATCATGTCTTTTCCATTTAGCTGTCTTATTTCCGTTGCTGTTGAGGTGCTTGATTAAGGCACTAGGCTGTCACTGAATTCTTGTCATTCTTTTTTTCAAGTCTCTTTTTCTGTTATTGCAGCTAAGCAGTTCTCACTTCCTGTTCCCTATATTGAAAACACAGGGTTGTGAAACTTTAACAACATTGAATTGGCAGATTATTTGTCTCGATAGCTATATTTAACGTACAGATAAAACATAATCATAGTTTAACATCGTACTTTAGAGGTCGGCTCTAATCCATGCTATCCAGAGGATGAATCCTGATGAGTCTTCTAACGATGCTTTCACTTTTCATTTGTTTCAGCATATGTTGAATGGATTGTTTGGGTACAGTCGTTGACTGTAAGTCTCAAGATGCCTTGTTTTTCTTTTCATCAGGCACCTTCATGTAGAGAAGACCTTTGTAGGAAATTCATGGCTTCACTCAAGTCGCTCAGTTTGCTTTAGATGAAATTAAGTATTATGTCAATATTGCTTAAATGTCCATTGTGTAGGATTTTGGGGAATTGTTTGCAGAAATGGAATAAAATATTCAAATATTTTTTTTCATTTGTGCATAATCACTTGAAAATAATATGCTTTCTATTTTAGTTTTCTTTCTGTCTATTTGGAGTGGATCCATCTCCACAGAATCGGCCATATTGCAGCACCATGCTACAGTAGCTCAGAATGGACAAACCAAACTTGAGAGGGCCTTTTTCTATTTTCATGTAACCTAAAGGCTGCTGTAGGTTCTCCTACAAGCTCGGAGGGGAGGAGAGACGAGGTATACTTAACTGTTAGTTAGTTCAATAATCCTGAAACACCAAAAAGTCTGAGTAAATGTTACTATCAAAGAGTGAGTATATTCTCTGTATAGAAAAATGCTAGAAAAGTTAAAAAGATGCTAGAAAAGTTGAGAATATCTGTGTGGAAATTGTTGCAGACTGAGATGGTAGCCAGGCTTTCTCTTCTCTGTTTGTGGAACTCAATGTCCTCATATCTCTTCATAGCTCGTCTCCATTGTAAGATCAGTTCTTGAATTTAGTGATGCGAGCCACAGTTAGATGCAGAACTTTATCATAACACTCGCCTGTAGGTAACTTTAACCATTGGTGTAGGATAGAAACTTTATTTCAAAACAACTCTATTACAAGTATTTGACAGTACGTCTTCTCATGTTCTCTTAACCCACACGTACTTGCTGTATTTGGTGTTTGTTGCATTTTCTTACACTCTTTCTTATACCCATTTTACTCACAGCAGCAAAGTTATGGGTCTTTTACTTTAGTTGAGAGTTCATGCACTATATCTGCTATGTTTTAAGCAGTGTGCTGTTTTCAGGTGGCGTGCTGTGTTCAGACTGCAGCACAGCGCTCCCTCTGTGGCAGATAGGAAAAAATCTCCTGTCATACTTTAAAGCTAGAGGGAATGAAACAGCTTTTCAATACATCACTTTAAGCACTGCCTACCAATGAGATCCTCAGACTCATTCTGCTTTAAAGTTTAAAGGAAACTTTGGAACTCGAAAGGAAATAGGCTTACATCCATGTTTACATGTTAATTAGACAAGCATGGCCTCTAGTTTTTGGTGAACTGATGAAAGGAATTATTTAAATCCAAACTATAAAATAGATTTGGGAATGATGCCACGTCTTAACAGTAGTATGATGGAGCAGGTTTAATGGAGCTACTTCAGATGGGTAAGTTAAGGGAATTCAAATTAAATAGATTTTCTAGGAGACTAGAAAATCTAGGAGACTAATGGGCTTATTTCTATATTCTTTCAGAAGATTGTGTTTGAGGACTCCAGGCTGCGCTGCTTGTCATGTGTAATGCATTTAACATTCATTCATTGACAAGTTAAAGGAAATATCCTAAAAATAAATGAGTGCAGAAACATGGCAGATGCAGATGCCTCCACATGGGGCATGTAGAGGTCACTGAATGTTTTGATGTGAAAAAACATTTTTTCAAACCTATGCTGTGGTCTTCACAGGCACCAGACCTCAAACCAGTTGAACACCATTTAGGACCGACGTGCAAGACGGCACTCTCCACCATCACCATCAAAACACCAAATGTGTCACCACAAGGGTTGTAACAAAAAAACTGAGGAGAGTGTTAGGTGTGTCTCAATTCATGGGCCTCATCCTTTAGAGGTTGCATTTGAAGACCGATTGAGTCACAGTGGTAAGACCAGGCTATACCATTTCGAAAGCTCCTACTAATGCAGCCAATATATGCATTCTTTTAACCCTGAGATACGAAGGCTCCAACGGATGGGTCCTTCCTGGCCCAACACATGCCAGGGATTCATTGCGCTTCGTTGACAAAATATTTTTAGAATCGGTAAGAGGTAGTATCATACTTCAACTCAACCAGACAGCTAACAGGAAACATATTAAAATTCCAAGGACAATTAAAAACAAATCCTATTGTCCAACTCCAGCTCTGTTGCTACGGGACAACAATAAGGGTAGGACAAGTTGTTGACACCAATAACAGAAATCGTCTCTTGATCATTTTGGTTTGCCCCTTCACAGTCTATGGGGCACGTAAAGGAGGCGGTCTTCATGGGCTGCATTGACCACATCCTCCGAAGGATTGATCTGAGACACAGAGAGAGACATATAAGTTTAAAAAAAAAATAATTTTTAGAAAAAAGGAAATAATCAACTTAAAAAGCAAAGATAAATCAAAAGTGCACAATGTAAAAAGTCTTTACAACAAAAAGATTCACAAAGGTAAAGCAGAAAAAGTCTTAATACATTAAGTCTTATAGAAAGTTCAAAATTGGAGCTAAATTATATTTATCTATATTAATTACAATCTTTTAGAATAATGGTGTTTATCATTCCAGTCACATCAAGAGATTGGTAGAATCAATGCCAAAGAGCACTGAAGCTGTTCTGGTGAGTCATGATGGCAACAACAGCTTCCTAAGATACACTATGTTTGTGTTTCACCCACATGTCCAGCTATGTGTAACACCTTTGCATTATTTAACACTCCATTACAAGCCATTTAAGAGACAGTGCTATCTTGCTAATTGTAAACATCTGTCTCATCTCTGCTTGTTCACACCTTGAAAGGGCCCCAACTCTTACCAGGTATCCTCGACAGCAGTCCCTCTGTAGCGGACTCATAAAAGAGCTGAGATCTATAATGTGTCCATTATTTAAAGAAGCACAGGGTATTAAATGGCAGCAGGTTTCACATTATAAGACGTAAGCTGTTTCTTAAAGGTTAATGCATTACTGAGGGATAAACGTGTGTGTGCGTGAGTGTGTGTTGCATGTGTATGTTCATCTGCATTCATTTGCCCATGAGGACGTCTAATGAGTTGTCTGGGGAGAAGTGTCATAAGGGAGTCAATCGGGGTCTTGGTAAACAAGAATTAGCAATACCAACCGCAGTGTTGTCTTCCAATTCCGTTGCTCTAAACTCGACCCCCTGGAGCTTTAAATAAGCATGAAGGACTTGCCCTGTAATGATATGTGTCTCAAAACTTGTAAGAACACACAGCTGAGAGGAAGCACAAGCGTCGGTCCAAACAAGCTTGGTGTCAACGCAGCCTTTGCTTCGTGAGTTTCTGCCCCTACACTTGTCACGTATGGTAATGAGCTGTGCGACACTGAAAAACCTTTACATATCCCCGAGGTATCAGTATCTGCAAAGCATGGCCCTCATCTGCATTCAGCTTATTTAAGGAGAGGCGTCTATGACCTCACCATCTCCCGACACATCACAGTTACTGAAGGACCACTTCAGCAGGATGATCTGGGTCACTGACATAATGCTTCACAAACACAGACTGTCAGTTGACAAGATATTCTGTGAGTTGTGTTGATTTTTGCAGGAAACTGCTGATGCATCAGATGTTCTTGTGACTGTGTCAAACTGCCATTAAAGCAGTCAGTAAAACTCTTTTAGGTGGTTTAGCTGCTTATTAAAAGGCAGGTTTCATTGCACATTTTACCACACATTGTAAATCCCCCAAACACACTACCATCTAAAAGGTGCAGCAGTTAGTCACAGTGGTGACACAAAATAGTATAAATCAGAAACATATCCTGCCTATCCTGTGTAATACTGCACCAGCACATATTTAATCAGAATATATCTCATTTAAAAAATGAACTAAATGTATGGGCAATCAGTAAGAGATGGAAGGGAGGTGATATGAATGAGAGTCTATGTTGCGCTTTGACCCCTTGTGATGTTATCAACGTTGAATGGGGTTGTGGCTGTGTAGTAGAGGAAACTCTAGAAACCACAGGTGGTGGTTGTTGGGATCTAGAGAATGTTGAGGACTGAGATGAGTGAACTCTGGATGTGGAGGGTGGAGATGATTTAGGATGACGGTCGCAGTGAATCATACCTACGCTGGTTTAGTTGGTATGAACACACACACACACACACACACATTCTTGTATGTCTATCTTAGTGAGGACACTGATTGGCATAATGCATTTGCCACCAACTTACCCTTAAGTTAACCATCACAACTAAATGCCTAACCTAAACCTAAAATCAAGTGTTAAGCCTCACATAACCCCTTGAAAAAAATGTCCTCACTTTCAAAAACTGTCGTCACTGTTCTGTTCAAAATGGTCCTCACAAAAATTACACACAAACACACGAGAAAAAGTGATTATCTGCTGTCAGGCTCTCTAACATGGAACATAAAAATATGTTGGTTATGACAATTTTGCAAAAATGAAGCTTGACTTGAGTGTCTCTTCTCGATACCCCTTTTGAGAAAAAAGTGCTACAAGCCGCAAGCAGTGGAGCACTTAACCAAAGAAGCCCAGAGGGCCACTTAAACTTTGAGCTGGAGATTCCAGATATGCACTTGAATCATTCCAAAGTTTCCATCCTCTGCTGTGACATGAAGCATGGCATTATCCCAGCTGGGTTCAAGCACAACCTGGTAAACGGATGTTTATGAAGACGCACTTCTGCGCTGGAGCTCAAGTGTAGAATTCCACTTAACAAAGATGGACATGCATGCACATACGCTCCCACACATACACACCATGAAAGACTGAGACAATTGCACAAAGCTAAAACAAACATGAAACTTTCGAGTTATTATATCCATGCAGTTTTTATTAATTAATTTGATGATAAGGTTTATTGTTATATGAGAATGTGTCAGTGCTCTGGTAATTTTTTATTTTTAGATAAATTAACTTCATTACATTCAGGATCCCCTCCTACTGCTGTTACAACCTTTAATCAATGAGTGACAGATATTAAGCTACCACGCATATCTCCAAAAAAGTGATATTTAAGTGTTTGTCCTGTGAGAGCTTGACATTACATTAAGCAGATTTCAGTTTTGAATAAAAATTGTTCCATTGCTGCTCACTCTGCTCTTCTCTTCACTGAAGCATTTTGCTCTAGAATTGCCTTCCTGTCCATTTGCTCAGCTCATTAAAAAAAAAGACACCTTGCTGCTGCAGTTTCGTCCTTCCTCTGTCATTCCCTGCACTGCACTTTCCCTTTTCCATTCTCACCTTTGCTCTTTTCTGGCATTAGTTGCCCAGCAACATAAAGTGGTATTTGCCGGTACATAAAAAAACAGTGGGGAAGAAAGAGCGCATTCACTGTGAGGGGCCCTTTGTCATTTTGCCGAGCTCCTTGGTCTGAAAAGCACTTGGGTCTGTGAGTGGACCTGGGATTAAACAGTTCCTGATGCTGGTTAATGGTGTCCTGTGGAGGTTGTCAACACACGTGGTTATGTAGCATTTTTTTTCAATGGATGATTCCCTGTAGTTTTTTATTATCCTTATTATTCTATTGCACAGTGACTTGGATGCACATTATAAAGGAGTGATTTCTGAGGACTGCTGACGTCAGTAGTGGGTATCAACAGCTGGTGTTAGCAATCTGCTGTAAAAGATTTTAAAGCATCGTTAAATTGAAGAGGTAGAAGACTGGAGGCTGCCCCCACCAAAACATTTGAAGACATCCAAAAACAGGAGCTGCAAGATTTGGTCAGAATATGTGTAAGACCTGAAAGAACACACACACCCACACTGCTGTTTTTATTTCTGACTGACAAGATATGTTTCAACCATGTATATAAAGATGAACATTGTGAATCCACTTGTTTATGCAATCCAGAAATAAAGCCCGGGTATGAGTTTATTTGGAGCCAGAGTCTGCACAGTAGCATTCGGGGTATGGCGCTGGAGTATTGAGATCCCACCAAAACACATGCTTGCCCACTGGGAATAGACCTGCTCATACTCATATCTGACAGTACTTATGGACAATAGCATAATCACGAGCACACAGCAAATAGTGCTGTGCAACTATACAATGCAGCAACAGAGCAAATCACCAAGTTAGATATCTATTATGTAGAGAACAATATGACACTGTTGCAGGACAAATTAGAATATGACAGGCCACCACAGTCTAAGTAATTAATGGGAAACACTGCTTTGACATGGCAAGATAGGGCATCAGCCTTGGTGGAGGTATGCACTCTCAGAGTGTCTATATTTGGACTTGATATTGTTATATTAACTAAGTACCATGTTCCATCAGCTAACAAGGATGGCGAGGAGTTTATGACCCATAATGCAGCCAGGGGGCTTCACTTCTGGGGAGCCGTCAAGTCGTCCATCTTTATATACAATCTATGGTTTGAACTGCTAATAGGAGAGTTCACTACAAAGTCCCACAAGCATGGTGCAGCTTTGTGCCACTTGGGTGTGGTTTCAAAAAGCACATGCTGGCTCTGCCAACCCTGATCTGATCGTTAGCCTTGTTCTGTTCCTGACACATGGAACAATGACAAAGACTCACAAGATTACAACTTGCAAGCTTTTACGTCATCCAGCACACTCTCTGCTTCTCACTCATCACTAGAGATTTCAGCTGTCTTCATCGATAAACATAAATAAAACTCAAACAGCAAGACACAAACATTGGTTTTATCTCTTCAAAGAACCAACCAGCACACAGTGGATAAAAACATTATGATGGCAACTGAACAGGAGTGAAATAAATAAATAAGTATTTTTCAATGAAAAACGGTCACTTGTCAGAGAAGAGAAAGCACCAGTCTAATTGAAAATTTGGTTTCAGGGTTTTGACACTGTACGTGATTTGACTGAAAAAGGCACCCAATGACATAGAGGCATAAAATAATCTCTTTGACACAGCGTTACTCCTTCAAATGAAGCTCAACTATTTTCAACAACACTGATCCCAGTGTGCACGGCTAATAACAATGTACAGCACACCAGTTTGGCACTTATGTAATTGCCTCTTGTATGTTGGAAGTTCAGTGGCCTCTGGAAAACTACTCTCCTTTTGTTTCAACCAAAAATAGATCTCTTTATCATCCTCCACAGCAAACTACAACTAAACTTAACAGTCACATTTGATATCTTGGAGCAGAGATGTCAAACTCAAGGCCCGTGGGCCACTTCCGGGCCGTGGTACAATTATAACAGGCCCGCGATAAAATATCATATTTCTATCTTAACTGGCTCGTCTGTGCGCAATGCCTGGCTAGATGCACAGAGTGAGCGCTCCTCTCCACTCACTTGCCAAGTATTTGATGATATTAAATTATTTCTCCAGCGTTCCACTGATCCCAGTGCCTGCCCCGTCAAGTTCACCTTGTCTCTCAGGCGTATCTCTTTCTCCATTTACTTCCGACTTTCTCTCTTCATCTCATTCTGCACTAAGTATCCACACAATTGAGACAATGCACAATTTAATCAGTTAGTGCTGTAGTCATTACTAAACCATTATGGACTTTTTGCAGTTTATATTAAAACTGGATTTTTGTATCTGGCTGTATTTATCCTGATCTTATAGTGATTGCACTTATGAATTTATTTTATTTGTTAATCTTATGTATTTGTTTTTTAATTGAAAAATGTATTAGCTGATTAGCTGAGCTACATGCAATGCAACAGCTCTGCAGCATCTTCAACCATTACTACTAGATTCTGTTGACATACAGGTGTTAATGGCATGTTTTGTTTAAATAAATTATTATATTTAAAAATTGTCAATGTAACACAACCTTCAGACAGCTACAGCCTCCAAGCTCCAGTCTGCAAGTTTGGACGGAAAATTTGTATTCGCAGTAAATCATTCCAAATTATTTTATTCCAAATTATTTATCATATAGGCCAATTTTATTGCACTCATCTGTATTTATCTTTGTATGTTTGTATGTACGTCTGCCTGAATGAATTCAATTTTTTGTCCTGTGATCTGCTTTGTTGCCAAAGACAAATTTCAAGTGGACAATAAAGTTTTCTATTCAAATCTACTGTCTGCCTTAACTGAACAACAGCAGCTTCATAGTCTTTGTATTCAGAGGTTCAGCCAAAGTTTTTGAAAGCAGTAACAACATTTATTCAAGCTACTTTTAGCCATCACTGACTCCATCTAACAACTGAAAACCTGACTCACAGGCAACAATTAATGTTCCAGTACTGGCCCATATATCAGTCAAACACTAATGTATATTGAGCATCACATCTGAATCCAGTAAAGACAGCGAGAAGCACAACCCCCGCTCACCGGCAGCAAGTTTCATTTGCTTGTTTGTGCCATCAGCTGCAGTCTTGCACTTTCACCTGCACATCTAATCAAAACCTAGATGCAAAACGTTGAGGCCTGCTCTCCGGGGATAGTTTGATGTCCTCCTGGGAAAACAGAAGAAATTATTAAGAGAAGTAAATAGAAAGAGGTTGCGACTGCAGAGTAAATGACAACATTTCATCCCACAGTGACACCTGCATTACACTGATCATCACCGGCTGATCAAACCTCAAAGCCTGAGATTATTCTAGGATATTTTTTAGGGCTGATACTGACATTTGCACAAAACGCCTTCATCTTCATGCAGAGACTATAACTGTTGAGCATCAAATTGTTATGAGCTGCCTCTCTTCATGTTAATCAAAACTTTCATCTCTGTTGAATTTTCTGCTCTAAAAATAACCGTTGTTCTGGCTCTGATGTTTTGCGGTTTGGCAGGAAATTTTTTTTACAGGTTTTAAGCTTTTTGGGTCCATGCTTGCACAGTATAGTGGATATGTGAGTCTTTAATTTGAACAGTAATGGCAGCTGGACTTTGTAACTTTCTAAATTTGGCATCATATACATTTTTGAACAGAGAATCAGCCGAGTTTCCTAGTTGTCATGAATTAATTTGTTTTCTCCTTGTTCATTCCTGACTCAGAGGAAAAGCTTCTGAAACTGCAATTAGACCAGGTCAAAACCTTAAAACGCTGAAAATATGCGATAAAATATATGAAAAATAAAGTTTTCCTGAGTTAATGCAGGACTCCTGCTGTTACCCCACAGATGGTTAAGCACATTTACTGTGAAGAATTTTCATACTGTGAGGAGGCAGATCTTTCCTCACACTTTTGAGGTTGTTTGAATGATACCAGAATGTATTTAAAGTAAGTCTGATATTGTGATTTTACAATGTGATTATTTTCAATGACTTGAAATTTCAGGAGACTCAAACTAGGACCTGGGATTAAAACCAGAAACCTCCTTGCTGTAACCTCATGCAGCTTGATGTGGCCACAATTTTGGAATAGTTCTAACAAAAAATGTCTTATCCCTCTGGCATTTGTCTTTTTGATTTAAGATTATTTTACTACTAGGGCTGATTTTGCATTGCATTGTCTCAAAGAAGTCAAAGACCTGCTTTGGTTTGAAATGAGTCACACCTTGTTTGCGTAGTAAAAATACCACAGGTGTCATTTCAAATCACATATGTGCTGTAGGAGGATAGAGACAAACAACAGTTACTAATGGGGGTGGGGATTAGCAAAGACCAATCACATTTCTGATGCTGCAGAGAGAAAACTGAGTTAATATAAATATTTAGTTCTGTCCTGTTCATTCTTGGGTTGGACACAGTGTGAGCTTGGATCAAGAGAGCAGCACATCCCTCCATTATCTCAAAGCCTGTGGCACACACTCTATTTCTAATGATGAGTATGTGTGATTAATGTGAGGGGCAGATGAGGACCAAAGTTCTGTGACTCCTTCTTTGACCAAGCCACACCATAGTAAAATTAGCCCTGAAACAAACCATTAAAGTGTCAGCTTGGCCAACTCATGGTCAAACACTCGATGATGATGATGATGATAGTGAATTCATCATTGCCCTGAGTGTTATAATTTTCTAGTCACATTAAAAAATCCTTTAGCTTTAATTGCAGATACATAGTCTCTGCTCTGATCTTCACTTACTGGAATTTATTGTGAATAAATACAGTTACATTGAGAGACACAGAGCGTTCCTTCTCTTTAATCAACAAGGCCTGAAGTGATCAGGCTGTTGAAAATGTGATGAAATGAAACTCCACAATGTGTGGAAGCAGCTCCATGGCCTCACTTTTCAACTTTCAATGGATATAAAATACAAAGTGATTCTCGTAGCACTTGAAGCCACAATTTGTTTTCCTTATCAAATTGCAGCATGTCTCGGATAAATTACTTGCCATTTAACAGAGTGACGCTGAATGGGATTAGATTACATCATGTCATTTAATGACATATTCTGGCTTTTAAAAAACAGTTTCAGAGGAACTGTTTATGTGGCACTATCACCAAATTGCAATAACTCAAAGGTGTCTAAACCTGAACAAAGCAATCCATATGTGAGGTTAAGCCCTTAATCATTCAAACTTAATTTTCAAACCTTTTTTCATTCTTTATCTGGCGTCCCCACTTTTGAACAATTCTTGTAGCTGCTAACAAGCTTCTAGCACTTCTCCTCTGGGATTATGGACCTCTATCTAACTTTTGTGAAGATCTTCATGGTCTTTATGGTTGGTATCATCCTCTCCATCACTCTGGTCTTTAGTTCCCTCTATAAATATCTTGATGGGTTTTGCTTCTCGACTTTCTAGATTTAGTGTCCTCTTTTCTCTGTCATTTTGTCAAGATGGCCTGTCCCACTGACTGAAAAACAACCCCTGAAACATTACATTTCCATCACTGCTTGACCCAAGGGGGAGGCTGTCATTGGGGTTTTAAAGCTTCACCTTTCTTTCGCCAAACAAAAGGCTGTTTTAATAATAACAAATCAGTGGGCACTGCATCAGTTTTCTCAAGATATGATTGATGAAAAAATTCTGTATCATGGTAGAAATTACAAAGACCATTCAGAATGTGTTAGATATTAAAATTAAAAAAAAAAGTTAAATAGTAATGAATCATTTTGGAATGGCATTTTCAGTCAAACCATAGAAATTGTAAAACAAGGTATAATGAACACCTCTAACAAAATGCCTTTAGTCCTCTGTCACTTGTTTCTGTCATTCATGAACCATATTGGCAAAATAAAAATTCACTATAAATTAAAATTTGGCATTGGTATAAAGAATTCTGGGCTAAACGATACAATCGAGATGTACTGTACAATCAGGCAGCATACAGACCACACTGTGTGGCCTTGGAGAGCTTCGTCAATGCAAAGGATTAGACCAGTGATGTGTGACATCATCAATTTTCACTTCAAAAAAGGGATTTAGCTCAAATAAGCACTCCATGGCCTGGTAAAATAGAGGAGCACGACGACTGCCTCTAAATGTGGACTCTGACCGGTATGTCAGAATTCATGGATTTAATATGGAGTTTTATCATGTAAGTAAGATGTATGAGTTTTGGGGAAGCAGACTGGAGCTGCAGTGTAATAATGTGCTATTTATTACCGTATGTTGTTATTTCAGAATGTTGTGCTGAGGTAACCTTTGCAGATCAACACAATTTCAATAACGGTAAAAAAAAACTTAATGGGAACCAGAAATGCTAATAATGTTCAACGAGGCGGGGGGGGGGGGGGGGGGGGCAGTGCGGACATAATGTAAGAGCTTCAAAATAATGACAGCTCTTTGCTGGGGCATCGTCTGTTTCCAAATGAAAATGCCAATCTCTCAGGTGGAATATTTCCCCTCTCTGAATGTGACGGGACTTCAAATGGCCGTTATGTGAACACGGCTGTAGAGGAGACATTGGTTAAATATCAAATCCATCAGAGGCAGGTTGATGGTTGTGACCTTGTGTAGAACCTTCTTCCCCACTTGTCTCGGAGGTGACCAATTTCTCATATCTGTGACAGCAGAGCAGCATCAGTTAAGGTGGGAACAAGGATGAATTACTCTTTGATTCTTTCCCTTTCTTTTCAGCTGTCTGAATCACCTTCATGTCTATTTTATTTGTGGCCAAAGTCATTGTGTAATGTATTTGTATAACCGAAGACGATCAGGCCTTATCTGCAATACTTTATTTTGTGAATGGCTGTTGTCCCCTCCATTTAAAAAAATCTCTGTCCACACGACCATCCTTTCACAAAATGTCCCTAGACGATGATACAAAAATGACTACAGACATTTAAGTAGGTCTGTAGGTGGCAAAAAATTATCCGTGAAAATACCAGAGAAGAACATAGGGAGCATGCTCAGTAAGATTACTGTGCTCCTCAGAAGGTACCATGTATCAAGTTGAGGTTGTTCCTATAAGAGTTTGTGTGGTTTGAAGTCAGAGTGTGGGGGAAAAAAGCACAGACACACACAGACTAACAAAATTCCAATTTGCATAAAGAGCAAAGACAAAATATTAGTTGTGAAGTACATACATAATTTTATCATAAAAATATCTGCATTGGTAAAAATGCCCATGTGAGGGATAGACATTTAGTGACACAAAAATGATATTTGACAGGTTCACATTAAAAGCTTCTATTTTAGAGCTGATTATTGTCAAATTATGTTAATAGGTGATGACATCAGCAACTCATTTATCAAATTTCACAGACTTTCCAAGTTGTTGTTTCAACTTTAGATGGTACATTTTCACAGTCAGGAACTTTTTTTACAAATAATATTGTTCCAATCCAATTAATGATGGAATTCGTTGGTTCTGGCTCGTGCTAATTACCCAAGGCAACAGTGGGCATGCAAGAAGGAAGCTGTGACGATTTATCATTTCCCAATCGCTCTGTTTCACATGTGCACACGGAAATGATTGTGAGTTTTTGAAAATCTGCACTTTGGAAGGTATTTGTAAAAATCTGTTTCAGTCAAGTGTGTGGACGTGAAGCCCAAATGCTGAGGGAAGTTCATTTAACACATATAGTGTGGACAGGGCCTCTGCCACCGAGCAGCATAGCTATATGAGAGGAATCCTCAACACCTACAAATGAAAGAATCCTTCAGACTGGGGCGCAAATTATAACAGTTGAAGCAGATGTTAATGTGCAGAATGTGAACATATATAAGACTCATAACTCATTAACAAGCTTGTAAACATTGACATGAAAGTGTGTAAGATTACTGAGCTGGAAAACAGGGATGTTAAAATGTAAAATCAAACAAACCAGAAATAAGTTTCACTGCTCAGAAAGAATTTACTGATGAAATCTTAAAACCAAGAGAGCAACAAAATTGGGAAATGGAATGTCCACACACACACACACACACACACACACACACACACACACACACACAGACAGTGATTATTGCTCATCCCACCAGCCGCAGCATTTTCACAGAACACTTGCTTCACACAATCAATTCAATTATAATAATGGCAGCAACAATTCAAAGAATAAAGAGAGAGAGACTATGGGATGGAAAAACACAAAGTTGGTGAAGTGTAGTAAAAAAATAAAAGTGGGGGCAGAAAGAAAGAAGGAAGGGGAGAAGTGCTCAGTGCATGATGGGAGTTTCCCCAGCAGTCTAGACCTATAACAGTATGACTAAGGGATGGTTCCGGACTCATCTGATCCAGAACTAACTGGTTCCACAGGAGAGGAGCCTGGTAGCTAAATGCTCTCCCATTCTACTCTTACAGATTCAAGGACCCACAAGAGGACCTGTGTTGTGGGAGCAAAGTGATCAGTTTGGACAATAAGGTGTTATGAGCTCTTTGATACGTGAAGGGGCCTGATTGTTTGGGGTTTTGTATGTGAGGACAGGAATTCTATTCTGAATTTTACAGGGAGCCAATCAGTTGTGCAGCGAGTGACACGCGGTGTCCGTAACAAGCTTGCCATTTTAACCAAAGCACTATTATTACACTTTGTCAGTTTATGCTGCTTTTCCCCACAGTCAGATTTGTTGGATGTTATCCCCATTCCAACTTGATTTATTGAACGTGAACATGGACAGCTATCCCCTGCTTGTGTTGCCCACTACTCTTCCCCCTCCTCTGCTTCCATCTCCCCCAGGATCTGCTCTCACCACCTTCAAGTGAAGAAATGGCTTTTGAAAAGTATACCTGTTAAATGTTTTAACAGGTGCTGCGAAGATCTATTCTGCACCATCTCCCCGCCCTGTGAGATTTGCCTCCCTTGTCCTTGGCTTGTAAACACAATCTTCACGCTTGTCCCTTTACCTGCTATTTAAGAGCGCAGCGGCTCACTGGCTCCCGGGTGGATGTGCACGATAGGATTTATTGGTTGGGAGGTCACAGAGCCTGCTGTCCTGCTCAGGATTCATTCCCCTGCGCGGCCTCGATACACCTCACCCACCGGATGGGAGAGAGTGTAGAGTGGGGGGCTCATCTGAACTTATTCAAATCAGAGCGTGTCTTTGAAGCACAGCGAGGCGTGAGCTTTGTTTCGGGCCCTGGTGGATTGTGCTGTTGACACTCTCAGGTTTTCTAATGAGAGGAAGCTTGGCATGTGCCTCAGGGCCCGTTCACAATCACTTGGAGTGCGTCTCTGATCACCCCCTCACGCTTCTATATCCCCACTCTTAAACGTGGCCTTGAAGTCCTCTGGAGGATATTGAAAGGCAAACACAGAACAGGGCTGTGTACACTAGCTAGTGGTTCACAAGTACCACAGGAGAGTAATTTTTTCTGCTGAATCATTCATGACCAAGGATGTTTTGCGGGTGACTGATGCCTGGAGTCCACTTTGTCTACGACAGAGGATTCAGAAAACCCCTTCACACTCACTGCTGACAGTCACAATCTATCTTATTATTACCCCTGCAGCCACTGGGATATTAATATTACTTGACAGTGTTCTGCAGAAAAAGACGATATCATCTATTAACAATCAGGTAACTATAATTGTTTAAGTATACCCTTGAAAAACCTTGGGAAATATTCTCAGTCTACCATTAACATTAGCTAGAGCTAGAGGAGATGTTAGCTCAGCTCAGCACAGAGACTGACAGAGGGGGCAGAAACTATTAATCTGTGCAAATGTCTCAAGTGTAAAAACGATAGTTGTGGTTTTATGAGAGGTCATATCAGCAGAGACTCAAGAAGTCATCGTGGTGGTGCAGCGAAGAATATTTGTCACATATCAATCTGCTGAGACCAGCTGGTCAGCGTCGTTTAGCACAAAGACTGGAATCTCTTTCCAGTCTTTAAAGTAAGGCGTCTTTTTTTATTTGATGCAAATGGAGTTTACGCTAGAACGTTCTGCCTCCAGGACACAACTTCTCCTTACCAAGTTTTTATGTAAACTAACCTTCAGACATTTCGATGAGAGCATCACAACATTAAATACTGTTTAAAAAGTTCAGTATAGGTGGTGTACGACGGCTCTGGTTTTGATTGTTCATCTCTGTGAAGCTTTGGCTTCATTTCTGGTTAGTGGCAGAAAGTGGAGACAAGATGTCCATCTTTATTTAAAGTCTATAGTCCAGTCCTCCCCACCTGTACTAATTCATATACCGGACTGGATGATGCACAACCTCCAATAATCAAAATGTTATTATAACATTTTGATTATTGGAGGTGAAATTAGTGAAATGTACCACATGTGTAATGTGCATGTTAAATATAACAAGAACACCAACTACACAAAAGCTATTGATCTGGAATGGAATGTGAATGGATATTGATCAAAATTCAGTGAGCAACAGATTCTCATAAACGCTCACGATTCAACTCAATCTTCTCTTCAATACAGTTTCTTATCTGAAGGTTTATGCTTTCAGAAAACTAAATATCATTTCCATTTAAAACTGAACCTCAGCATGTTGCAAATTGCTGATGTACTGAGGGAGTAAAATGTTGTACTGAAAAATGCATATCCACTTAAATCCATGAAAATCCCACATACTTTTGTGTTTGATGTTTGCTCCATCCTGTTGCAGCTGAAGCTTCCAGTATGTGATGAGAATATTTAAAAAACAAAAGCAGTGTCTTTGACAGCAGGACATTTCAACTTGTTACGAATATTGTCAGAAGTATATAAATAACTGCTCTACCTCCTTTTCAGTTGTCTGTTCAGGGTGACATTAAAGCTGTTCTCTGATCAGAGGACAGAGAGTGACAAGAGTCTGAATAGCAGATATTCTGTACAGTCCCACAGCAGAAACATGGCAGTTATGTACACATGTAATTGTAAGTTGTTATGGAAGGAAATCATCTCTCTGGCTCACAATACAGCATCATCAGGCTGCAGGGGGTCCTTCTTGGCATCTCAGAAATGGCTTATTAAATCCACACAGCTTTTGGTAAAGTATTGTTGTGACTGTGACATAGTTGTCAAGTCAAGGGAGTTAAGAAGCGAAGTTCCCATGTTTCCCAGCCATGCGGTCAGTGTATTGAGCAGGTTTCCCAGGCTCCCTTTTCTGAGAAGTGTGTGGAGCCTAAGCCTTGTGGATCGTGCTTTGATTGCCACCAGCTCCATTTGTGCTGACCATGCGCTCTGCCTGCATGTTTAATGCACTCGGCCAGACCTATAGGAATAGTAAAGATGACAGATGCTGATAAGCCATCTGTCATGCAGAGAGGGTCCCTGCTGTATGTGTTCTGCAGCAAAGGTGATCTAAAAAGTATATGGAAGATATAAAACGTGGCGCTAGGAGATGGATACTGTACATCAGTGCATATGAGAGGGCTTTTTATTTTATGTTTTATTGAGTGTGTGTGTGTGCGTGTGCGTGTGCGTGTGCGTGTGCCTTCATGCGTGCATGCATGCGCGCCCATTATAGAAGTTAAAACTCTACTAGAAGTTTGAATAAGACATTAAAAAGCCACTCGTTGCATTGTGACAAACATCCTGTGTGTCTCCAGCTACTCTCAGGCTCCGGCCAGCAGCATCACAATTTGATATCGATTGTCACCAGAGAAGTTAGATTGGATTAAAGCTGAGTGGGAGCCTCCTCTCGGCTGCTGCTGGGCCTCATGTGAACCAGAGCAGCTGCAGCCATCGACTGATCCTGGCCACTATTGTGACTGAGACTGTGACAACTCCCAAGTCTTAGAAATATATTCAATTAAAGCCCTTTTAACTAAATTGCATTTATTTGTGGAACATCATGAAGAGCATTATTCTTGTTCTTCTTGAAAATGAAATTATGATAATTGAGCAACAGAAACATTTAATTAATTTTTCCATATGCCCAGTGAGACATAAACCCCCAGACGTTAAGCGCTCTTGGCTGTGTGTATTGTATTTGCTGACATTTAGGCTGTTTTTCCAGCCTCTCTTTTTCACTAATTGGAAAAACACTATTATGTTGTATGTTAGAATAATGAAGAATACAATATATATTACGTCATAGTTTGGGGGAGATTGTAGAAAGGTCCATCCATCATCCATACTGCTTATCGTAGGAGGGTCCCGGGGGGGCAGGCACGTATGTAGATGCCTGTCAGGGCCCCAACCCTCTGAAATAGTTTACCTGAGGAACTTACAACAAACACACTTTTACTGAATGGCTTCTACTAAATTGTTTTTTTTATGATTTTGTAAAATTACTTTTGACATGAGATTAAAAGAAACCTGCTTGCTGTAGGTCAAGGTGATTTAAAGTGAGTTTAAACCTTCTTTAGTGTCTCCAAATGGAAGATTGCAGCTCCCCTGTCTCAGATGAGTATCTCAGCTTCTCTTAAAGGCCAATGTGTGACTCTGAAGTCATTCTGTGCTCCATGGCTGCTGCGTAATCTCTTCACATCCTCTGATCCAGAGGAACCAAGGAGCAATTTGCCGTCCACTTTTATGTTGGTGTAACATGGCATTTTTCTAAAAATTAAATATTCCCTGGATGTCATCGTCCCTGTAATTATTTACATACTGCACACCAATAGCAACAGTAACTGTAATGTATAAACTGCATATATAAAAGTGTAGTTGTTTAAAGCCAGTGTGACCTGGATGGTAGCCACACAGGGACAGCAATGTAATAAAAATGTAAATCTCTCGACGTGTGAATCTCATCGTGGGTTTCTGCCTCTTGACATTTTAAAGTAGGGGTTGCTTTTTGTTGTTGACGGACAGTTGTGGTATTTCTTCTCCGATCCTCTCAGCTGTCATGTCATACAGGGCAGTGATGGTCTGATGTTTTAAGCTGTGTCTCATCGGGCATTAAAACTTCTTTATTTTGTCCAATTGCAGCGTTGTTGCTTTAGTGAAAGTAAAAAGGTGGCAATCATGAAAATCCTCAGAGCATCTCTGTTTTCAGCATTCGTGGTCTCCGCCCCCTATATTGACCGCTCAGAGTGTGTCCTCCAAAGGACATTGGGACACAGCTTTGGTTGGTGGTTGTTTTGGCCTAAAATGTGAAGAACACCACGAAGGACCACACAGTGTTTACAACAGCAAATGTAAATGCTCTTAAAAGTGGATATTCAAATGGCTATTGTGTTTTGTCAGTTAGGAACCAAAGTGACACTTATTAATATGGTAATATGGGAGATTATTACTATGATCTCTCACAACAGCTCATGTAATGTTGATTGCTTCATTTAAATAAAGAGAGCGTCTTGAATGTGTAAAAAGCCATTAAGGATGTGAGTAATCTCCTGAGACAAACACAGTATTTGTCAAAGGACTCAAAAGTGAGTTGAAAGCATAAAAAGACTGCGGGAGCTGAATACTCCTCTGAAGCCACGGGGAGTGTTTCTTGATGTTTTTCCTTGTGTGTGGTTCCACATGAGTATTCGCTTTGGTTGGCCTCTCCACAAAGACCTCCTCCCCATAGAAAGGCAGATAAAAAGAGAATACAAAGCCCACTTCTTCTGCCGCTCCGCACACACTTGTCAGTTGTTATTATGTGGATTCCTTTTGCGCTCTTCGAGGAGAAAGTAAAAGGTTTCACCGTGGTCAGTGATTGTTGAAGTGACGCGGGCCTACGTTGACATTTGTTTCAAGGAGACAGGAAGAACGAATAGTGAATAATTAATTTGTCTTGTTTTTTTGCTTTTCTCCCTTAATTTTTAAAGAGACAGAAAATTACAATGATGTGGCTGCAACAATGTGTATTGTTGAAATGGAATTTAAAACACAGGATAAATTCATTGACATAGTTTAAAGAAGTAAAGGAACAGTTTAGGCTTTCTTGCCAAAACTCAATTGTTCAGATCTAATATCTGAAGAGTATGATCACATGGCGACAGCTGCTTACCTCAGCTTAGCTTGGGAGAAGGACTGGATCCAATAATTCATTATTATTATGCACCAGACTATCTTGTCTGGGAGCAGATATACAACCTGCTGATACGGAATGTGTTTGTTTGTGTACGTGCATGTGTGTGTGTGTGTGTGTGTATGCGTGTGTTTGTGTGAGTGTGCTTGCGTGTGTGTGTGTGTGTAAAAGTTTAACACAATGTGAAATCTGTATCACATTTTCACTTTCAGAACAAATCCATTGAAATTTTACAGCAAACCGTGTTTACCTCAACTGGGCTGGTTGTTGCTAATTATTTCTAACTCTGATCCTTTTACAACTATGCTGCAGCTTCTCTTTCCTCTTTGAATTTTAAGGAAGAAAATGACTAATCAATATTCTGTCCTCCTGAGCTCATATGTGGTGTTTTTGTTTTGTTGAATTCACCAAGGTCAATTTTCATTTAAGTATTTATTAAGCAGGATGAGCTCTGCACTTTGAAACCTCCTTCAAAGAGAAGAGCCTCTTCTACCATTTGCAATTAATGGTCCTTTGCGTGACTCAATCGTCTGAGACGAACATGAGCAGGACCTTTTAGGGACCAACCACCGGTAAACCTGCAACAAACCATTGAATTGTCCTATACAAAGGTTTTTTGTATGGTTTTAAAGAGCCATATGTGTATCAGTGACCTCTAGTGGTGCTGCTCCAGTTTTAATGCTAAGCGTTTAGGCTACATTGTCGCTGTGTCACAATTTCATATGCTCTGGTCTACGCAGAATTTCCATGATTCTTGTCACCAGCTTGTCCCACACTCATATCGCTGTCGCCTAGCAACAGAGCTGCAGTTGGACACAACAAGAACGTTTTATGCACAGGATGTAAGCATCAGACATTTTGATCTCATTGCAGTCGCCATTATCTATTTGAGTCAGTTAGTAAATAAAGTGCAATTAATTCTGGGATAGGTTGGCCTGAGAAGGATCCTCCTGATGAATGGACGTATTTTCTGAAAGGGGACGGCCTCGTCACGCCACTGTGATACAATCGTCCCCTGAATTGGTACTATTTACTGAACACGTGTCAGAGTGGTATCACACCCCCCTCATAGCCGAAGAAAATTACCATACATTTCAAATTATACAATGCTCTCTCATACACATCTCTGCTTTATACGCTGCAAACAAAGCAAACACTTACAGGCCTAGTTCTACTTTAACTATTGTAATTCAGGTTTTGCAGAAAAGACTTTTGTCATTGAAAATAATTCACAGTTGTCTCTGTCACACACATGCTGAGATTACTGGAGTGAGCCTCAGTGTTTCCCTCTATTCTCATTTAAAACAAAACTTTGGTGAATGGCTGTGTGTGAGTGAGTGTGGTTTTTGAACAGACATGTATTACACTCAGATACAGTAGATATATATATATATATATATATATATATGGCACCAGTGACAGAGTAGAGTGATTTTTTTCTATTCTTCCTCTTATAAGGAAAAGAAGACATTTTTGTCATCATTCTTTATGTTTCCATTCATGTACCCAGAATGAAAAGCAAATAACTGTAAGATTGTACTTTATTGGATTCAAGAGAGATGGAACAGCACTGGCCCAGAGACTCGAATTAACACATCCTCAATTTTAAAGCATTTGAAATTTACAGTAGTTTGATCTACCGCCCCAACGTCATCTCACACAAACCATAGAGACATTAAGTTCACTGAATCCAGTTTTTAATATTTAAATGAACTATAAAAAGCACATTAAAACATTTTCTCATTTTAGTTACAAAAATGGGTCACCTAAAGGGCTTCTCATTGCATTCATAGAAGGATTTGAACAGTGGATGTTTAACAGGTAATGTATTTTTCTCTCTCTTTAAAAAAAAAAATAAATCCCCACCCAAAATATATAAACTTAATTGTTTAACCAAGGTATATACAGGGCATAGCATCCTTGCATTTTAAAGGTTATCAAGAAAGTTTGAGGTATACAACCAAAATAAAAAGCCTGTCAGAAAACAAAACAGAAAAAAACAACAAATAGAATTAAATAAAGGAAAGGATGAATGCCATGGTTGCTTCCTACTAGCATAGGATCGCAACATTAGTGGGAGATGTTGCCGTACGCATGCTGGTGTGATACTTCCGGTTGTTTCGCCTCTGGTCACAAGGGCGAAACAGCAAATATCCTCAAGCTTTGGACTGTTAATATATACAAAGGGCATACAGTCTAATTTAGCAGTGGGGAATTGTTTGAATGCTCACTTTATTTCCTTCGTGACAGGTATACACAGTTATGTGTTGAACAATAACAAATACCTTTAGAAATATATTTGATTGTGTGATGTCTTTAACTTACACTGTAAATCTTTGAGCCAACATTGAAATTAAAGAGCCAGAAGCAGAATCTGATACACATGCAAGTTTTGAAAGTGGATTCAGAAATAACAGTATTGTACAAAATAATAATTACAGTTTTTTTTTATAATTATCAAAATACACCTTCTTTCTTAGCACCTCTTTATACTTTTGTGTGTTTTGAACAAGCACCATTGTAGTCGTTTTCATACAGCACCGGGAGATCCAGAGAGGAGGTCCGTGTCCCCTCGTGTCGCCTGACCCCCTCTCTTGGTTACCTCCGATTCACCCTCCTCTGCCACGCGTTCTGATGTCCTTCACCTTTTCTCCGTAACGTGGTTAAGTCATGTGGTTCGAGCCCTACAAGGGCAACAAGTATTTTCCTGGGTTTACACGTACATACATGGAAAGACATGTTTGCTACACCATCTCTTATTCAAAACTTGCATGTGGCATAGAAAAGGGTGGGGGGCTAGAAATGGGGTTTGGTGGTACCCAAAACGTCTCAACTTGACTTTCTTTGCTGACCCCATCAAGTCCTTTTTTTTCCTCTTTTTTTCATTTTTATTTAGCCAAGGAAGCAGACGGGCCCAACTTCAAACCCAAACTTCTGGTTAGGGTCCCCAAAGTCAGTCAACATGACATCGACGATCGGAACCTGATCGATTTTGGGAGTATTAATCTCCATCACAGTCTTTCCGTAGCCCTTCCTCGTCTGCAACAACAGAGACACAGAGGGAGAAAGCAAACAATGAGAAGAGCACATCCAGGAAAAAATACACAAACTCACATTTCTGACTACACAAAACTGTGAACTGCTGGTCTTTACGTCAGTCCTTTCCATAACAGAAGCTTTCAAATCACAGCACTTCACTGCTCCTTGATGCAAAACTAATGTGATTTCATTGAAGGAATAACACTTCTGATAAGAAAGTTGCAAATCGATGAGACACTTACAACTATTCAACTTTTATTTGAAATACCACAGGGACAAATGTGTCTCTTTTCTTGATTTCTAAATGCATTTCTTTTTTTCTTAAAACCTCCCAATAACGAGGTTAACTCATCCAAAAAATATAACCTGAAACAAACCTGACAGCAAAAAGTGTAGACAGTAACAAACTCATTCACTTTGAACAATGCTGGAAACAGTCTGAGCTCAATCCCTCCCTGCTCTTCTAGACAAACAGGATCTATGAACGGGGCTTACCGCGCATCCGTCTGAGATGGCCTTGATGTAAGGGTTGTTGTCGTAGGACATCTCCTCGTCGTTGGCGCCCAGGAAACGCAGCGCCTTGTTGTAGCTGTTGCTGGTGGCGTCGTGCCACGCCACAGACTGGTGGCAGCTGTAGGTGAAGTTTTGCCTGGCTGAGGCCGTCAGTAGTCTGAGGAAGGTCATCTGCACCATGTTGATTGAGTTTCCGTCTGCGTCAACATAGGAAAGCTGAAAGAGAGACAGAGAGTAAAAATATGAAGCAAACATCCACATTGGAGAAATAAAAGAAACAGATGTCAAATACGAAGGATGAGTGAGACCTCATAATAAAATATGTGTATGTAACAAAGCAATGATTTCATAAACGTAAAGTAATTTAGCCAGTTATCATATATAGTGACCATCTGATTCACACAGCTTTTGCAAGGCAACACCAGTCACTTTGTCACGGTTACTTAAAACATTACTAAAGGAACTGTCAGCACAACCGTCCTCTCGGCTCACAATTACTAAAACAGTCAGGTCTAATGACGTCTGATTCAAGCGTCTCGTCAACCTTCACACAGCAGAGCAGCAGGAGGAGACACTGGCACATTAGGACTTACACAGAAGAATAAATTAGTCTTAGTAATTAGTTCTTTCATTCTATCATGGTCAACGTTATCTCATTACTACATTCAATTTAGAGTCTTCTTTAAAATGTTAATGCACAATGAAGAGGACAGGACATACTGATGTGTGAGAGTTTGAACAACAGAAAAACTGTTAAAGTATGTGTGAGTATTGGAGTGCAGCTCGTTACGCAATTTTCTCTTTGAACCCAAATGAGCCCGAGGGACAAATAACCAAGTTTGACCTGAACTCGACAGTTCGAACCGAACCCAGTGTTCTTGCCGATTACAGGCAGTGCAGCTCAAAACATCAAGTAGATTTAGATGTTATGATAGCCCAGCCAATGTAACCGATCCCAAATATAATTTCAAAATCTTTGTCCACACCCTGCCCAGACCTTCTCGACCGGTCGGGGGTTCTGTGTTGGATATGCACACTCTAGTTTGTGTATTAGTATGTACACTTGCACTTTGCAGTAGTTTGACAACTTGATTCTCAGTTGAATAAATCTTGACTTTCCCACCCTGTTCAGTTCTCCTACAATGTTTGATACTGGATAACCAAGATCTCTACATCTCTGATGACCCTGATATTGACACCAACTTTATGTGAACCTTGTGTGTACGTGTGCATTGAAAGCACCCTCAGTTCAGAGAATGGAGAGGAGGAGAGCTGTACTGTTCATCCCACAAAGCTGTATGACGTCCTTCTTTTTACATCAGCGTGACAACTGTCTGATGGAGCACGACAAACATGCATCTTTCATTCCCGACAGAAAGAAGCAGCAGCACATGTTTGCAGAGAAACTGTTCAAGGGCAGAGTGAGGGCTGACTGCCGGAACGCTGAACTGCTGAGGTATTCTGCTCCAATCCTCTGCAATGTTTTATTTAATGCTTTGTTCTTTATATGGAACGGTCTAAGAATTGTAATGTGCCTGCAATGACTGAAAATGGGGCAGTGGTTCAAAAGGAGGTGGATTATTTAACTAAAAACCAATCGTGCACTGAAACTCTCTCTGTTCTGGCTCTGTCTATAATGAATGTGTGAACACACTCAAACCATTAGGTGGCTCTTCATGGGGAGCAACTTTGTGTCACTCCCCCACAATTTCATGGGTGGTGCTGCCATTTGATACTATTAGAAGCTGTTTGGCATTTTGCAGAGTCCCTGCACAGGTATAGGAGAGAGCAGGAAATATAGGGGTGGAGGGTTTGGGGGTCCATCATTTACTAGACCTCTGAATGAAGGAGAAGGAGGATGAGAGAGGGAGAAAAAAAAGATGACTTACTATTTTTCCACGCTTAAATTCACTGAACCATGACCCAGGAAGTTCTTTGGGCCATGAAGATATTCTGACCTGTAGAAACAAAGCAAGGATATTAGTGGCAGACATTTTTTATTATGAATCATGCACCAAATATGAAAACACTTGTTTTTTTTAAAGCGCAGCCTCAAGGGAACCATACAAATTTTGCTTTTGGTTGTTGTTGTTGCAACAAAGCAAATGTCATCAAGCTCAGCTCTGAAGCAAATAATCCCTTTGTCTTCTCTGTGATGAGTTCTTTTAGAAAGAGGCAGTTATGTATCTAGTGTATGCAAACCCAGAGTCACTTACTCCATTGGACTTCTTATCTGGATAGATGCAGCTTTCGCCCCCGGCGGTGAAGTTACAGTAGACTTTGAAGGAATCCCCCGAGCAGCCTTGGTTTGGATCAATCCAGTATTCGCCTGAGGAGAACCAAGAAACACTCAAACACCCTGTTCTACTGATGTCACAGAAAATGGCTTTAAGCTTCATGTCAAAGAGAAGTGTGTTGGATTCCTTGATCTGATGTGGATTTTTCTGCTGAAAAGTAATTTATTATTATTATTATACCCGAAACAATGAGCAACAAATTTTGAATTGCTTTGAGAAAACAAACTTAACCAATCCATAATTATGTACCAGCTTTTGCTTACCAGCTTCATTGCTTTGCTTTGCCTGTTGCAGGACTAAGCAATCAGAAGTTTTAAAAACTACACATAATACTGAGTGTCAACAGTTGGCAGATATTTACGAAAATGGACATTTAAAATCATGTGTTTTTGTTGACAGCACAGTGACACTAGCATCCGTGCTGGTCACCAAAAGCTCTTGAATTTGGAATGTTCTACACTATTTTTCATCCTGAGATGGTTGTAATCTTTTTGTTGTTTTTTCACTCTGAGTGACTTTTATGGACATTTTCCCCGCTGTATTCTCACATGGGCTCACTCAGACATTTTACAGACATTTTACCAGGGGGCTGGCAGTTAAAGTCCAGAGAATACAGCTCCTATATTTGTGTTCTCATATCCAGCCCCTCTGGAAAATGTCTAAACTTTAGTGTATGTATGATCAAGCCCCTCCCCACTGACTTTATGATTTATACCAGAAAGAAACAAAAATGTTTTCATACTAATAAACAAGCTAAAACCTCTCCTGTTTTGATTCAACTTACCATCAGGGAACTCTGGGTGGCACAGCTGCAGATCTTTGCATGTTCTGGCGGGGTTGTTTTGCGTGCCCATGGGGTACTTCATGCGTTCAATGTCCTGTTTGAGGTTGTTGAGTGAGCCAAAGATGTCCTCCATGCCCTCACCGTAGTCCATGATGGTGCCTGCAGCGTCTGACTGCATGTCAGTCGAGCGCTTTGTCTTCTTAGGTGACTGGATGGGCAGCGGCTGAATCACCTCACCAGGTGGGCCCTACAGAATCGTGATGCAAAATAATGTTTAAGATCTGATACAAGATGAGACTGAGGAGAGGGAAAGTTTGCACAGTGATACTATGACGAGTAATGAATACTCACAGGAGGACCAGGAGGACCAACTGTACCAGTGTCTCCTTTTTGACCAGCAGGACCCTGGGTGAGACATGAATGAAAATATTATGCGGGGTGGATTTCACATCAACCCGTATTATCACAGTAACAGAACACCTTCAAAAAGACAATGATTCTACTCACGGAGGAACCCTTGGCTCCCTTGGGACCTTGAGGACCCTGCATTAGACAGGACAAAAGCACAGCAATTTAGCAAAGTCATTTTATCAGTGGAGTGGAATCTAAATGAGTGAGAGAATGAGGAAAAGACTCACAGGTAGACCAGGGGGACCCGGGGGGCCGAGAGGACCGGCAGATCCACCGATACCCTATTGCACAATGAGACAAAATCTGGAGTCAAATATACATCAGAGAAACATTGGAGACAAAAGATTATTATGATGCTTGAATAAAAAGAGATATGATGGCAGGGGACAGAACAGATGAATTATTTATTCATTGAGATAGAGAGAATGTCATTTTAGCCATTAAAGAAAGGCTTGAGGCTCTGCCCTTGTTTCCTTGAACTCAGCAGTTCATACTCTCATGGTTAGATTTTGTCAGAAAATAAAGTTAAACTAGAATTATCACCTCGTGGTTGTTTGCCCCCGCGAACAAGTCAAGATGCAGTTTACATTTACGTCTTCTCCAGATAAGATGTTAGACAAATATAAGCAGACAAAATTAGAAACAATAAAATAGATAAGATCCATGAAATAGGATGAGTATAAATCAAAAGCTGGGTCACCCTTAGTCACCCTTAGTCACCCTTAGTCAAGCTGTGATCTGGTAGTAACCAGCAGGGCTCCGTTATCGAGAGGGTACACAGCAGGTCAATAAATCTAAAAAGTATTTGGGAGGGAGACCGTTTAAGGCCATAAAAGAGAGAAATGAAAATAAAACAGGGAGGCAGTGTAGGGAGGCAAGAACAATGATGATCATGATCATGACTTTTTGTCCCTCCAGTAAGATGAGTGTTTTGTGTCACCAATTTTCAAAAACTGGTGTGTGAGGTCACAGTCACCTTTGACCTTTGACCACCAAAATGTAATCAGTTCATCCTTGCATCAGATTTGTAGAAAATCTTTCTGAAATATCTTACAACAAACAGAGGGACGGACAATCCGAAAACATAAATGGAGGCATAACAACAGACTGCCTACTTTAACTGCTTGAAAACTTTTTGAAACCCTTTTGGTGCTCTGACAAAAAGTGACATTACAGTTTCATGAGGATTAATCCCAAAATACTTCATCCAGCCAATCACCTTAAATCATTGTGTCAGGGCAGGCTGAGGACACAGCAGGACAGAGATTCACTCATTCTGCAATGTTTATTTAAAAATGGATGAAGGCTGTCATCAGTGCTCTGTCGAGACTGAGGTTTAACCTTCTTTCAACACTGTCATGTAGTAGTAGCTGTTATAGCACTGCTCACTGGACAACAGGGAATATTTAAAGAAAAAGGTTGGACACCTGCCGACAGTGGAAAAATAGAAATAATTACAATTCGATCCACTAAGTTTCTCAAAAATAAACAATAAAAAAATAAATAAGTAAGGAAGTGAATAGTTCAGAACAAGATACCTCAGAGCCATGTTTTTAAGCTTCATCTGCATTAGAGCAATTTGAATGAATAATCCCCTCTGTCAAAAGCTAGAACAAACAGAATGTTTGCTTTCTGTGAATATGCTGAGGGAGCAGATGTGCACTGCACTGCACAACTCAATTGCACCACATGGGGTTCAGTCAACAGCAAATGACCATAGCAAGACCAAGTAAAAAGGCAAAGGAGCTGAAAAGATGGCAAGAGGTGGAGGGACAGTGTGGGAATGGAGTCATCAATCACTTACACCGTCGCCCTTGCCACCAGGGGACCCTTGGGGTCCGGGCAAACCTCGGTCTCCTTTCTCTCCTTGCTCTCCTGGGGGTCCGATCAAACCAATCAAACCTGGGTGACCCTGCAGGATGGAAACAAATGTAAACACACAGAGAAGAAAGAGGATTACAGCAATGTCCCTTTGTGCAGTCAAACTCTAAAGCCTCTGCGTAGAGTCTGACAAGGTCACAGCTAAAAATGAAACGGAAGCTATAAACTGGGACATTTCATTACAATACAAATCCTTAGGCTTTATCATTGAAATGTTCAGTAAAAGAAAAAGTAAAACAAAAACATTCTAAAGAAATGCAAAATGGACTTCACTTTAGTAACGTTGTACATTCACACTTGCAAACATACACACGCATGCAATCTCAACTGCGATCAGAAGCAGCTTTGGGTCTTGTGTCTTTGGGCCCTGTAGCTCGTGGACAGGAGGAGTCAGGGATTGAACTCCCAAACAACTCTAACTCCATGGCCACAGCCGCCTCTATTCACATCACAAAGATGATGACTTTGAAAAAGGAAAGCTCCAACCATGCCCGGTGGTTTGACAGAATTAAAAACATCCAACACGGGGGCTGTATTGTGTGCTGTTAAACTGTTCTCTTTCAAGCCATCATGTCAGTGTGTGGGAGGCAATTTAGATAGAGTAATGTGTGCTGTCTGAATGTCCTGTGCAGTTATATTTCACCTGCAAATTTGACAAAGGCAGCAAAAAAAGATTAGACCATTTAAAAAGTTATTATCACAATTGTGCTGCATATCCAGTCCTGTTCAGAAACTAATTCTGTTTCCTAAATGTTAAAATGAGCCTGCATTGGTATTAACTCTGCTTGGTAATTCCAAAAGATGCGTTATGTAACAGAGGCTGTGTGCAAGTCCAGAGAAGACTCTGTAGAAGCTTGACTCAAGATCAGTATCCAAAGGTTCCAGTCACTGTTCTCAGGTGTATCTTTCAGCCCATGTGGAACTTGGGGAATAGTAAGAAGAAAAAAGGTCTACCCTCACCTTTTCACCCTTAGATCCAGGATCACCTTTGAGACCAGGGAGACCGGGAGGACCCTGAACAACAACAACATCAGAAGTTAAAATCAGTTTTGCAGAGGAAAGGCAGCAAGGAAAGTGTGAGGCAAAGACAAAGAAAAAAAGCTGGAAATAGTAAACAAGACAATAAAGACAAGGAAACGGAAAGAGAGGAAGACAATGAAAGTGTCAAAATGAGATGGAGAAAAACAGAAAAGAAGAAACATATATACACACATGAATAAGTAGGACATTTGTTTATGATTGTTTATTTGTCCAACAGCAACATTTTCAGTACACTGACACTGTAGGTTTAAAGAAGTTTAAACTAAAGACTGGGAGAAGGAATCTGCTCCTAAAGAGAACAATTTGAGTTGGATAGATAAATACTGAGAGAGAGAGAAAGAGAGAGAGATTATGCGTACTAACCATGGGACCAGGTGGGCCATCTTGTCCTGGGGAGCCGGGTAGTCCTTGTTCACCCTGTAAAGAGCCGTTCAGTTGTAGTGAGCATTATAGCCTGCTGTATTTTCTCCGGCTTCCCATTGATTTTCTGTGCTCAGCACAATGATTAATAGCCCAAAGTGGGGAAAAAAGTGTGCTGGAATAAACAAGTGAAACTAAATTATAAGCCAAATGGGAGTATTGATTATTCCATGAAGTCCATCATCATGCCTTAGCA
Organism: Paralichthys olivaceus; assembly: GCF_024713975.1. Classification (NCBI taxonomy): domain Eukaryota; kingdom Metazoa; phylum Chordata; class Actinopteri; order Pleuronectiformes; family Paralichthyidae; genus Paralichthys; species Paralichthys olivaceus. The sequence goes on along the minus strand of NC_091109.1, from coordinate 9,721,168 downwards.
GGACCTTCTATGTGTGCACACACTGTGTGTACTTCAGTTTCAGCGTGTGTGAGAGTGCAGCTAAATGTATATGTAGCATTTAAGAGGGAATGATCAGACTTACAACAGGGCCAGGGATTCCACGTAGACCCTCTGGACCAGGCTTTCCTGAAGGTCCCTGGGGCCCAACTGGTCCCGTTTTACCTGCTGGACCCTCTGAACCAGCCTCTCCCTGTATGTGGATAAACAAGTGTCATGAGAGAATGATAAAGGCTAAACAAAATCCTAGGAGTCCAATGGTGTTGAAATAATACGAATAAATCTGTAATTTTAACAGTAGAATTCACTTAATGTGTAGTATTAACAAGTTCGGATCAAAGATGCTGATATTTTACTAACATTTTGAGAAATTCATGTCTCTCACTGTGGCAGGAAACATTCAGTAATGGAGGACATTGTACAAGACATCCCTGAAGTTATGAATGTCTTTAACAAAAACTTTGGTTAAATAGGATTAAAAACTTAAAAACTTTAATAAGATCCTGCGCAGGAAACAGTCAAACCTGCTGTAAATAATAATCATTTGCAATGTGTGGTAACTGCACAGAATTAAACATCAGTTCCAACTTCTGAAATCTGCAGCATTTTAGAGCCTCTCGGCAGCTCTGAATGTTTTTATCAGAATTCAGCAGCGGGCTCCTCTTAGCTTTAATTTATGCTGAGACAGTTTGCTGTATGCAGATCGAGTAAATGGGACAAGCAAACAAGAACCAAATGAGACAACGAGTTCCTGCTCATCCACATTAGAAGTTCATGAAAAAAATCAGCATGGCCACAAGACAAACAGTGTGCCAGTGCTGACCAACTGTAATCTGAAAAATGTCAATATTCACACGGACCAGAGAGATCATGGAAAGATGATTATCATGTTTGAGGCGCAATGTGTTTACAGGTCTAAATGCTTTCACATTAAGCAGATACTATATTTTGGCATATAGCTGCTTATTATAATTTTGAAATTAATCATCTGAATTAATTTTGCCTGTGCACAAAGCAGCATAAAAAAATGCATAGTTTTAGAAACTGAAGAAAACTGGAGATTTGTGTAGAACAAGACGGAACTATGGAGAAAATTTCCCTGAGCTCTCATTCCCACTAAAATAGAATTGCACAGTCACTCTGAAGACCCGAGGGCTTGACATAAAGAGCGTCATCTCCTTTTTGTCGGCCTTGAAATTAAGCTACACTGCATGCACGAAACAAATGAATCTTCATTTTACTCAAATAGGCTGCGTCCATAAATTTCCATCTAATCTATGGTGGAAGTGAAATGACTTTTCAGGTTTTTTTTGCTTTTAATTAAAGAGGGGTAACAATGTGAGGGTGTCGGTGGTGGGGGCAGCAGAAGGGAGTCGCTGCCTTTAACTGTGCAAAGGATGAATTGATTATGTTACCTTAGCGCCCTTCTCTCCTTGCCTGCCCTCTGCACCTGCAGTTCCTGGAGGTCCCTGAGGAGAATGACAGGACACTGAGTTAGCATTTCAACACAAATCAAATAAGACAAAACTGTAGAAGTGAATGTTCATCTTGACCTTTGTCTGCATCTCAGAGACTCCCGGGATGTAAATAAGCAGAGATCTATTCATTATGGATTTGTTTATATGTTGGTTTGTTTCATGCAGAGCTGCCAGGTCATCTCCACAGCATTTCAATTTACTTTAGTTTAAAGATTTCAGTTTGAACAATTGTCTTGTCTGATAAATACATGGTGTGTGCTGTCTTTGAAAAAGAAAGATAATCCATTGTCCTTGAGCATGTATGACTTCACTTATGTCAAGATCTATATGAATGAATAGGACATGCCTTTGTCTGCCAACAAAAACATACACACACACACACACACACACACACACACACACATACACACACACACACACACACACACACACACACAGCCTTCATCAGTCACACCCGGAGCTGGCAGGTCATCTTTTCTCTCTGGTCAGGATCTTTCAGGCCTACAATGATTTCTTTCAACTCCAACTCTACTTGTCCCTCTTCAAACCCGCTCTCCATCCAAACTCCACTTGTGATCCTCGGCCAGTGTGCTGCTGACTGAGAGCCCCTAATGTGAGCGCACCGTCTGTCTTTGAGCTTTCATCTTCTCCTGATACGTGCCTCTTACAGGTGGTGAAAAGGCAGCCTCTTGATCAGCACAATTGCAACACGATATACAGCTGCTAGTGGGGCAGGTGTTTTCTTCAGGCTGCCAGACCATCTTTCTTTTGGCTCTGCAGCATCAACAGTATGAGACACTGTTCATTAATGCTCTCAATTGCATTAAACTGCTCCCAGTTACTGAGAAAAGATAAATAGGGTACCAAAACTTAACAAAAGACGCGACCTGAACCAAAAATAAAAAGAATTATAGCTGGATGAGAGGAATAATCTTTTCAATATTCCCTTTATTAAAGAAGCAAGGTTGAATACATTTCCAGTATCAAGGCATTTATCAAATCAAATGAAACTAAATCTGCTGCCACGCTAAAAAATGACTAGTTCAGAATCAGGACGTGAGCAGGAGAAAATTAAGGACTGGAGCAAGTTCAACAAAATACTGAGAGGACACACAAAGCGACCAGCCCTAAACAATCCAAACTGTGTGATTATGTATTCAGGGAAGCAGCCTGTGGGAGATCATAAAGGCCTCATTTTTTTCCTAAGTGGGTTAAGAGCCATGTGTGATAAAATAGCCCTTTTCCTAATCATAATCCCGAGGCCATTTAGCTGGAACATATGCTGATACCATGCTAAATGCTCCGAATGCAAAATTCATTAGAAGAACGACAAACCCTGGTTTCAGAATGCATGACATGTTCCCCTCCCATTAGACCGTGCTGCTGAATCTTCCTTTGAAACACAGCCGCTCACTTCATATTTTCTTTGAAATTCAGGAGAATAGCTGCTCATCTTTATGTGGACTGAGCTTTCATATCATATTGAAGAAATGTTAATGTTTCATCTCAGATGCATTAAAAAAGAGCAGCTGCTTTGATATCTCAGTGTCTCTGTGTCTCAGTGATCATCAACTGTACGGTGAAGACACATCAAAGACACATCAGCTTTTAATGTGTTAAAAGTTTTATGTCCTGTTTTAACACTTGTAACCTTGATAAGTTTGCTCAAAGTAGAAGTAATGGCTGACCGACTATAACCACTTGGTTGCTTTGTTTGTTTGCCAGCAGGTATTAAAAACCACGGAACCAAATTCTAAAACACTCGCTGGACAAGTGGGGTTTGGACCAAGAAAGCCCCCATTAGTTTTTTGGGCACATCTGGACAAAGGGATGGATCCTGGAACGTTTAACAACTTCCTTTGGGACTTATAACCAATGCCTGTTTGCAATTTGGTGCTATCATTGGAGGATTATTAGGCCTTGGCAGAGGTATGCACTCTACCAGTGCCATTCTAGCTTCAATTTTTTGTTAGTCGCTCCTAAAGCCAGCTGTTCTCTTCGCATAACCTCTTAACAACTTAACCACGTCCATGTTATGCCTTTGTTGTGCTCCAGCTGTCAGTCAAGGAGCCATGGATCAATAGTGTGTCAGACTTGCTATATTTCTCTCCCCACTGCTGAGAACCTAAATGAGTTTGGAACCTACGGCCCTTTTTACCCCAGCTAGTTTTTGGTAAGTCTTTTCTATTTCTTGCTAGGTAAAAAAACAGATTAATGATTTTTTTACATCCTGACGTTCATCTCTCGGTCGGCTTTGAGACAGCTTTTCTTTCGCCTTAACCCGTTAAATCTCCATATTTGCCTCACTCTGTTTTTAACAAAAATGAATCTCTCCTGCTTCACTGGCAAGATCGAGTTGTTGTAGAGGAGTTACTGTGTGGTGCAATATTGGTCCCCTGGCTGAGTGTGCAATGCCAACAGACAGACACACACTCTTCATTTTTTTTTAAAATAGGGCTACAACATTTCACATGAACTTATCGAGCTGTGGTTTCAACATGACAAAAGCTTTGGTCAAAAAGAGAGTTCATGTCAAAACAACTCAAACAACTACAAATAATGAAATGCCAACAAAGACCATCAAACTGGGCAATTCTGGCTTATAGCTGGAAGCAAATGGTGATGCATGCACACAAATACTAAAATAAAATAGGATTTAATACTTACTCTCTTGCCTGGTGGTCCAGGTGGGCCAGCTTCTCCTGATGGACCTGGAGGTCCCTGAAAACAAGCAAGGACAAGCAAGATTAATACAAAAGAGTTCAGCCCAAACCCAAAGATGGATAAGACGCTGCACTGCCTTAAATAACTGTGCTCCCAGGGACACTGTCATAGAATTATCTCTGAGCTAATTGAAGCAATCAAAGGATTTTTCAAACCATTTGCATTAGTAAATATTGAGAAAATTAAAAAGGCAAGGAAGAGTTTTTAGGCTGACTACATGATTGTGTGTAGTGAATAATCACAGTATATACGTATATGTTTTCTTGTCAAAGAGAAAGTAATGAAACTGATCATATGTTAATTTGCCTTCTAAACACTATTTTCCATTTTAGAGTTTTAGCATGCAATCAGATTTCACAAACACCAACTCAAATATGTAACATTCATGGGGTAAACATTAGATTTTCTGTTTTTCTTTAGCTAATTTAAATTCATTAATGTTAATGAGAATCCCTTATTCTGATCCACATTAGCTTCTATGAAAGCAGTTGCTAATCTTCCCGATGTCGGGGAGTTTTGATTCTCTGCACTTTACACAGGGTCAGCACATTACCATTTGGCTATTATTTCTAATTATACTTAATGAATCTGCAAAGCAAATAGTAAAAGTCCATTTACTTCACACCCAAGAGAATGAGGTAAATATCATAAATTAAAATGCTGTAGTGTAAATTATTTACTCACTAAATATAATTACAGCTTTTACTGAAGATAAACTGGTTGTGGACGACTACATTTTAAAATAAACCAAAAAAGGAGATATTCATACCTGTTCATACAGAAAGACAACCGATTCTTAAGATAATTGGATTACTGTTTATGTCTTTGTAAAACATCCCTCAAATTAAGTGTGATAAGTACATGATATACTCTCATTGAATCATTTGTTCAGTCTAAACTGAAAAAAATTACAACTTACCGGCTGACCGGACTCCCCATCCTCTCCCTTCTCTCCTGGTTCCCCATCAGTGCCCTGCAACAGAGAGATGTGCCAGTTAGACTATGACACTGGAAAAATAACTGGTTTAATTCATGGATTTAACACAAAGACCTCCACAATTTACTGCATATGGGTATTTTATGGGGTAACAATTGGTTAAAGATTTACTTACAGCAACTCCTGCCTCTCCAGGAGGGCCAGGGTCTCCAGGGAATCCAACGGGACCCTTTAAGAGAAATGAGATGCATGAGTGTAGCAAAAGAAATGCAAGGCACCGCTGCCAAGAATTAATCTCCCTGGGTCCAGGCATTAAGAGCACGGTTAGTAATTTAGACAGTGATTTAGTCCTGGTGTACCTGGTAACAGCCACTGAGGGCAATTTGATGGACTTAATGATGATGTTGCAAATCCATGAGAAAAGGTTTCACTGCATTCCATTACCATGCAGGCATAAATATCATCTCCTGCAATAAAAAGGCTTTTTAGCCCTCAAATATGTTCTAAGATAAAAAATGCTGCCTGCCTCCAGGGTGTGTGTGGGAGTGGGGGACAATTCCTTTAAAGCTGTATGTTTTAGTTTGTGTGACTGAAAACCTCCTTTGCAAATTTAGCAGACTTACAGGGTTGCCCTTTGGACCATCGTCTCCAGGAGGTCCTTTGGCACCAGCGGGTCCAGCTGCTCCAGGGGGGCCAGCCTCTCCTTTCTCTCCTCTCTCACCTTTGGGTCCCTGTGGTGGACGGGACATATTTATTACACAAATACCACCGAGGGCAGCCTTTTTTAGTCTCAGATTAACAGAGTAGGGGACAAAAGCAGACATGTGGTCAGATCTCAGTGTGTGTCCCAAAACAAGAATGATGTGAAATGAGCCTAAAAGTCAACAGGTGTTTTTCAGTGCGACAAGCTCTTATGATGTTCCTGTTTTGTTGACAGAGCTGATACAAACACACAGCTTTGTCTTCAAAAGCAATGAATCCATAATACCCAATTACAATGAATATTTGGACATATTTTCATATTAATCTGTCAAAAACTTTGATTTCTTCTTGACCTCTGTAGCCTAATTGGTGCTGATAAAATTTAGATATCTTCCTGTTTTATATGATTGTCCTTGTGGCATGAAATAATGAATGATGTTTTGAATAGGAAATTGTGTTGTATTGCACCGCAGCAACAGGGGTAGTTTTTTCTACTGATTCCATTGTTCGCAAATCCTCCGTATGGCTTTAAATATTATAACTCAAATATAAAAAATATAACAGCAACAATTAACTTAAATAAAGCCAAAAATAGTTCAAAGTAAATCTAATTCAATTAATTTATTCTCTTAGTTATGTTTGTTCCAAAACTAAATGTAAATGTAGCACAAACCCAGAAATCCTATCACAAATGAAATTGTTGCTGTGCTCACGATGGAAACTAAAATGGCAAACTGACATTGGAGATGTAACCGACACCAGCAGTTTGACAGGGAACAAGCAGGGTGCAATGTAAAAGTCTGTAATCAGGCTCTGTTGCCACTCGGCCATCTTCTACAATCTACTGTTGTACATCAATAATGATAAATGAGGTTGCAGCGCTTGTCAAGCCATGAGCGATGGGTGCTTAGTAAAAGTTTAGAGAAAAAATACATAAGGCCAATCAAAGTGTCATGAATTTCTTTCTGGCAATAACAGATGCAAGCATGTGGATATGATAAATCATTAAAAAAAAATAATTAATCAATCTATAATTAACTATGACATATAAGAGAAATTGCAAAACTTGAAGTTTACTACTGCCTCAGTGGATCTATCAAAACAGGCCAAATTACAGCTAAAGGCTCAGCAAAGCGGGTGTCTGATGTGTTGCTGCCAACTTGCTTCACGGTGTCTGCAATCATTGTTCGTTAGGACACAAGCACCAGTCACTTCCCCCTGGTAATTATGTCTTAAGAGTCTGGGAAGACATTCAATTTGGCAGGCCATGTGGACAGCCTCAATATGATGACCTTTCTCAGTGATGAATACACAGTGTCACTGTCTCGTTAAATTGGATTTTGTTCTATATTTGCCTAAAACTATCCATTAAGAAACTGTTTTCCTGGGGATAACCTGATGTAGCTGATACTGTGACCTATCTTACTGTAGCAAACATAAATTCTGCCAACCTTAGTGGTGTGCACATTAAGGTGAAGAGAAATTACTTTTCAAAATGTTTTTTCAGCTACAGCTACTAGGGTTGAATGCTAAAGACTGAGAATATATGAGGAAGATGCAACAGATGTAAAAAAAAAAAAAGAAGAAATTCCAGTGCATGAATACATAAAGAAAGTAAAGCATAGAACACAAATATTTAGCTTTACACATTAGTAACACAAGAACAGAGCTTACTTACCCCAGTTCCAGGCTCTCCAGGTGTTCCTGGGTTTCCAGCCTCACCTTGTTCACCCTGTGGTTAAAAATATGTCAGTGTCCGGACAGATTAACCATCAACCTCACACACACAGAGCTTCCACACTCAGGCAAAGCATTTAAAGTCACATCTACTACAAGAAATCTCCTTACACACCACTACAGGAAACAGAGAAAACCAAGTCTTAAACTGTAGTTGATTACAAGGCTGTTAAAAGTTACAGTAACTCCAAGTGCCCTCTTAAAGTGTTGGTAGCTTTTCATGTTTCATATTCCACAGTCATTTTAACAGCATTAAGTATTTATGGTGCAGCCGTCTGCCAAATGGCTGTAAAATGGACGAATCTTGTTGGAAGTGTTGTAAAACAGACATTAATAGTGTCAATGCACTAACTCAGACAAAATGCCTGAGCGTGTGAAATGATTAGACTGCAGGTAGTAACAGAAACAGAGAGCAGGATGGGGTTGGCCAGCAGTATTTCAGTCCCAGTGCCCGGCATCATGCTAGGCAGGCAGAACACCCTGGGTGTACTGTTGTGCAATGGCACTTACCTTCTCACCGACAGATCCCATGGGACCCACGCCGCCTGGAGGACCTTGTGGACCCTGTGGCGGGAAATAAGCAAAGAGATTAGTCATTGCCTTGGAGAGGACAAATCATTATATCCAGGGTTTTCAAAATAAGATAGGTGAGGTAAAGCCATTAAACATGTGACAATAATTATGTCATAGTCCTACATGAAACTGATTGTATTTGTACAATTTGTGAATACACATTTTTATCAATTAGCCATACATACATCAGCTCCACTAGGACCCTGAGGACCTCTGGGACCAGGGGGACCAGGAGGGCCCTGCAGAAAAGAGACACAGTGTTATTTAAAGTGCATTACACTATTATAAGAGGACGCTCATGAAGCAGATGTGTCTCTTACCATAGGGCCAACATCACCGTTCTCTCCCTTCTCACCAGGGGGTCCAGGAAGCCCCTGAGGATGAGAGAAACAAACAAGCAGTCATCAAAAAAGAAAATAATCATGTTACAAGTACAAGGTGCTGTTGCATGGATAAGCAATGGCGTTATTAATGATCTGAATTTGTTTGTGCTGTTAAGTGCGTTCACAGCAGCTGTTCCTGTTTTGAGATCTAATTGGAGACTGGATTTGATTGCTGGAATAAATTTGTAGCGCAGCACTGAAATATTAAATATTGCATATCTGTTAGTCAGAATGTGCATAAATGAATCATCTGAATCTATATTTTAACTGCAGTGTAGTCCTATTATCTGTATCTATATTTAGTGAGCCTGTGCTGAGCAAGGTCAACAACACGTCTAATTGCAGATGAAGCATAGACCCTCAAATCAGTCACTCTCCAGTGAATAAACAACACAACTCGACACTATTAGTATCATAAGCAGTACAGCTTAGTGGCGACACAAGACAAAAGTTCCATCCTTTCAGCAAACATGTTAAATGTTGCAAAGAACTGCATCAAAATATTTGACTTTCTGCAATAGGTGCTTTACATGACGGACTCTGTGATATACAGGTATCAGGTATCTCTACACCAGAGTGTGAGCACAACAGGGAGTTTAATCTTCTGTATTAATACTCAGACAAAACTGAGATGATGTTATTCAGCCATTCTGCACCCAGCTCAGCAAACATGTAGCACAACACTCCTTGTCTGTTTGCTCTCCTTGTTGCAGTCAGTGACTTCTTCATTTTCACTGCGAGGTGCAGACATTTGGCAGACCCTGCTCACCGATGCATGTTAAATAAGCAGTTTGGCCAGGGCCTCATACGTGCGTTTGATCCCTGACATTTCAACTGGTAATTGCTGTGATTAAATTGCTGTAGTGTGCTGCAGTTTGTCATTAGTGTAAGGTGGAAGGTTATGGGGGAAGAGATTAAAATCAATTCATTCCTCTATGCACTGAAACCAACCTCAAATACTCACAATGCAGAGAAAAAAGACAAGTGTGTTTGTCCATCGAGCTACGTCTAAATGTGTGTTTTTGCTCATGTTTGCAACTATTTTCTGTGCTACAAAGTATGTGTAGCTTGCTGATTCCGCCCGTGCTGAGAAATCACATCTGTGTAAAGGTTGCCTGTAGTCTGAGATCGTTAGCTGTGCTACTAATTATGCAGCGCTATAAATGTGTTCGACAAGGAACTGACTATCAGAGCAGGTCAGTCCAAGCAATTAATGGAATAGCAATGGGAAGTGTATTACTTCCAATTAAAAGTCCATTGAACACAATCGCTCAGAGATAGAACAGCACCTTGGTATGACGAGCGGTCGTCTATGTAATTTCACCACAACAATGACCTCAATCACTGCAGTGAACTTCTAAAGTGTTTAGCTTAAGGAGCTGATCACTACTAAACAGATGATTACTAAAATATTGACTCAAACTAAGGGGAGGTCTTACCTTAGTATCGTTACACTGCTAAAACCTTTATAAAACATAGTTGTACAGTAGACTAGTTTGCTAGTGCATTACTGGATATTTTGTCCAACATAAATGCTGCATATCAAAAAGCAAATTATAGCAGTGAAGAAAAGCCTCATTCTGAAGCAGTATATACTCTGACAAAGGGTCATTGGAGTGTGTGTGTGAATTCTCCACAAGGCATGTCAACATTTTGATGTTGAGCCATATCCCAGGAGGTGACAGAGGAAGGGGGATGCGAGCGGGGGGGTTGGTAATCACTGAAGGTCAAAGCAAGGTCCCGATACAATGCACATTACAGATCCTATTAAAGCAGGGTATACTGAGTAGGCATCTGCATGAGTGTAGGTTTGTGTGTCTGCCTGCGTTGAATGTATGAATGTTTTTCATCAGTTGTCGATGTTACTTTGACTATGGGCAACATTAAAACCTTTGAGGCTAAGAATAAATTACATAAGGATGAATGCTTAACTTCTTTACTTTTGGTTTATCAGGGTCCACAGCAATTTAAGTCAGCTATATGTCTCGTGCCTCCTACAGCAAAAACCGGATGCGTGGCAACAGGATAGAACAGATTTTGAACCACAATATTGAGAGTATCAAATGACTTAGAAGTGTTGCCCTGGATTCATGTTTTCCTGCCGTGTGCTATTCCTCATCTGAAGAGTCAATTTTAGCAGCTACATGTAGCTCCACACGAAATGTCTTTTTATTATTATCTTGATAAAGCCAGGACTGGGGCTTATAGAGAACGCGGTATTGTTATATCTTAGTGATGAGTTTCTCATCCCCTGTGACTGCTATGAGACCACAGAAGAAGACACGCTATCAGTAAACCAGTTACAATATGGTTGCAGCATAGTGGGAGCAAGTATGAGAAAACCTTTGGAGCTTTGACTCTCCTCAAAACCAGATAGAAAATATGATGGTGGCACATGTGGTCACAGTGGGGCCAGTGGGTGCCTTCCCAACACCTGTATATCGCTACAGAAAACCAACTGATCTTTTTGATTTTCATATGCTGCTGATTTTTGTTGGAAATAAATGTGTGTGAAACAGACATTACATGTTTTTATAAATTATGCTACATTAGCTGGTCTCCCTCTAGACTGTTACATGATATATAAATCATCTAAATTATTTATTTGGTCTCATTTCATATTATTGACATTAAAGGACCAGTGTGTATGATTTGGTGAACACGTGAAGAGCACTAACCTGCAGACCGATGGGACCAGGTGGTCCAGGGAAACCTCTGGAGCCTTCATCTCCTTTCTGTCCAAACATACCCTGCTGACCTCTGGGACCAGGCTCTCCATCAGCTCCCTGAGGAAACACAAACACACATTTACTTGAGAAGTGAGTGAAAATGTATTCAATCTCAGTTATCCGCAGTGTCTCCTATTAAGAAATACAATCAACTGCCCATTTTCCTGTCTGTCTTTCTGCCAGGATTGTCCATGCAGTACAGGACAGTTGTAGAGTACTTACAGCAGGACCTGGGGCACCAATGGGACCTTGGAGACCAGCTGGGCCGGGAGGACCCTGAACAAAAGCAGGGGGAAAAAAAGTTGATCCCACAACATCCCATAATGGTCACATAAAAGTAAGAGCAATCATGTATCGCTTTGAGATGTGTAAGCAAAACACATCAGTGACTTTAATTACTGCAACACAGAAATGAATGGGCACTGCTTCCCATAACACACCTGTTCTCCCTTGTCAGCTTTGCTTCCTTTCTGACCGGGCTCTCCAACCTCTCCCTAGGAAAGAGAAACACACACAGTCAACCATCTCAGATCAGCTTTGCTTCATCTAAATGTCAACAGCTTATGTAAAATCACAGAAAAGCCTAATTTAAACAACAACCATTATCTGCACATATATGGAAAATTCTGTTTTTTATCATTTAGTTTTTTCCATAGCAAACCACTGCAGTGACATATGTATGGAATAGAAACCTGAAGGGACATAATGATTGCAGGAAACGAGCAACAGTATTTTACTTTTACATCTCTTCTGACAGATTTTAAATTTTGCACTAGCACATTTGGTGATGAGGTAGGAAACAGTTCAGAGAAGAGAGAAACATATTTCCATACAGATGGTCTGAGTGAGAACATGAGGATGAAGACTGATTGGTAAAATTGTTCAGTCCCAAAATGCATCCCAGTCTGGGGATGGAGAAGGAGTAACTGAATCGACAGGACAAGATGGGTGGTGGTGAGACAAAACATGTAATCTGACATGGGTACCCTTCACCCAGGACATCACATACATCACATGATTTTCAGTGGGAAAACTAGCAGCTTTTTCTTTCTCTTTTGTATCTGTAGATTTAAAAAACTACAAACAAATAATAGGGACCTGGGCAGAAAATAGATGGAGGAGTTGTAGGACATGGGATTGGGGGTAAAAAGTAACGTGTGTGTGTATATATATATATATATATATATATATATATATACTGAATATAGTGGGCAGGACCCTTGGGAGGAGGTTAACCACCACACCCAGCCTGAATTGCATTTTGTACATTTGCCTTATCCTGAGTGTGGTTGACCGACCTTGTCACCGTCTTCTCCAGGTGGACCCTGAGGTCCAGCGGGCCCAGGCAGACCAACGGGACCCTGGACACCATCACGACCAGCCGGACCTTGAGGCCCTTTCTCACCCTAAAGGAACAACAATATCTTTTGAAATTATATTTTGAACATACAAACAGCAGAGGTGAAGTTCAAAGGAAGGAAAGGGGCAAAAAGAAACCTGTGTGGGAAGGAAAAAAAAATACTTACAGGTGCTCCCTTCTCACCAGCAGGACCTGGAGGACCCTGAGGGCCAGGTCTACCAGACAAGCCAATGGGACCAGCTTGACCAGCAGAACCTCTCTCACCAGGAGAACCCTGTGTGAGACAGAAAGAGACGTGATGAGTAATAAAATTAATCCCTAAAAGGCAGAAGGCAGGTTTTTCTTTATTGTGGAGACGACACATATCTCATGTTTTGTAAGGCTGTCTGTAAATATAATCCCTGTATGCTGGACAACAACCATTAGACATATGCAAAGCTAGAGCCAGCTGAGTTCTTCCACTAATGGATCAACAAACAGAGACAAACCAATTCCAGAGGAATAATTAAAAAACAGCAGGGGCCACACACAGTAACAGGTGGCTTTTAAGTTCTATTAAAGCAGTGTTTCTCCTTGGAAGCAGCCGGCATTATCTGCTGCCGGCAAACTGACGTCCCGGTTTCTCTCGCGCTACTGCTGCTGGAAATGCATTTCAGAAAGAAAGAAAGAGGCTGCTGCTGCTGTGTATCAGTACTCACAAACAGAATTCACCAATATCCATAAAACATCATGGAGAATGACACTCAGCATTTTTTATATCTGCTGCACTAAGTCAACTCTCTGTTTACCTGCATGCACACTACTTTTATCTCCTCCAAGGAGACAACCTTACCTGCAAACCGTAAAAGCAAAACCAAAGTACAAATATAGACAGTTGGGTTTTTTATTTAGCTTGTGCAGTTCCTGTTCTAAACCTGCCTGTTTGGAATGAAGCTTTTTCTTTTTGAAACTGTAAAAAAGACCATGGTTTCAAATACAGACAGTTTTCTTGTATTAGTAGTTCTGACATAAAGACTATGATAAAGAAAATTCACAAAACTATCCTTAACAGAATGTGAGTTTTAGATGTTTAAATGTGCCTTTTAACTGATATTAATAACCTTTACCTATATTTGATTTTGTTGTTTAATGTACAATTAAAACCTCAGGCTAGTTGTTTTTTTTCCTGAAAGATGTTTCATGCAAAGACTTATTTTTAGATGCTGATATTTTGCAGTTGTTATTACTTCAGTCGCTGACAAAACACGTAGGTGGTTGAAAAGCGAATAAAGCAAACACCTGTTCTGATTAGGGATTAAGAAATAACTGTTGTGACAGCAACAGTCTGAGACATCATGGCAACCACACAATATGTTTTATAAAGAATCTCCCTGTGACGATCTGAGGTGCTTAGTGCCAGGATGCGACCTCCTGGGACTGATGAGGGATGTGTTGGAGCGACGCCCGGGATGACTAGACACTGTGACTCACCATATGGATTTTCTCCCAGTTGTGTGTGTGTGTGTGTGTGTGTGTGTGTTTGTTTGGGTCTGTGTGCCAGGAGGCAATGAAGCACACAGTGTTGATACCCAGCCACTCTCGCACATCGCTTTGGAGTCGCTGTGTGCAGTGGGACGAGATGATATGAAATGATGAATAAAAAATTGTAAATTACCTGCAGCCGACGTGACTACAATAGCTTAATGACTTTATATAAGTGTTACACGTGTACTTAGTTCACTTGCTACAATTGAATTAATTTACTGTGTTTGATTTACTAATGTCGGTTTTCTTTGTCTCTGCATCAGATCTGATTCCTACTGAAGAAAAATCACAAGACTTGTCTTCCTGTATAGCTACAGTTGTGATGTCCTCAAGCAAAACACCTAGTCTATCTGCTGCAGTGGGATACGCACTGGACATCTGAAGAATGTGAGAGTGAGTGTAAATTCAAGAGTTGGCAACACTGGCCATCGGAAAAAGAGCATACATCTCATCCAATTTTACCCCAGGCAATAAAGGCTCAAACACATAAATAACTTTCTGTTTGTTGTTTTGCCTGAAACAGACAAAAACCTCCCTGCAAACATACAGATGACTAAGCAGTTACTTTTTTATCTTTTCTTTTTAAGGGGGAATTGCAGACTGAAATAGATTCTTACAGCCATTTAAATTCCTCTTTTAAATCTTTTTTAAATCTATATAAACTGTCCTCTGCTTCTTGGCACATGCAGGGGTCACAAAAACATGAAATATGCAAGCATCCGCAATAAGAAATAACACAAATCTAAAAATCCAATACATCGAGGAAATACATTTTTTTTGTGAATTTCCCAAAGGTGCTTTGAATTCAGATATCAGTGTACTTACAACAGGACCGGGTGGACCCTGGGGCCCCTCTCCTCCCTTCAGACCAGCAGGGCCCTGAGGAAAAAGGACAATAAAGACGTGAGTACTTTCTTGACAGAGCTGTAAATATGTTATATGTGCCTATGCAGCCCTGCATTTCAACAGCTCCATCATCAGGCACCAATCCTGTATTCCTTTGCTGTTTTGTCACTTGAGCCAAACACCACCTGTAAGCACTTCCCTAGGAAATATCATTGCCTTGTCACTTCCATCCTGAGAGACCACCAGCATTAATCAGAGGCCATAAAACATAATACAAGGAAAAACCTGCATGCATGATCAGTAACAATCCCTTCACACATATCAATCCTTTCTTGTGGATACTATAGCTGGAGAGTGGGGAATTTTATTGCACATAAGTGGTGGGTACAAATGATTGTGTTTATGTGGAATTCATACAGTGTTTATATTTTCTGCACATGCTAACTTATGGTTTTCATGCAGCTGTCTGGACAGTGTGTTTCATGCATGTGACATTTCCTGTTTGTCAATAACACAAAGAGTGTGTGAATGTGTGTATGTGTGTTGCTCCCTTGTGGGCCACAAAAGAGTGCATGGCAGTATGGGTAATGAGTCTCTGCTGGCTGTGTGCTGGAGTAAATTACAACGGCAGGAAACAATCAGTGGTGCTGCTGCCCTGCAGAGTCTGACTGACCTTGAGGATCCAGGCTCCACGCATCACTCCCTGTCCCCACAGTAGAGCCGCCACAGTCTATTTGCTAATGTGTCCTATTTAATAATTTATTAAGTAAATAATGCATACCAAGGAAAAACTAATATCTTTGCTGACCCTAAAAAATAATAGCACTGAAATATGGAAAACAATTCAAGTCCTTGACCTAAACTCAGGAAAGATTTAAGACTTTGTATCCAGACAACTGCTTGCTTCCATAACAGTGGCCCATGATGCATTGCTGCTGTTAAAACAGTGGTGTGAGTGGCGTTAGAGCGATGCAGAGGCACGCCTATTCATTTGTAAGATGTCGCTTCAGATTTCTCCTCCACCAGATAGATTACTGGGAGCGAATTCCAAGGCTGATGTCTCTCATGAAGTGAGTGGCTCTACAGAGTTCCTGGCTCATGTGTAATGTAGCAAACTTCTGTCATTTTCTATTAGCAGACGCATATTAAGGGAAGCAATGATGAAGAAGTGGAGGTGGAGGGGAGGGCTTACCGTGGCACCAGGTAGACCGCGCTCTCCAGGGAAGCCTCGAAGGCCAGGGGGACCATCTTTACCTGTGGATCCCTGTGGTCCAGGGTCTCCCTGAACACACAGTCACACATAGTCAGGGTTAGTATGGTTCACAACATGGTGCATCATACAATATCACAATACTTATAATGAGCATGTTTTCTTTCATGAGTGATTCAAATTACAGTGCATGAAAAAATGTTTGCCGCTGTACAACAGGAAAAAAAATTTTCTAAATATCTGAGGAGCAAAATTTTCTCCAAGATAGATAAGATAAGATTACATTCAAATATGGAAAATTCAAAGGAGGATGTGCAGATAAAGAGACTAGCATCCACAACCTCATGAAAAAAAAGTACTTGTGCCTTTACTGTGTGATAAATGTGACAGAGTTTCAGCTGTTGTCCTTTTTTGACATAGGAGGAATGACTTGTGAAAGCCAAACAGTCAAAGCCAGTGTACTTGTCCAGTAAGGTGTGAGAAGTGTGTTTGGATGAAGGGGGAAACTTTTGTCTTATCTGCTTCCTCCCTGAAATCTTCTCTACCGAGGTAAAATTACAGTATGTGTTCATTTTCATTAGAGTAAAATCTGCTTTATAAGAATTTTCTTTATTATCTATCTCCTGCTGTAACGCTGTTACCTTTGGTCACCTTATATAGAAACTTGAATCTCAAGCTGTCGATCCACTGACTGAAGCTCACAAAGGTACTTTCTACACAACGGCACATTTTAGTTTCACTTTCACTTTCACTTTGTTCAAATTCAGTCTTTGCAACAGCAAATTCAGAAACTAGAACTTTTCTCTTTTAGAGTATCTCGTTGTTTTGTTTAAAACACATACTCAAATTGAATGTGATGTTTTTGCTTGTGAAATGATAAATTGGTCTTGACATGATGTCACATGACAGCTAATTCTTAAAAACTGCAGTACACCCAACTTCAGAAATGTTTACCTCCTCTGAGCCCCCCTGGCGAAATGTGTATATGAACACATGTTCCAGCATTTATGTATTAAACATGAAGTACTACTATGCACAGCTGGTAGCTGAACAAGAAAGGGCTCTAAAAAATAAGAATACAGATTGAAAAGCAAATGACAAGCAAATATTATATACACTGATGGCTTTGTACATCACACCAGCAACAGATGTGTACTTGTTTTGTAGCTGACATGCATCTTAATGGGCCATTAGCTGCAATTAGTTTGAAGTATGTAGGCTTTCCGTGGAATCATTAGCACCATCTACACAGTCAATACACAAGCCTTAACACTGATTATACATTCACATGATCAGCCACAACATGAAGCAGATAGATGATGGCCTTTTACACATATTGTGTGATTGGAGACAGGTTTTAATTTGTTTAAGACGTGTGAATAAAAGCTCAAATGCACAAAGGTTCAGGGGCGACTCCAAAAATATATGGACAGAAACCTTTCTGACTGCTTGCTACAATAATACAAAGATGTCAGCTTCTGAATCTGTTTGCACGCTCCTCCATCTTCCTACACCTCACAGACTCAACTCTAAAACTCAAAGGAACCATGCCAACAATTTGCTGCAAGGTAACTTTATTCAGTTCTTGGTTTTGTTTTCTACACAACATTTCTAAAACCAAGACATTTGACTTCACAAAAAGTTACTCCTGAGTTCTTTCTCTTTTCTTTTCTGTTGGCAGGCTGACTTTAT
This sequence comes from Paralichthys olivaceus, assembly GCF_024713975.1. NCBI lineage: Eukaryota > Metazoa > Chordata > Actinopteri > Pleuronectiformes > Paralichthyidae > Paralichthys > Paralichthys olivaceus. Next base: position 9,703,255 of record NC_091109.1, on the reverse strand, counting down.
CTGTAAACAGGGAGGCACAGAAGAGTTGGCTTGAGAGGTATAAGAGGATTTGGGCTCTGCTGCCAAGACCTCAACAAAGTGTCCCTGGCATACTGATGCACGGGCCTGAGCAGAGCGGGGAGGGAAGTGGGTCTGTGAGTGGCGGAGGGTTTAGAGTTAGCCGATGGACTTGATTAAACTGTCTGCTTGGGGAAGAAGGGGAGAAAATGAGGATCTGAAGGAGGGGATGGGGAGCAGGGGCATGCTGAGTGCTCCTGGGAGTCAGGGTGGTGGTTTGGAGCTGCCCATACTTCTAGAAAATGGCTACTGTCTGCTCCTAATGGGCACTCAATTGCTGGGCAGATAGACCCGCAGAGGGAGGGAGGGAATGAAGCCAGATGCTCCCTGAATCTCAGCTACTGTATCTTCCGCATTCGCTTGCCAGAGTGAGAGTGATGGCGAGACTGGGTGAATTCAACGTTACAGATTTATTCCTGCTTTCTCCCTGTTTTATTTAAGCAATCCAGTAGTCTACTTAGCTTTGCATGCCCTCAAGAAACGTAACTGCTTGTGAATGCAGCAGGCTACCTCTGCTAAATCAAATCATCTACAATAATTGCAACTGCATAAGTTACATTTTCAGCCTGCCTATATTCTGTTGATCTCTATATCAACCTCACTGGCTCTCTCTCTTATGTGTAACTAACACAAATTTATTATGGCACATGAGAAAAGCAGAGCTTGCCCTTTGTTAACGAATTACGATGTGTATCTGTTATGCAGTGAGGGAGAGAAGGGGAGAGAAAGTGTATGTTGTGCTACTATGATAAAATAAATGAGCATTTATTTCAGATTAATATTTTTTTACAGCTAACTACTGTTCAGTACAGAAAATGTATATGATTGGTTTAAGCCCTAAAAAGTAAATGTTGGCCAGTTTTGTTTTTTCTACCTTTGCTCCCTCCTTGCCAGCAGCACCTGGAAGACCCTGTTCTCCTGGTGGACCTGGGGGTCCAGGGTGGCCTCTCTCTCCAACAGGACCGGTCTCTCCAGTGGGTCCCTGGGAGGATATCACACAGTTTTATATTATTTAGAGTTCAACATAACAGTATTATATGAATCAAACATAACAATATTATTTGAATCATACATAAAATGTTCATGTAATCCTTCTTATTAAAATGGAACATTACCTGGGGTCCAACAACACCTCCTGGGCCTGGTGGACCAGTTTTGCCTTGGAAACCCTGAGAGAGAGATGACGAAGTCTCACTGACAGAGTTTATAACAACAACAGAAACACACAATGTATCTAATAAAGCCAAAAATAAAGAAACCATATCGATTCTTCTGGAATTTGTTTCAGCCGATAAGCAGGGATTTAGGTTGTGTGTGTTTCCTTGATGTAGGATCAAGAGGCTTTTTCAGGTTATGTTCTCAAATCAAGGACAGATCCTGTTATATTACAATGCTGGGTAATAAACAGCTGCAGGTACTGCAGGTGTTCATTATCTAAAAACTGCAATCATTAGAAAGTTGCTGAAAGAAATAGGAAATGTAGAGATGAGACAAAGATCCTCAGGTGGAATCAAACCAGACGTTAAGGCGATGCATATTCATGTTGTTTACTGTACCTGACCAGGGACAAGAACATACAACATCTAACAAGATTCCTTTAATCATAGTGTTAATGAGACAAAAACAACCCAGAGCAAAAAGCCTAGTATCCAGATACCTGACACCTGAGATGATAATGATGCTCAGAGTGAGCATGTGAATGTGTAATTAGGCATCTGCTAGCTACCTCATAAGCCACAACTTCATAAGCCAGTGGTATTATCATTGTGCCACTGTGAACCTAGATTTAGTCATTGCTGAATTTCAGAGAGGTGGCACACTGTATATACTCTGATCAGGCAATACCTTTTTAATATTGTAGGTTTAATAATGCCATTTCAAAATGACGTCATCGTGTCATTTATACCATATTGATTGTGTTTCAGTTTTTATTGGTTGCAAAAGTAAATGCATGATACTACGTTACGTAATTTTCTGATTTCATAACAAGTCCCTACTATATAATCATACACTGTTTTTGGTTCTATATAAGCTTTAGGCGGTGTCTATAGTCCTCTATGTCATTTTCAGGACTGTGGAAGAGTTAACACAGAGATGGGTGAAAACAATACCCTGCTTGCTCGACTCTGCTATTAATAATAACGATATTAATAATAATCGTCCTTTAAGAGTTAGCACAGTGCTCTTCAGGGGAAAACACAGAAGTTGAACGATAAACTTCTACTACAAGTTTACTGATTTGCATTACAGTATTTCCAGTGGATATGTTGTGATTCAAAAAGCAGAACAGGACAAAGAAAAAGGATATAAGACTCAACACTAAAGCACAAATCAGATGAACTTCTGTCTTCTGGGAGAGGAACAATTCAATCTGCATTAGTTTAAGTCTTTTTCCAATTACAGTATCTATCCAATGTTTTCAACAAATGTGAACCCAGCATGAAGCTCAGAGGTTCACTGAATCAATGCAGCAAGAGTCTACAGGTGAAACAAAGAAAGACTGGTAACCTTAACAGAGATCTCATAATGTAATCGAGACCGTCACAAGCTGCTAAATGCTGGTGTATTTCCGGGCATGTTAGTGATGACGATGACAGACAGTGATTAGCATTGAGCTAAAGCTCTGTGGGCAGAGTGTCCTTTGTACAGTGACTTTTCATTTTGATTTCCAAATGATCCTTGGATCCCTCGGTCACCCTCATTTTATTTGTAACTTGTTATCCCACAGCCAATCAAAGTTTTTAAATCCCAGCTCTGAGAAGGCCGATCCTGACTGCCTTATTACTCCAAGCTTATTGATCAGGGCATGTTGTGATTTATGTTGATGCAACCCTCAGGTCGTTCAGTTACGGCATCGACCCTGACTCAGAGACAGAAACTCAAATCTTTATCTGCACTTCCTCAAATGCAATGTGTGTTGCCAGGGCTTTGAGCATCTTTATTGCCGTGATCAATTCTCATATTGCATGCTTGTGAAGCCTGCTCATCAGACCATAAATCTACAGCCATAAACACCTTAATGAAGACTCTTCCGTTGTTACTTGTACAGCAGCAGAGGGAGGGAAGCACTCGTGTGTGTGGTGTATTACGTTATCTATAGGAAAGAGGCAAGTGGTAAGGGAAGCTTTAATGATAGAGGCGATGATCTGTCAAGCTTTTAGTGGAATTTATTTCCCTCTGAGCCTCATCAAACCATGGTGCACCGATGCATACCAAGTGAGGGGGAATCGAATCCAAGAGCATGAGATTGCAACTAGATGTGTGATCAAACCCTGCTTTGTTTTTTCTTTTGTTGTTGATGAATTTTGTGTCTTTTGGATACTGCGTTTATGCAATATCGGGGCAGATTTAACGCAGCAATTTCTCTTTAAGCTCAGAACTGCCTCTTGAAAAAATCCTCCAGGCTATCATAAAATAATTAGTTAGTGTTGTTATTGCTCAGATATTGTAGAGGAGGAAGTGTCACTTCAACCACGTCCAGGAAGTGTCACTTCAACCTTGTTGCAACTGGACAAAAAGTACAGTTTCCTGTCAGTGGATATTAGCAAACTTGCCAATTACCACTGACAGAAAAAAGATGTTTCCCCAGCTTCCTGAAGTCCATCAGTGTCTGAACCATCTGGCTCTCCTCAGACAGGTGTGTGCATGTGCATGTTTTTGTGTGAATGTCTCAGACAATGTTCTGTATCTTCAGACTTTTGCTTTGACAGGTCTGCCCCTTTGGTGTCCTATTGAGATGTTGTATCACTGATAAAAATCTCCTGAATACAAGAGCAATAGAGAAAGGAAGTGGAGGAGTAGTGTGTCTGTGTTGGTGTGTGTTGGACTCTGCAGAGCTAGAGATCTTTTGGGATTAAACTGAGCAACTTAAAAAAGTTTTTTATACTGTCTTGTCATGTCACAATTTAACACATTTCATTATTAAACATCTTTTTTTGACATTCTTAGAACATTTTTTCTAAAACCTCTAAAGGAGGAGATACATTCCTATATTTGCAACTGCTGTGAAAATGTAATGGACCTGTCCGAGAGTGAAAAATGAAGTAACATTGAGTTCTTAAGTAGATGTGAGGTCCTATGTTTCCAGACTTGGTGAGAGGTTAGAGGCAGAGGCCACACAGGATACTCACCGTTTCTCCTCGCTGGCCAGGGTGTCCGGGCAGCCCATCTTTTCCAGCTGGTCCCTGTTGTGTAGAAATTGAAAGTCACTTTTAACATGCTACCCAGTACATTCACTATCATCACACGATGGCACTACAAAATTGGCCCTGGTGTTGGACTAAAGGTTTATTTTTCTGAGCAATGAGATTTTATTGTTGCAATTTTGTGCAAATGCTTTGGGCGCAATATACAGTACAAACATAATTATAGTTAGACTAGCGGAACACTAATGGAAAAATAACAGGCTCTGCTTCTTTTTTTTAATAAGAATCAGATCACTGGTTGAAGAGCCAGCTATGAATCTAAACTTGAATCGATAGGTGGAAATTACCACTTGTCGACCGCTTCAATTGGAGAGTGAGAAAATGGGTTCTGCTTCAATAACTGTTAATGATCCCTGCACAGATTTATGGATATTGCTATATATTACTGCACCCGATGAACTACTCAGATTGAATCGATCGTGACTTATAAGGTTTGCAAATGAGCCTAATTTGCTATTAATACAGTAAAGGAAGTGAGAGTGTAGACATTGTGCCTCAGGAATGAGCTTCAAATGGCATAATTTCACTGCTGGTGGTTTTACGTCGAGCTTTCGATGGCTTATATTGGTGGAGGAGAAAAACTCACAGGGGGGCCCTTTGGTCCAGGGAAGCCCACAGGTCCCTGAGGTCCTTGAGGTCCCTGCAATCAGCACAGACACAGATAGATGAGAGATGCACAAGGGAAAAAACTACACAAAATGATTAGAAGCTGAATGGACATCATGTGGATGTTGAGACTTTTTCCAGAAGAGAAAATGAAAGTTATTCAGTGCAGAAAATGAACCAAAATTATAAGGGTGAGCGAGTCACTGTTCATCATCCCACAGAGTCTATGCTAGTAACTCTAAGTCATTACAGGGAGCACAGTGGAGTGGCACAATGCATAAAAGAAAAGGTTTCATCCATAATCGTGCTGCAGAGTAAATTGTGGAATCATAAGGTCTCTCTGTCTTTTTATTAGTCCAACTTGGTTTAATCTTAGAGTTATCAAATGCCGGAGGAGTGGTATTTTTTGAAAGGGAAAATTTCAGTCTTTAGTAAGCAAATAAACTGCTCTGTGAGATAAAGGTCAGCTTCCTTCAAATCCACAGGTTAATATCAAAGGGCAAAGGGCTGTGATTAAGTGATATAAGCCAAATAATAGGGATCACTGGAAGTTATTCCCTTGTACATTGCATTAATGACCCAGAATGATCTATTGTATTCTAACATACTGATAATAATAACAATACATTTATAGGTCACGTAAATTCCTCAAATTAGAAAACTTGTGACATTGGAGTTTTGAGATGGCCAGTTACATATGTGATAGCAAAGCGATTGAAGAGATAGAAAACAAGTGAAAACAAGGAAAGTAGAAACCAATAAAATAAGTAAACCTTATTAAAGTAAATGATGGGTCACCTTACCATCACTGAGTTTCTTTGCTTGTCTTGCTTTTATCCCTGTTATGTATTTTATCTAACAGAAGGGAGGATGTTCTCTGACAGACTCCCTGTCGAGCTCTGTCAGAGTCGTAATAAAATCTGCTTCTCTGTGTGTAGCGTTAACACAAACTGAGCTCATGCTGCAGCTGACTGTTTTGTTTCATGTCTTCCTTAGATTTTCTTTGTTGCCCAGCAAAAAAATCTAATTGCTCTAAAACTCCACTGGAAATACAACGGGTATTAAATAAGCTAGCACCGCTGGAAGGCTTTTACTGTGAAGCAACTGCAGAGATTGTTAATTTTGCTACTGAGTTCGCCACACAGGGTTTCCACACTACGAAGAAACCATCCTATAAATCTAACTCTGGACCATTTTCTTTTGTCTTTCGTTTGATCATCAGTTCAAAACGCTGCAGATGAGAAATGTACTTAATTAAAACTCTGAGGACTGAGGCCGAAGGGAAAGAACAGTTATACTGCTCTCTGTAAGATGAAGATAGGAACATGAAATTTAAGCAAAAGTTTTCCTCCTAAAAAAACTTCGGCAGCTAAAAGATTTTCCTTATTGACCAGTCAGAACTCACAGTTCTCATTATCTTTCAAATCTGGAGGGTTTGACCAGAATAAAAGCTCAGAGATTGAACAGACTCCACAGCACTGACATCTTCATAGTAGAACGTGTGTTAACATGGACTTACTCTCTCACCGGGCGGTCCTGGAGGACCATCGTTGCCTGATGTGCCCTGAAACACACAAGAATATATCATCAGTGTATATTTACCTTCAATTTCACATTATGCATATTTGGCGAGGGCCTGGGTGGAAGCAGTAGAAGGTCAGATATATGTCACAATTTTCAATTTAAGTTTCATTATTACCTTGAATACAGTGTTTCACTAATGCAACCCAGTGATAAGCCTGAAATCAGTGTGACAGTTGTGTTTTACTGAGTTTAGTATTTATACCTTGGGACCTGGTTTTCCTGTTGGACCCCTGGCTCCTCGTCCACCGCGAGGACCCTACAGAGAAAAAAATAAAGACAAACACAAAACCTTACAGCAGTGTTATATAATGAAGTCAAACTGTAACACTGTCAGTATGAATATCATTCAAGTGGAACAACAATAAAAGAGGACTTAACACTATTCAATTACTTCATTAATAATATAATCATGGCAGGAGCAGTACATACCGTTGGACCTCTTTGCCCTCTTGGACCAGCTTTACCTGCAACACCCTATTGGATTCAGAAAAAAGGAAATACATTCAGGAACTCTCACAAACTCATACACTTCTTGTCTCGATCATTGAAGTAATTGTTGGAAAAATGTGCAAATTTCCTCAGGACAACAAAAAGTCCCAGAGTTGTGTCTTCACAGCTACAATAAGCACTCTTTTTGAATGGAAGTAATATTTCCACTGCTTGGCTGACGACAGCAGCAGAAACAGCCTTCAAATATATACAGTGACAATATTTCTACAATCACTGCAAAATGGTTTTCTGCTTCTGAGTCGACACCAGACAAAATCTGATTAGGAAAAATGTATTTCATAGTGATTTATTTTGAGTGAGCTAATGTTCTTCAAAGTGTCCATTACTACTCTGTTGTACTTAGTTGCCGATGATCAATAGTTTTAGTCAAACCTGTACCTTGAATAATTTCTCAGCACTCAACGCTGATTTTTCCAAGCCTAGAAATCAGGGTACTTCATGAAGGCATGATTGTGTCCATGCCTTTTGTTTTGTTCTTCATGGGAATATATTTTCTTTTCTGGGAGAATATGATGGAGTGGTGACTGTCATACACAAACAGGCACAGTGTGTGTGTGTGTGTGTGTGTGTGTGTGTGTGTGTGTGTGTGTGTGTGTGTGTGTGTGTGTGTGTGTGTGTTTGTGTGTGTGTCTTTACTTACCCTGGCTCCTTTCTCTCCATTGGCTCCAGGGAAACCAGGGAAGCCGCTCGAGCCCTGTCAATAAGAGAGGGAGATATGGAGGGAAATGAGAAAATCAAGCAAGAGGCTGGGTGGGTCACAGCATGCATGATAATGAGCGTTGTCCTGTATTTATCTGCACTATTGTTGAACGGATGGATGTCATCTCCAGTCACTTTCACACATTCAACACAATGTAAAATCCCTTTGAATTTAGAAAAAGCTTTGTCATATAAAACCAAATTCAACACTTTCCTTGAAATGATATTTCCTGCCTTCCAAAGGCAGTACATCAAATTCCCAAACCTTTCCCATCCTGATATCTCTACAAATGATTAACAAGCTTGCCAAACAGGCAATCTCTCTCTCTCTTTCTCTCTCTCTCTCACACTCACTCACTCATTCACACACACACACATACACACACACACACACACACACACGAGGATTTTAAAACAAAACACTTGGCACAGGGCTGCTGTAAACACAAGATAAGGTGATGTTTTCTCTTTAGCCAAACATAGGGTTTAAAAAAAGGGCTTACCTACTGTGCAGCACCTCATCAAATGTTGCATTTGGAACATTGAGTAAGACTCAAATCAGTAACTTTCTCCAGACTCTTCTGTTATGTCTAATAAACTATTGTTTCTATAAATGAGTAAATATTTAACATTTTTATCATCATGTTTTGAGATTACGAGTTGATTTGAAATGCCCTTAGAAAAACCCAAAATTCAGATAATCAACTCTTCGTACCACAATTGATTGATTAATGTTTTTTCCTCACTGTACAATTTGTACTTAAACTTTATATGGTAAAATCTAGTGTTGTTAAAAGCCATTTACACACAATTATTACACTGTCCAGTCATTTTTGTCTGTTGTGTCTAGTAATAAAAAAAACAGACTGATGTAGATTTCCTCACCTTTGGTCCTTGTCTTCCTGGATAACCTGGTAATCCTGGGACACCAAGTTTACCCTGAGAAACACAAACAACACATGTCAGCACAAAAAGGAAAATAGAAAACATCCTTAGTAATTTAGCTATATTCCCTTTTCCCTTAAAATCATTATTTTTCAAAATCAGAATCAGAATGATAGAAGATATATAATGATGCTGATTATCCATGCTCAAAATCAATCTATTTTGCAGTGTCTTTTCCTTTAATGTGCCTCAGAAATGTGGTACTTTTGTAAATATCTAATTAACATGTCTGCATGTATGAAAATTAGCCCTGAAGTAAATCAAATGGTTTCCATATATTATGAGTCAAAGAGATGCTAACCTGACTAATCCAAATCTCTATATTTATGAAGGGTCACAAAATATCATATATGCAAGATGAGCTATTCACCTGGAATAATAAAAAGGATAGACTCCAACTAAGGCTATTAAATCTAAAGTAGGAAAGAGGAAGGCTAATGATAATCCTAGTTCAGATCAGCAACACAGTTTCTCTGTGGCTCCTTTTCGAGCTGATAACATCAGGTCGTCCTCTTCAGCTGCAATTACTGTATACTCAGTGAAGGTTAAAAAGTCAAACAGAAGAAGAATCAATTTCTTAGAAATCCCTTCTAAGATGGACTCTGTTGGTGGTACACCTGCATTCTAACATTTATTTCATACCCAGGAGAGCGAGTGATTGATTAATGATGTGGTGTGCAGAAAATCTCAGATGTGTATGTAGAAAGAAATTGTCCTGCCATGTATTCACATGTGCCAGAAATGAGATGTTAAGAAACATCTTTTAAGTATCTACAACAGAAACGTACAACATATCTACACAAAAGAAACTGTACCTCCACTGTCTGAAACTGTACAACTAACTCTCACACACCCTAAAAGCCACACATTAAAATTCCTTTAAGTGCCAAACTCTGAGTAATCAGAATATACCTTGAACACTTTATTTTAACTCTGCAGCAGTTGCTACTCAGTGACTTTACGCAGTCACAAGCCAAAAGGATGACTGCACTGTTATGGAAGAACATGGCCCCTCTGTTGCAATGTGGATAAAGGAATTAACAGCCTGTCTAACTTTGGAGAGACTAACTTATATTGTAAAAACAATAAAGAAGAACTTCCCTCTTTAGGACTGATATTTTGAAAATTCATAATTTTGAATGAATTTCTGTGTTGCTACGGTTGCAGGTAACATACTCACTTTTTGTTGACTTATTAATGCTGATATTTAATGAGTTAAATTCAACAAAAGGAAAACACAATAACACACACAAATGTATTACCTTTTCTCCGGCAGAACCAAGAGGCCCTGCTTCTCCATTGGGTCCAGATCGACCTTTAGGACCCTCAGGACCGTCCTCTCCACGGGGCCCAAGCATGCCAAGCTCACCCTGTAGCACAAACAGGGAAAGAACGTCGAGTTGACATTACTGTTTTCATGCGTATTCATGAGACTGTTGATGTTATTTCACTCAAGCTCCTCACCCGGTCTCCTTTGATTCCCATGTCTCCCTTGAAACCTGGGAAACCGTCCTCGCCCTAAAATCAGACAAAGAAGAAGTTTACGCATTTGCAAGTAACTGTTTGTGTATTTCATTCCATTGTTATTTCAAATCATTTGTTAATTTCATTCTCTTCACAGGGATACAGACATTATAAAATCTAATGACATGTTGCGTTTGTTGAGCATCTGTTAAAAATTCAGCCTGATCATGTTCCCTCTGTGGATCACAGGGCCGATGCTGCCCCCTGCTGGTCAAACAGTAAAATAGCATGTGCGAGGACTTCCTATTTAGCTGTTGTTCGATGAGTTGTGTTGTACTAAATCAAGATGATCTACATTTAGCACCAGCATTAGTCTTAGTTGGGATTTGGATCATACTGATATAATTAAATAGATAAAATTGTGTTAAATGCAAATTTAAATTTTTTAAGTAAAACCACAAAAGTCTGTAGCTCTGACAAACAAAATCAAACTGATGCTGAAGGCCACTGTACAAGTTCAGCCAAATCTTTCTTTTCTTTGACATGTTGTGTTTCTAGTCTGTCACCTGTCCATGTTTTAGACCCTATCTTATGCATAATGCAGCACGGAGCATGTCTGTTTCCAGCAGCTCGCTTCACGAAGACTATACACATATGCGCACACACACAGAGACACCTGAGCTTAAGCACATCCTTTATTCATAACAAACCCTTTCTCCTCAAGGTTTTAGCTTTTGAACCTCTTGCTATAAATAATTCAATAAAACGCATATATGAATACCTGTCACTGCAGTCAGAACAACACCCCTCAGTCAGATAATTGATTTTAAACAGCGGCATAACTGTTTAGATCTTACATAAATGTCCGGCATATTAAAAGGGAGCTTGGATTACACTCTACATGGTGACACACACACAAGAACACTTCAAAAGCGCTCAAGATGGATCGCAGTGTTGTTTGAAGTCCTGATTGCAGCTTTACAAACTTCAAAAACTGATTGAGGGTCACGCTAAGAAAGAAAGTCTCCACTGAAGATTACTATCGACTGACCTCGGCATGGGGCTTTCAGCCACTCTCCCCAGCTCAAAGGGTTCAAAACAAAGTTGGGAGTGCAAGTAGTGGCCACAGCAACAGAAAGAACAACTGAGACATGAATATACTGCTAATGTACCCAAACTTTATTTTACCGTTTCAACCTTTTTTACAAAGTTCGACAAATACTGTCTGAATTGCAATTAAATGTTGTCTTTGACAGAAAATAACCATTTGAAGTTAGTCTGATTTACTCTGCTAATTCAACTTTATCAAAGAGCACAAGACACAGATCTCAAGTAGATTTATAATATTAAAGGCTGGGAAGTACAAAGTTAACAAATCAGAATAAAACATCTGCTATGTTTGTACAGTTACATTTTGATTTAAAGTAAATTGTTTCCAGAAAAGAAATATTTGTTGACAACTGCAGAACTCTCTGTCAACAAGCTTCTTTTAATTTGCAAGGACATTAATATGCATACAATTCATGGCCTCTTTCGGCTCATTGGCTAAAGCCAAGTGAAAGTGGGCTAAATTAAGAAATAATGGCTTTACCTTCTCTCCCTTTCCCCCCTTGAGACCACGGACACCATCAGCTCCCTTTTGAAAAAGAAACATTACAACCATGAGAAAGAAGATACAGTTATATGTGACATTGTAAAACAGAACTTCCTCAAAGTCACATTTGTTAATCAAATGCCAACGTGGTCAAATAAAATCGTACCTTCACACCACGAGGGCCGGGATAACCGATTGGACCCTGTGGACCATGTGGACCCTGGAGAAAAGAAACAAATTATCAGAATATAGATGTAGGTTTAATTTACTTCAGCTACTGTAACTGAGATGAGTACTCTTTACTCTTTTTTGTTCTTTTTAACTGCAATTATGTTTTACCTCGGATGAATGGCAATGAAAAGGTTATTTATTGTTCCGAATACGAATAAGTGATACAGGTAATTGGATTTATCAAAACAAACATGGTTTATCTTTGGAGTGAGACTAGTTGCATTTTATAAATTATTTATATCTGTATATAATGAATTATTTAAAACGTCATGTTTACTTGAATAAAAAAATACTTAACCTAAGTCGAGAAACCTCAGCTGTACAGCACACGTTAAATAAACGTACCTGTGCTCCCTTCTCACCAGCTGGCCCCTCCTTACCAGGATGACCCTGTAAAAATAATAAGTCACACAGTGGTTTAAGGTGGTTGTTGCAAGAGAAGCTTTTACACTGAACATAATGATGCAAACAAATCTGAAACAGTTTATGATGTAGAAGAATCAAACAACCAGTGCAGCATTTAAATATAGGAATATCTGCATTCAGATGTGATAAATCAAATATAGCAACTATGGTCAAAATCTTAAATATTCTATCTGATCCATCAACAAGACAGGATTTCTCATAATGCTTTGAGTGAGAGACAGGTCAGTATGTTCCCACTGCACAAATTCAGGTCACAAAGGATGTTGCGCACATTTTCACACAAACAGTGGATACATCACTGCAGTTTTATAGGAGGATGAGTGATGTAAAGGAAAAGGAAAGGAAATTAGACTTTCTCTGTGGCAGTTTGAGACACTTGTGTGGTGGCCAGTGTTGAGTGATGAAGTAGGTGAACAGCTCCATACACCCCTCTTCCTCTACACACACACACATATATACATGTATGGAATATATATGTATAGCTGCAAACACCTGGCACTTCCACTCTGAGGGGCCTGAGGGGACCTGAGGGGTGTCTGCCTATTGAACCCCACCACCTCTGACACTGAGGGCAGGGGGAGGAATGACAAGACAAACTACAGGTCGGGAATAACATCACCCCTGAAGGGTACAGACAAGCTTCTTGTTGACACTAATATTCATGGTCTAAAATTCCTTATTCCTTCCACATATAAACTGATGTTATTAAAATCAAATTATTCAACTGAAACAATGTCATTGGTATAATTGAAATATTTTATTTCACTGTTATGTTGAAGATACTCAGATATGTCTGTCCATAAATGAAGTCACTAACTTACCCATGCGATTCTTGATTCTGACCTTAACTTTTATTTTCTTTAATTCAAGGATACTGCAGCCCTTTGTTTACAGCCAATGGGATCATTGTAATTCCAAATACAGTGGCCTGCCTCAAATATCCAGCTTGTACAAAGTCATGCTGCCAGGGCTCTCACAAAAACAAGACAATATCCTCATATTCTAACTGCTTTTGGCTTCCAATCACTGGCAATAACTGACTTTCAGAGTATATTTTCAGTTGTAAAATCAGATAGATATTGCACCATCCTACACTGCAGACCTTCCCCCTATCACCCACTCATAGCCTGAGATCTGATGACCAGCTGTTTGACTGTAGAGTAAATAATGTCACGTAGTACCTGACCTTATATATTTTATGTTAATAGCTCAATGGGTATATCATAGGCCGTCCAAGTGAAAATATCAATGTCATACAGGTCTGATCTGTGATAAGACCTGTGGGTTAACAATGGTTACCTCCATTAACCTCCACCATTTTACATATTCACTCAACATTATACCACTTCCTGTGCAAGTGTGGGAACCTCTGTGAGCAAAGTGGTGCCACTTGTTTGTTAAACTCTTACTGTGTGTACATGGAAAATAAGAGTACTCACAGGAGGCCCATCAGCTCCAGGTAATCCAGGCAAGCCCGATCTGCCGTGAGGTCCCTACACGAGGAGAAAATGATGAAGAACAAAGGTCAGAGGTCAGGAGGCATAGTCAGAAATGTATTTCAACTAGATTCCAATGGAACTTTAATATTGATCTAAATTCTTATGGAAAACCAAATAAAAGGAACACACTTTTTCTCCGGGTGGTCCAATGGGGCCTTGTGGTCCGGGAAGACCCTGTAAAGAAGAGACAGATAGATATACATGAGAGCCTGTTGCCATAGCAACAACAAGCATGCTCAAACACGTGCATGTACACGCACACACAAAGGCTGGATAAACGTAAGTTTGTTGGAGCTGTAAATAGTTGAGCTTGTGAAGGAATGTTAAGCTGGTGTGTTTGTGTGTGTGATGGGTCAGAAGGTGTATTATCATCTAGCATACTTACACCTAAATATTTGTGCACAGGTTCTTTGTATACATTTCTGGGTGGCTACCTGATGAGTGCCAGTGTGTGTGTGTGTCGTAGTGTAATTTGAGCCACTGAAACTTGCTCTAGCATGTACCACAGCTTCGCTGGAATTCCACCAACATGAATAGGATGCTTTCAAATGATCAACCCTGAAACCCCCCTCAAGAAAAAAAAACCTCAAAAAATATTTCAGAAAGGTGTGTGTGTGTTTGTGTATTTTTAGAAGTGGCTGCTGAAAAAGAGAGGGAAGAGTGGGCACCGAGCAAGAAGGAGCAAATGTTTTGACAGTTCAACTTGTAATTTGGTGTCTAAAAATGTAACACTTAAAAATGTGAGGATGGAGCTTTAACTGTGTATTTACTCATTATTCATTCTAGTATATTTGAGATCATAAACAATCCAATGTAAATGAGCTTTTCTTTGTGGAAGTTGTGGTAATACAATGCACGAAAACCAGGCTGTAAATGGCCACTGCACTGTGTTTACACATCATGTGCAGTGCATGTATTTATACTACACACGTTGTGTCTGTCATGGGGAGCTGTGACAGTGCATGATTTCTTGTTTCAGATTCAGATTTAGATTGCCTTTATTGTCATTGAACGTGATTCATAGAAATTTTGATTGCTATGCCCCGTGGTACAACAACAAAACAACAAGTAATGACACAACAACATGCAATGACACAGAATATATACAATAAATACAGTATGTACAGTATATTTACCTGTGTTCCTGGGGTTCCTTGCTGCCCAGGTGGGCCTGGTTCTCCTTGTGGTCCCTAAAAAATAAGATAGACACTGTGAAAACAGGAAAATAAACACAGTCCCTGAGTAAACCTCTGTCTCAAGTACACCCCCCCTTGTCAACAATGAGCTGGAGTCCATCCAGTCTGCCCAGCGACAGCATACAAGACTGTGGCACTAGATTATGCTTGTATTTGCTGTGCACAGTCACAAGTGGCCTTAAAAACTCTACTTGTAAGAAGATAAGTAACACTGATTAAAACTTATTAAAACAGATATATGCAGTATTTAATTTCCACATTATGTTTCCTTTATAACAAATGTAAAATGAATGGAGGTACAGTGTAGCAGTGAATACTCAACATGTTTAGCATCCTCAATCTCAGTCATTCCAGGAGCTTAAGTAGTCCCAGTAGTGCTAGTGGATTTTATAGTAACCTGTTGAGGAAGTGATGTAACCCCTCTAACCTGCCTCATCTTTTCCTGCCTCTTAACTAACTGTGCTGTGAACCCTTAGTGTTCTATTTCAGTAAGTGACGCATCATGTACTTAGCTGTCAGGGTACAGAATAAAGATCTCTCCCTCATAAGTCGGATTTCTGAGTGTAAAACATCAGAGCAAAATAGAAGCTATGTTAACACACCATCTGAGGGACATTAAAAGGATGTGTTCATTCTTTTATGGTATCGAACTGCACTACAGTTATGATAGGGACATAATGATTGTAATGAATGGATAAAGGCCATTGATAAATGTGTCTGATGGTAAATCAGGATTCATTTCAGGAGCTGTTGTAAATTTTAAACCTCCCTTGTCATTAAACTGTATTTATCTAAGGCCTCCTAAAGCGGTTTTAGCAGACTAATCTAAACTGTTCAAGCCTACACAAACAGAGATGTATGACTCAAGGAGTGCGCTGATCTGGAGCAATATTTCAGACAGTTTACTGGCAGGACGTTCCTACCATGTTTCCTTTGGAACCTGGAGGCCCGTCAACTCCAGCAACACCCTGAGAGGGACAGATTAGAGAAGACTCATGTTAACCGTATATCAATTACAGGAAGTGATGTCAAAAAAGGGAAAGGTGAAGTTGATGGTACGTACAGGAGATCCAGGAGGTCCTGGAGAACCACGAGGTCCCAGCAAACCTCTTGGACCCTTTGAAGAGTGAGGAGAAATGATGTGAAACAAAATGCAAATCACTCTATGCTAATTACATTTTCAATGTGCCACTTCTGTCCCCTAGTGGACACTTCTGTCTATGAGAGATCACATATTCCTTGAGAACAAGATTTAAGAGGATCTTGTTGCAGCTTGTCGGAATCCTATACATTCAGGAGGTGTGATGATATAACACTATCAGAAGCCTTACACTCTCGCCTGCTAATCCTCTGGGCCCGATCTCTCCGTCCTCGCCCTGAGGGAAGAAAATGATGCCAGTCAGAGAAACATTTATAGAACTTGGCTTCATTCAACACTTTCAACACGTTAAATATCAGCTATCACCATGGAGAATTCAAAGTTTTAAAATCTCTTATTAGTGAGGGTTTAATCTCATCAATCAATTTAAACATAGTTGACCGTAGTAGCAGCTTAGTTGTGGGGGTGGGGGTGTGTGGGTATAGTTATTTTAAGGCAGAGGAAAGGTTAATCAGAAACCACCCTCCTCCCCAGTTCATAGTCTCCACAAGTTGCTTGTGGATGTTAAGTAAAAAGAGGAAGCTCTTACTCTCTGTCCATCCTCTCCAGAGGAACCTGGGGGTCCCATTGGTCCTGGCTCTCCCTGAGATGGAAAGAGTGGAAGAAAAGAAAAGAGAGAACATGAGAGAAAGTGATAGATATGGGATTAATCATCACTGATTTTCACTGACACTGCTCCTCTGGGGGATATTAAGTTAAAACCTTTTGTTTCTCCACTCTTCTATTTGTTCTTGCTGTATTATATTGTATATTGTATTGTATTATGTAGCTCTCAAATCTGAAGAGCCATTTAAACTAATATATCATATTTGCCTATGTAATGAGGATGGCTAATGAATAATGTATAATTTATGGGGTGGCATACAGTTCACCTGGTAGAGCTGCTGCCCTTTGCTGCGTATCAAATGTATTTGTTAAGTGATTTGTAAGAAGAAAGGAAACCTATATTTATGATATGTTATTTATATGAAAGGAGCAGGTAGTATAACATGTTTCTTCTTCTTGCTCCTTTTTTATTCATGTAATATTTAAAAGTGAATAAGTGTATTGTTTGATTATTTTTGGTTAACTTGAAATTAACAAAATAAACTAAACTGAAACTAAAACCATGGTGAAATAATGAGATACATTATATTCATTTAGAGTTACCAGAGCAGTGCACCAGACTTGTTTTGTTTTCCCCTGCCCTTCAGTGATGTAATTTCTACTTTATAAATATTGTGGTTTATTCCACAGACAAAGCCTCTGTGCAACTTCCTCACAAAATCATTCTAGTAGTCTGATTACTGCAGGCACTTTAGAGGAATTAGATAAATTAAACATCTTGTTAAATTACTCCCCTCGTGACATTGCAGTAATTTGCTCATCCCACTATTTAAGAGGTGACTCCACTGCAGCCAAAACATCCCAATCCTTTTTCCATCTAAAAAAGACAACCAAAATAAACTAAGAGGACAAATCTGCAATAACTAGAGGATTTTGCATTGATGCAAGATTTGTTTACAAGACTTATTGTTAAGGATTTCATTTAAATCTGACAGAGTGAAATGCTGGCATCCACCACCCTGTACTCACCCTGTGTCCCTTTTCACCAGGCAGTCCAGGGAGTCCATCGAAGCCTCTGTCACCCTGTGATGAAGAAGAGCAGATGGTGTCACTAATGCATCACAGCATCATACTCATCATGCACATCATTTGAATTCAATGACAAAAATGAAAGGAGGTGTGCTGATATTTGTTACCTTGGAACCTGACTCTCCAGGCATCCCCCGAGCACCATCAGCTCCAGCACGACCCTTAAAAAGAAAAAAGTTAAACATACATCAAGATCAATGTATTTTTACAACCTTGAAATTCAAGAAAATCCATGCATGTTAACTATAAAGACTTTTTTGCCTTTTTTTTCTATAAAACTGTTAGAAGGTCAAATTATAATGTTCCATTATTTCAGATTCTCCATTTTATTAAAAAAGTGACATTCTAATGCAATGGCCCTGTCCTGCTGCTCTTCCTGTGGTCCAGGTGGTTTGTTGCATGTGCAAAATCTTATTAGTAATAAGAAAAATTAAATAATACTTTAAGCAGTAAACAAATGGAGAATATAGAGCCTGAAGCAGTAAACGTTTAGTTGGACTGAAATAGCAAGAAGTCAGAAGCAAAAATTTAGCAAACACAAATAACTGACGTCACTTAAGAAGAAAAGGGAATCAGTTTTTAGTATTAAACCTTTTCAACATTTAAATCAGCTGACAACTAACCCATGAATCATGGTTGAATTACTAATGTGCCTATGAATGGTTTATGTTCATTAACCACTTGGGTCTCCACTGTGACACTGAATGCGGCCCACATCCGTTTTCCAGCTTTGGCATTTTCAGACAGATTAGCTGCCCGGCCATTGATCCAAGCACTGGAGGCAGCGCAGGTCTTTAAGCACATATCACACAATTGTTTGTTGAACTGGACGTAAGCCTCTCAGCATTTGAGCAGTGGCCACAAGCACAAACAACCAGACTACAACAAACACAGAGGCACGTGAACACACACACACACAAACACATGTCATTGGGTTCACTCACCCTCTTGCCAGCTTTGCCCACTTGTCCTGGGGACCCCTGGATGCCACGGGGACCCTGCAAAGACACAAGGATCACTGAGTAAACTACACACAAAAAATTGGACTTTGGCCTACAGCAGCTGGTGAGGGATATTTTCATGTATGAGAGCAGTGGGAACACTCACCTGAGGACCATGGTCTCCACTTTCACCTTTCAGTCCAGGACTACCAGGTAGACCCTAAACGGAGAGAAAACACACCAAATACATTTCCTTAAATTTGTAAAACATGCACTTTAATGAGTAAAAATACTGTCATGGAAACAGCAGATGGCGATATTTAGCTAAATATGCAGATTTTGTTCATCGAAAGAGAAAAAGGATCCACACATTCCTTTTGCTAAGAATGCATGAACTACCTGAGAAGAGAGTCGGAGACATGATGAACTTCTCAGTAATCACTAAGATTGTTTTTTTAAATACTGGATTGTGTGCAGCTGGATGGTAAAGGTTTGTTTCTAACATATCACGTTATCCTGATAAGGATCATCAGAGAAATGCAGGCACATTAACTCCCCTGGGAGCCTTTTGGCATATATTTAAAGTCTAAAAGTGTGATCCTAAATTGTTGGTATAGGCGATGTGGGGCACACTGTGTTCTATAATCTGTCTCCAGACAGGCATGGGTTCGAGCTGGTGATTTGGCAGTTACAGACGTTTTAGAGTCATAAAGTTTGAAACGCTGACATTTCAACATGTAAAAACATACATATTCAGCCACAAATAATTAAAATAGCTTCCACTATTCTTTGCATCTGATTATTGCCATATATTTTGAGATCAATATACTTGGCCCTTTAGCTTGTAAAGAGCAGAATGGGAAGTTCTCCATGCCTTTACCTGCATATAAATAAAGGATCGTGCATCAACAAGCCCCAGAGAGAAGAGGGGATGGGAGGGGAATGAGGGACAGAATTACATTTTCTTGGCAGCTGGTAGCACCGAGCAGACAGGCAGTGTGGCCACTGACCACTAGGTGTTGATGCAACAGCACATTACAAAACAAATCATATGCTTTTCTTAAGTTTGTCCAAAAAATGTAAAGAAATAAGTAGAAATATACTGAAAGTCATTTTACACTTGTGAAAGCATTGCTGTTTCTAGAAAGTCACCAGAAAATATACACCACAGCATAAAGCTTTGATTGAAGTTATCTTCAATTTGATCAAATTGGAATTTGTGTGCATGTGACAACTTTAATTTTAAATTGGATACACAATAGATTGGAAAGTAAACATGAGCTGAAAAAGTTAAGTACCCAAATTTACAAGCAACCACAAAAAAAGAGAGGGACTCACCACTGGTCCTGATCTTCCTGTCAAACCCATCGGCCCTGGGGGTCCCCTCATAGCCAGCTGCAGGCCAGACACAGGCAAGAACAAGGTCAGATTCCACTCAGTCAAAAATCTATATACTGTACATAGAGCACACACATGTTTGAACCAAGTTTGCACATATTTTATACTTTGATTTCATCCTTCAGATTTATATAGATTGATTTGTTGTATTTGGTCTTGAGTGATGCATATTTGAACAGGAGTACATAACATAATTAAATTCAAATCAGTAAAATGAATCATCGCTTTAAGGAGGTGTTCTCTGTTTGACTTCATTTTATTGTATATGAGCAGCAGGAGTAACAATCTCTGTATGTGCATTTTATAAAGACTTTTCATTCTAAATGAAATGCATATCTGATCACATAACAAATACTTTAACAGCAGAGCAAAATATGCATGACAGTAACTATTTTCCATTCTGTGTATTATCTATATAATGTATTTGGTTCATTTCCATGTTGTATATATTCTCTAATTGCTGTTTTATAATGTTGTCTTCTGATGCAGTAGACCCTCATCTCTTGGTTCACTGTGGTGTCTGAGGGGGTAATTAATGTGGGATCTCGTGCAGAACCTGACAGCTTCTCAAAATACCAAGTCCAGATTTTATCTTTTCTCCTCTCCCACATGCACAGAGCGACTTCCTACACCTGTCGGTTTAGCCCACCCGCAGGTCGAAAGCCGCAGGAGTATTTTTAACAGGCTCTCCTGTCCATCTGTTCAAAGTGGCCTTTTTATGTTGCTGCTCTTCAGCCTGCTCGGCATGTCTTCTTTTAGCCTCGCAAGGCCAACTAAACTCAGTGTGTCTCCTCCCCTCCCCACCAAAATGCTGTCTCCCTCAACCTTCCCCTCCTTTCCCCCTAAAGCCCTAGTGTAGGGAGCTGTGCAGGGGTGGGGGGGTTTGCTTCGTGGGGGCTTGTTTAATGTCCTTGTGTACTTACTCTGGCCTGGGAGAGGATGGCCTGGGCTTGGGCTTCTTGGGCCGACACCACTGGACCCTTCTCACCGTCCCCACCAAAACGGAACTGTTGAACACAAACACACAAACAACACGTGACTCAATCTGTTTGTCATCACTAGTAAATACCCCAAAAATTATGCAAAATATATTTTTATTCCCGACCACTTACTGGTAACATCAGCATGGTACCAGGAGGTCCAGGCAAACCATCAGCACCAGGCAGTCCAGCACGACCAGGAGGACCCTGTAACACAGAAGAGACAGAAAGATCAACTTTAAGATTTACTGGGACTCAGAGAAGAAAAGAAACTTTAAAAGGAATGAAGACAATTTTCTCTTCCTCACATGAGTCTTCAATATTCATTAAAAATAAAAATCCATCTCAAATGTATTGTAAGTAATGTGGATATCATCATATCAAAATTTATGAATTTCAGTAAACCAGTTAATCTATATTAGTGACATTGTTTAAATTAGAGCCCTTTCTCTAGGCTTTGTCCCACCTTTTTAAGACAAGATTTAATCCGGATGGAATTCAAATTATGTCAAACGTTATGGAAATCAGTGCAGAGAAAATGTACAAACACATCTATCCAGACCTTGTGGAAAAAGTACCTGATGCTGTGCTATGCTCCTACGCAGTTTACAGTGGCAGTGATGTGGAGGGAAATACAAACAGAGCCACACACACTTTCACAGTACACACACAGCTGGGGCATTAAATGTGCGCTGTTTGTTAGGTTCATTAATATGTGCTCCTCCTCCTGCAGCACATAGACTGAGCCTGTCCATCTGTAAACCACGCTACTGTCTACAGTCCAAAACCAACATCCCTTTCCATGAATTCTGGTGCCCATGTTTGAGTATGTCTGTGTGTGTGTGTGTGTGTGTCTGTGTGTGTGTGTGTGTGCGTGTGCATGTGTGTGTGCATGTGTGTGAGAGAAAGAGGGAGTGTGTTGCAGATCTGCGGAACAGAGATGGATACTTCTTCTGAAGGAAAACCCAGGGTAAATATTCTCCAGCTTCTAACCTTCCACAGTTTGACCCTAATAACTTACCTGTTGAGATTAATTCTGGTCTTAATGTGTAAACTAGCATCTCATTTCCATCTACCATTTTAATGGTTGGCTCAGTTTCACCGCATCATGTGAAGCACAAATATTGTTGCTTAGTTTACTACTGTTTAAAATACTAAGCACAGTGATTTGTAGTGACAGTTAAACTGTTACGGTTTGTTTGGATCTTTATAGCAGCAGCATGTGATCCACATAAATTATAAAAAATGTATATTTTATAGATTAACCCTTTAAAGTAAGTCACAAACATTAACACTTAATGATCCATTATGGCCTATTAGATCATTGGTTGTGGTGTTGCATACAAACTCAGGACATTAGGCTGGTATGATCTCAATAGATTGAATGTGGATTGTGAACTCCGACATATATTTTAACCTAAAAGACATTTCAAGGTGCAGCAATGGACGATGATGTTAAAGTTATGATGCTGGTTTATTTTCATGAAGTAAACGAAGGTTAAGTTCCCATGAGGCATGAGTACGAATTGAGGTACTAGTAAGTAGTAATATGTCTCTCTCGTAGTTGTGTATTCAGGGTATAAGCCATCTCTGCACCATCAATCACTATATAAACAGTTAAAACACACACAAAAAAGGTGGCTTTTTAGAAGACGTAAAGTTCAACTTACCCTGTCACCGGGATCTCCAGCAGTGCCTGGGGGTCCCTGTAGGCCTGAGGGACCTGGAAGACCCTGGAAAGATGACGCTTAGTCAGCACACCACCGAGACGCCAGTACGTTTAAACCCAGACTTAGATGGTGAATTATTGATGCTCAGGAGCTAAATCAATATACTCACAGCTGGGCCAGGGGGTCCTGGTGGTCCTTCAATCAGCATGCCCTTTAAAAAAAAATTAAATTGTTTCACACCACAACTACTGGTCTATACAGCGAAAGATGAGTCAATAGTCAAATAAAATAAAATTCTGATGCAATTTTTAAGTGTTTAATCAGTGTTTTCTATCACTGCAGACATGTTGACATGTACAGTGGGAAAAGCAAAGTGTATGAATATTATAATTAATTACTGGGACTCTTAATTAGGACAGAGCAATTCTTGATTTTATCTGTAATATCCTGACCTGAGTCATTTGCCAATTATAACAACATTAAGAAAAAAAACCTCATTCTGTAAACATAATATTTTTATAACAAGAAAAAAAAATGACATAAACATCAGCATTGACTCTTGGTCTTACAGGTTCAATCACTGCTGGCTCGCCCTTCTCTCCCTTCTGGCCGTAGGCTCCTGCGGCACCAGCGACCTGCAGTTACAGAGCGAGCACAGAGGTGGCATTCTTCACACAGCAGTCACACAGTTCACAGGTGAATGAATGGCAGCGATGAGCAATGGCGACTGGGGGGGGAGGGCAGCTCAGCCAGTGAAAAGAATGTGTGGGAACGCTTGAACAACTTCTTTACAGAGATCAATCAATATCACATACTTAGTTGGAACTACTGCAGCTTTGTCAGAGGCAGAAAAGTGGGAGAAGAGTTGCACAAAAAGTGAGATGACAATACGGAACAAAACAGGCAACATTGAGTTAGTCACATTGAGAAAGTATGGACCTCTACATTGTGCTGTGCTTGAAATGGAGCAGTGCTGTCATTGGATTACCATTGTGCAGTGTGGCTGAAGGTGACCAGATAAAACAACACCAGCAGGTTATTACTGCCATGCAAACCCCGCAAAAAAAGGAACTAATTAATTAGACAAAGAGAGGAAATAAGAGATACTATAACGCAGAGTGAAGTTTCTGTTATATGTGCACCACAAAATTGACAAAAATGGCTGAGAACACCTCAGGTTTCATCAGAAGTATCTGTCTCATGTGTTGATGTGGGCTTTTAGAGTGGAGTGGCATTGGAGGAGGTGAAGTGAGCTGGGATGGGTTAGATGCTGCTTCTCAGTGAGACAGCAGGCGGATGATGAATGAGAGAGTGTGTGTGTAGAGGGGTCCTAAAATCAAACAATACCCGAAGGCACAAAATGGTGTATGATGAAGCTCGGACAGTGGGTAAATTTAAACATTGCTGGGGTCAAATGGCTAAAGATAAAGACAAAGTGTGGAGATGGATGTGTGTGAGATATCTCCACTAACTGGATGACAAACTGTGATGAGCTGTGAGGACAGGGTTCAAAAGTTTGGGCATGAAAGAGAGGGAAAGGAATCTATAACAGCTTCATTACAACCCTGTGTTTATGTGTGTGCACTCACTGTGGAGGCAGCTGCCTATGAGTTATGGGATAAGTGTTGTGTATGCAAGGAGCCTTATGTTATGTTGTCAAAATGGAGCTATAGATGGAGGGGGTAGGGCTTGTTTGCTATGTTTGAGCTGCAGGTTGGGCCGACATACACTGATTAAAGAATGTGTATGGCGATAATAGGTTGCAAGAGACAAGAAAATAATGTGTTAATCATTCCTGTGCTTCTCTGCCAGAATGAAAACTACCAAATTAAAAATCAGTTATCACCAGATGCATGCACTGTAGCTATGACAACTGTCAGTCATTACATCAGAAATCACACACAATGCATTTACTGACTACACACGTATCCCATGACAAGCAACCCACTAAGAAGGCGTGCACTGGAGGACGGAGTGAGTCCCTGACCAAGCCCTTCATGCACACACCCCTCGGTCAGCAGAGTCGGGGTGTGATACTTACGGTGCTCTCAGAAACGTCGGTTTCAGCGGCAACCCCGGGCCCCACCTCCTCCTTGTAGGCTGTTGTGGGCTGGGGCCGGGCCATGCCGTACTCATCATATGCCCCGTAATCATACAACCTGTTGTCAACACCGCCCAAGTCATACTCCTTTAGGTCATATTCCTTAAAGTCGTATGCTTCCGCACCAGTGTCCAAGTTGTCCCCCGTCTCTGGGACAGCAGTAGGCTCGGCGGCATTGGGAGCAGCGTCGGTGACATACGCACCGACAACATCCTCCTCCGCAGCCTTTCAGGCGTTACCCAAGCAAAGAAGGGGGGAGGAATGGTGAGCAACCAAGGAGAAAGGGATGTTAATTAAGCAATTGAGGTAAACAGTGTACTTTAAGTTGTTATTAAAGCAGATTGCAAATGAATCAGCAAATTATTCAGAAAACAAAGCAGGAACACTTTATTTATTCCAAGTATAAAGAGAAAAGTTGATCACCTGTTAGTGATGCATGATTGTAACTTGAATATTTGAATTGAGCAGCTTTTTTATCTCAATCATGTTACTTATAGTATGTACCTGTTTTAAGAATCCTGCAACACCAGCTTAGTCAATACACAATGGAATAAATGAAGTGTTACTGTATGACTGACTCTGATGATCAAAAGACGTGATGTTATTTTAGCTTTCTTATATCCTGATACAGACAGCAAAGAAAGGCTGAAAGACACGTCTGGAACAGCAGCATCTGCACAAACATCACATCAATCATCAGATTGTTGCAGCTGTGCAGATACACAGAGTGCATAAATTTGAATTTGTTGGTTGACAAATCAATTTCTGGAGCCACTTTCCCCTGTTACACTCTGTATTTGGCACAAGTGTTGCAACCACAATTTTGCCTTCCGTTCCAAACTGATCGTTCTGGATTTAGCTTTAGAGTGCGACAAAATGGATGCAATTACACAGTTACTATTGGCAGGATTTCCACTTCCCATCTCACCAAATCATGTATTTAGAATTTACTGTGTAATCACATCCACTTTGTCAAATGCAGTAAAAAGTGTATGTTTGTAGCAGATGAGATTTCAGCCTCATTGATCATAGTCCTTTTACAGGTAATTAGCAGAACTACTGATCAAAACCAAACTCCTGTGATGGACAACAGGGCATATTTCATTATAAAATCCTGTACCATTTACTGTCATTGACTTGATTAAGAGACACTGCCATGAACAGTGTCTTTTAATCCTGGATGAGGCTGCAAGTCTTGTCAACTCTCCTCTCTTTGTGTGGGTAATAAATGCAGACTGGTGTGACTGGGACAATAACTCTGAGCAAATGGCTCTGGTTCTAAAACACATTTTTGGCTCCTAGTAAATAAACATACACTATGCATGGCAGAAACTGCTTGTTCATCTCTCTTTTCTAATACAATCCATCCACGGAGCCCATAGTGTTTCATCTCTACACTAATCGCTGTTGCTTCAGCGGAACAATTCAAGACTAATGTTAACTTGAAAATTAATCAAATCTGCAGCCTCGGCCAAAATTGAGTGTCAACATAAAGCTACAAATGAGCTCCACAGTGTCCATTGCATTATTTTCTAAGCATGCAACAGTGCGTCTGCTGTGGAAGAAGTGAGTTGCAGCTTTAAAACTTAAATAAAAACTCCTCCTGTCCACACCAAAATCAAGTCAAAAGACACATCGATTCACTTGAATGGACGTGTCTTTGACATTTCATACCAGATGCTTCCTTGGTTAAACTCTTCCTTGCTCACATTTCCCCCAAAAAACCCACTGGTTTTTTAAATGTAGATGAGAATAAAGATGGAAATTACCTCGTAGGGTCCACTCGTGCCATAGGGGGACTGAGTTTGAGAACCATCTACAGTTCCGTAGTCAATGTCTGTATTGTAATCTCCTTCTACATTGTTTAGCTGAGTCATGTTGAAAAAAGGAAAGAAGAATAAAGCGAGGGTTAACACAAAGGCTCAAATCAAGGTTATTTGCCAGGGTTCCTCTCAAGCTGGATACAGATTGTGCTACTTCTACACAAAGGAGGTTAGGGAGCTCTACGTTGGCCATCAAAAGATTTTCCTTTCAGAGTTCAGGACGGGAAGATCTTGATGGGATTTGATCTTTTCTGAACGTAAACGTTTACCCTAAAATCGCCTCTGGGTCGTGCCGGCGCTGTGGCCTGGTAGCCAGGCATCTGTCGTTTCTTCTTAGCGGCAAACTTTTTTGTCTTGGATTTTTTGGCAGCCAAGAACTTTAAGGGCCTGGCCTTAGTTTTACTGAGGGACTTTCTGGTCCTCTTCTTTTTCATGGAGACACTACGTTTCTTTCTCTGGAAGAGGTTTCGGCGACAAAGAACACCAAGACAAACATGGAACATTCAAAAGTGGAAATGACGGTTTCAAAGGCACAGTCTGCGACTTTTGCACAGAATCTTTACCCTTCCAACTGACAAAGAACCACATGTTCCATTTGCCGGCAGCAGCCCATGTACAGTGGTTGGTCTGCATGGTGTCCTTTCACATGGACACCATGTTAACCAACTACAAGGGCTGCAACTGGAGCACTGGTCATATTAACTCTACCTTCAGATTACATGACAGTTGGGTGGAAAGGGTGTTGTACAAGAGTCGAGGACTGAGCCTTTCATGTGACACACAGGAGACTTTTAGGGAGATACTGTATATGCTAATCAATCTGGGACTGACACAAACACAAAACACAGAGGATTTGCCTTTCAGCAAAACTTTAGAGCAGCAATGGAGGTTAGATTTGCTTTTGTAAAATGTCAAGTATAATATTGTTGGTATCTATAATATATAGGAACAGTTTAAAGACATGCTGAAATGCAAAAACACACTCAGAGCAAATGGCATTCCCAGTGAGAGAAAGCAGCAGCCTCATAAAAACAGACACAAGGACTGACACAAGTATGTTTACAGGCACACACCAGAGTCTACTGTAGCTCTGTGTTACCGATAGGTCATCAGAGAAAGCATAATCAGCTCAGGACAGTAAAACATCAAACTTCAGCCTGATTCTTTGATCATCATAATTAGAAAATCTGAAGGAATTATTCTCGTAAAGCAGATTACACCCAGTAAATCGGTGTGCACATGAACACTGAGACATGGACAACACAAAAGACACACTCGGGGATGGGATGGACAAAAAAGGGAAAACAACTTTTTTTTTTCTTTTCTTTTCCTTTTTTCATTTACCTGCGGTTCAGAATACTCATCGGTTGGAATGATGTCTGTGGCTCCCTCAGAGTAATCATAGAACTGAGAGTAATCTAAATCATCAGTAGTGTACTGGAGAGGTTCAGAGACAGAGAGAGGAGAGAGAGTGGGATGAAGAGAGGTCTTGGTGTTAGCATCAGCATTAGCATCAAGGATGCAGAAGAAGTAGATGATACTTCTATCATCCTTCAAGCAGTTTTAAGTTTGAATTTAGCTTGAGCAATAAAAAAAAAAAAAACATAATTGCATATTTAGAGGCTGAATAAACAGTGCAGTGTTAATAATATTATATTCATAGCATCATACAAAATGCTACAAGCTGCACAGTGTAATGCAATTAGGTATTCAAAAGCATAATTAATAAAACATTAACATATTATGGTTCATTGATGATGACAATGAAAAAACATCATCATAACCCTCAAATAATCCAAACCAAGTGCGACTAATTAGATTATGGTCCTTATATGCTGAACAAACAAGTAAACACACGCTGAAACCGGACATGTGGGGCCTCGCCTACAAACATTTGAACAGATGGGAAGTTTAAAAGCTCATAAAACAAAGGAAAACAACATGGAAACCTCAAATAACCAGCTGCATTTCAGGGATATCGTAATGGAACTTTCTCACTGCAACATGTAAATTATACACCTCAGGGTGTTTAAGATTAAAGGTTTCTGATCTAAACAAAGAAGGCAAAAACTAAACTATTGAATATAGTAGCAAGCATGAAGTTTACCTTTCTGAAATGCTGAACATGATACCATGCTTATCTGATTTAAGTCACAGTTCATGGTATCAAGTAACATCTGTGCTATCAAACTATCAAATTAAGCTGTATCTCAGTTAAACTGGCCCTGAAGCTGGATAAGGAACAACAGAACTATTTCACAGCTTGTCAGTGTTTCAGCGAGCCCATCATAATCATGTAAATGATCCATGGACAAATATATATGAAGCAGAATTAACTTGAAGCACTTAGTCAGACAAGTTTACATGTGTGATCAATTAAAGTTAAGGCACTTTATGTATGTGTCCTTAGCTGCTTCTTGCACAACAATAAGAACTGTGAGCAAACAGTTGGGGTTAATAGAATTTGATGCTGTGTCCTTAGGCTGTAAATAGATAACTTAGGGACAGAGGAAGAGATGAGAAGAACAGAATGAGTAGCCCTCTCAGCTCCTTTTAATATAACTTTTTAAATTCAAATCTTGTGCTGTTATTATAACATAATCACACTCTTGAGCACTCGCACTGCAATCAGTAAATCATTATGTCATCAGGGTGAAACTTTGAAGTGTGAAGACACACTTAATCTCACAGGTCACAATGGGTCACAGCTGCTGTGCTGCTCTCTGTACATCTGGACACACCTCCAGTCCAGCACATCACTGCAGGCGTTTTACCTCCACCTACCTACTTGATGGAAAACACCTGCTATGACATCATGTGATTCAGGGTGTGGCCAGATGTGTACCATGTGTAGAAGTTTATATTATTGATTTAGTGTGTATTAAAGCTTTAGAGGTGGTGGTACAATACACAGCATATGACAATACTGAAATAATGTTCTTTGTTGTGTTGTCTACTTGTGTATTACACTGAATAGGATACTATAAAATTAGATGGAATCAATCAGTTCATATTGATAAACAGGACTCACACAAGTATTTTCTTACCATACCTGATAGGTATTCTATGTAATTCTCCTTATACTGTATAAAATATTTAAAACTACTGTATAGATGTCAGTTAAAACATGTTCAGCTACACTAGGATCATACGTAAAGCCTGAGGTGTATTCATGGAACAGACTGAGAGTAAATCCTGCCCTAAGACGACAAAGGCACAATGATGCTTACAAAAAAAAACATAAATTATCCCTGGAGCAAGCTTCCCAAGGTATCATTACTTAGTTACATGCTACAGCCATTTCTCTGTAAATACATTGAACCACCTATAAGGGTTTCATCCAAATTCAGACTAAACACACAGTCTTATATGTGTGAATAAAACCAAGTAAAAAGCATCAACAGGCCCTGGATTTAACTGAAGCCCTTCAATATCTCCTCCTAGAGAATCTCAATAAATCAGGACACTTCAACTGGTGCAATACCCCCTCCCACCCTCCCTGGTTGGCTGACCTCTTCCTCTGGCTCCTGGGCCTGCAGGGATTCACCGTGGGGAGTGTCACAGTCTGGGCTGTAATGTTCACAGTAGTCGTACGCTGCTTTGGAATCAGCCACAATCAGAAGTTGCTGGATGTCACCCTGCAGAAAAGAGAAAAAGAAACATGAGTTGGTTCTTCGGTGTTTCCCACATGTAAACTCACATGCCAGTTTAAAAGATCACACATCAGACATCCCCTTTGAAGAATTTATTCCCATGAATATTACTATGACTAACAGCTCCTTCCATGTTGATGAAACAAGTGACAGACAAGACAGGGCTACGCAGACATACTGAGAAGAGTGTCATGTTTCATCTTGCTCGCCCAGTCACACATGCTGGGTCAAGTGGCATAAATGTAAATCTTAAATTACAGATACAATCTCTTTCGGCCCCATACACTTACAGAGTCTGGCAGAGTAAATTCCCCCCTTGTATGATTAAACACCTTCACACTGAGTCCTTCACATACTGCTGGGAGGAAAATTATTATTATCAGCATAGAGGTTTACCTCCGGAAACAAACATGTGTCATCACCTGTCGCAAAACAATCTAATTCTTACTATTAACAATCGGTGAGACATATTATTAGCTTATATTTCTTATCACAGACATAAAGTATCATGACAGTATGTTTGACATGCATGAAGAAATGGAAATAATTTTGTAAGTATTTCATGTTTTGTTTTCTTGTTTCAAGAGTAACTTATCTGTTGTCTTTATGTTTGAATAATGATTTAACTTTTCAGTGAGTTCAGAATTTACTCCCATATTTACATTATACTTCAACTATAAAGTCTGCTGCCATAGAACACAACTTTGTTCTAACTCTTTAACAAACACATGCTGAATCACTGGCAAAAATAAAAATATTGTTTCAAAGTCACTCAAGCGCTGAATCAAATTGATTGTGAGCAGCTTTCAATTTGAAGGCTTATCCCACAAGCCCACATGGTAACCGATGGTGTCTGGACCAATTAGTGTCAAAGGGGATTGTTCTAAAATTAAGCCATCTCTAAAAATGTAACAATGCATTATGGTTTTGTCTGAAAACCATTAAAATAGCACATCTCAGACATGGTTTGAGAAAAGTCACTCAAACCATATTTAGTGGGGACAGGACACCACAGTGTTCGACACCATTGCAGCTCGGTCTAGCCTTGTTATCAACAGCCAAAGCACACAGCTCACTGCAGGACAGCAAAACATATTGTAGAAAGCATCTGGATTTTTCTTTGCACTCTATAATTGCTTGAACCATGTTTCTTCCTTCTCATACATTGCATAGACAGCTGAGGGGGCTTGTGTGAGGTGGGTGAACAGGCATGTCCTTGGTGAGGCTGTTTGGCAGGGGAGCTTTCTGAGATGCCTGAGGTAAAATCCTGATGCACTTGTGTCAGCGGGGGCACCATACGTTAAAGAGCAGAAGAGAAGACTGGCAGTGAAACGAGAGTGAACAAAAGCAGGCTGCAACTTGTCAAGAGAATGTGGTGTATGTCTGTGTGGTGTATGTCTGTGTGTGTGTCTGTGTGTGTGTGTGTGTGTGTGTGTGTGTGTGTGTGTGTGTGTGTGTGTGTGTGTGTGTGTCAGTACTCCCTGTTTAAAACAACTAGATCTATGGATCCTCAACATGCAGCTCAGTATAAACATTTATGTGTTAATGCTTGTCCCATGAAACCTGGTCCTTGAAACCTTCTCTGTGTAACCATCCTTCAACATCTCCATGTATTTTGGCTGGGTGGACACTCCTTACAAGAGAACTTGATTTTTTCCGACTGTCTGACAATGACACAAACAAAACGTATTTGCACACAACCTTAAAATGGAATAATTACAACTTCAATCGTCTATGCTTTGTCAGGATTTCTGGCCTGTTCCTGCATATCTGATCTTATCTCATTGTTATGCAGCCCTCTGATTTGGGTTGCCAGTTAGTAAGTTTTTTACACTGCAGGTATAACACCATATATAACATCAGTAGCGAGAGTCAGTAGCGAGAGTCCCAGTGTAACCAGCTCACTCCTTCTGTCTGAAAGCTTCTACAACAACTGTGGGTAATAACGGTTTGTAATATAATAATGGTCGTAATTCATAAAGTGAAAATGAAAGTGAGCTAAGCTAGCGGAGAAGTTGAAATTCACAGAATGTATAAATTCCCCAAAAAGTTTTGCATGGTACAAAGAACGAAACCAAGAAAATTGCCATAAAAAGCAAGAATGAACAGCAAAACGAGAAGGGAAAAGTGTGGGTGTGTGTGTGTGCTCAACAGAGAAAGAGAGAGAGATCAAGCCTTGCCTTGACTCAAGCTGACATGTATTACCTCATGTGTCACCCAAAGACCAACACTGAACGCTTGAACCCTGCCTAGAGTCAGCTCTAATTAGTCCACGTCTGAGAGCCACCCGTCTGCACACAAATAGGCTGCAGAGACATGGTGCTCAACTCCCACATCACATCAGATCAGCACAAGCAGGAAATCTCTGGCTGTTTCGTGGGGGACATTAGCAACATGGCCGACGCACATGGAAAGACAGATGATCACCGATATCATCTTGTCAGGATAACTTATAGTATTTGCAACGTTAATGTGACAAAAAAATATGTTTGGAACAAGCTGAGTGAGACACTGATGTCAACTCAGTAAGGTGATGCCAAGAAGCATCCAGCGACAGACAGGCAGAGCTTTACAGAGAGCAGCTTGGATGGTAAAATGTGTTTTACGCTGTGAAACACCTGGGAAGAGTTATGCCTAGGCTCTGAACCTGTCTTCCATTCTGGACAGCTGAGATAGAAGCCTCTGGCAACTCGGAGCGAAGCCAGATCTCTGAAATATGCCCCTCCTACCTACAGCACAGCATCGCAGAAACAGGCCCATGAGGCTGTGTGTTAATGACCGTGGTGTCAGAGGTCAACGAGAAGAGAGAGGCTGAAAGAGAGGAGCTGGGTCAAGATCAACAGCTGAGACTTGTAGAAATCTATACCTGCTATATTCACTGTGTTGTGATTCTTGGTCGTGTTCACGGCCAGTGGAGCTCAAAAAGTGTTTGAACATTTGAAAGACAAGCAAGTGCATGACAATTATTAATGTACTGACTATAATATTCAGTGGTGATATGGAAAAACAAGATAAAGTAATGTTATGCATTAGTACAATTTCGTGTTGTATCATTTTGAGTGATTTTTAAAGTTTTCCGTTTTTTACTGGAAAGCTGGCTGGAGTAGTATCTGCACATTACTGCTCTGTGATGTTGTGCAAACAGGGTCAGAGAAACCTCAGAAACATAAATATGAATATAAATGGAAGAGGTCAAAACATTTCCTACATGAAGACGACATCCATCCTTTGAATGTTTTGATTGCTCTTTTGTCTTACATGGTGTAATTACAGGATGAGTGCACAGCAACACTAGTTGAATCAAAACGCAGCTAGTCGTCACCCTGGATCCTTTGACATACCTTTGCCTAGGGGAAACATACCTTTAGTCCGGCCATAGCTAACTGTAATTAGACAGCCTCACACAACAATTAGCCACTCCCCCAATGTCTATACAGTAGAGCTGAGCAGAGGAGAGCAAAAAAAAGGAGGAATAGGCTTGAACTCCCGACAGCTGGAGGACCGAGCCTCCAAGACATGACATTAAAAGAGCAATTAGCAAGTTCAGCATTTAAGCAGTGCAATAACCACTGTTCTATAACAAGAGGAAATTATAATGCAGGAAAACACAGATCTGACTACAGTAGAACATGAATAAGTTTAGCAAACTTGGAAAGTGGAAGTGAAAATGTTGGAAAATTGTGTTCAGCATTATACACTGGCAGACTATTACTGTAACTGTATGTGTAACTTTTTAGGCAGTAAAAAAACTGTACACTTCAAATATTACTCCATCTCCAATACCCAGCATTACCACAAACAAATGCCCCTTTTTAAACAAGATGCACCATCTGGCAGAACTAACACCATGTCACAGACACCACAGCACCATTTAGTCCTTCAGCCAAGTCTAACTTAGCCCTGATGAGTGTTTGCTACCCAGAAATAGAGAGACCATGCAGGTATGAATGTGTGAGTGTGCTCAGTTCAGACAGGTAATGTCGACCAAGCATGAATAGACAGTCTTATGGCTTTGACAGGGCAGGGAGGCCTCAGGATGGGGAGGGGTGGAGAGGGAGGAGGAGGAGGTGGTGGTGGTGAGGAAGGGGGAGAATATGCAGGGAGGGGAGGAGATGAGGAAATGAGGAAGGCCTAACAGGGCAATGAAAGACTCCCATTCATCCAAACCCAGATCCCTTTGCAACGGTGGTCGCCCTCCAACCTGGGACAGGTACGGCATGAATAGACGTTTATGAAAAATGCAGGTCAACTAGTGAAAACAAATGTCAGAGTTTGGATATCAGAGAAAATAGCAGTAATATTTGATCATAATAAAAGTCATGATTAAATCCACACTTTCAAAGTAATACTCACCACTAAGAAAGTTAAACTAGCGCACTGTACAATATTGCTTGCATTCCTCTCATTTTCTTATAGGGAAATCACTATAAAGAAAGTCTGCCAAGTTCCCATAACCTTTCAGCAAAACTAACATTTTGGACCCATTTATTTTCTCATTCTAACCACTGGCCTGAATGCACAAGGCCGAGGTATTTCCTTCCCCTGTATATCCCAGCATGCATCAGTCCCTGTGGATCTCAGAGGAGAGCAGGGGACAGAGAACAGACAGGAGAGCTGTTCCAAAAACCACACAGTGAAGACCCTGTTAAGCCGACTTATGGCTCCTATTTTCAGCACTTTCACTGGCCAAACTCTGACTGGACACACTGTTTCATATGAACGCTAGTTCCTAACCAGGAGATATGAAAACAAATCTGTGTATAAAACTGACAATAGTCCCTACTCATTTATAATCGAGTAATATGACACAGTGATCTCATTCAGACCACAAGCAGATTTCAGCAACATCCAGATATCTGCACTTGATTTAATATTTTGTAGATTAAAAATTAAATCATGTTTTGTCAGTTTACCGCTGACTGAAACTTAAAAAAGTGCCTTTTCTGGGGTAAAGAAAACTACAATTCATACAATTTAGTTGAAACGAACTTGTGAAAACATCATGAGGATTATTCTGCATTCAATTTCTGACAATAGTTCCCTTTCACCTAAATCTTACACACTGGACCTTTATAATGATAATATTAAAGGTTGTATATAAATCTTACTCAGCAAATACCTGGATGCCAAAAAACAATTGAAAGCATAGCCTGAGGTAAGACAGAGCGACTAATGCCAAAAAAAGAGTATACAAAAGACGTGCACTAACATGCAGGATGCTCTGTCCCTGTAGCGATGACAAGGCATGCCAAAAGATATTTATACATGCATATATCTCTCTTAAACAATGGCAGCAGCATCAGTCATTCATCATTATAATGACCAGCCATTCCTACTGCCCATAAACAATCCAGCACTCTCTCACAAGCAAACGCAGCCCCCATACAGCCTTCCAGTGACCTTTACCTCCCACCACACACCACGACTGTCATGTCAATTCAGCCATTGTGTGTCATTTTGCACATCCTTTGAGTACCTTCAGTTTGTCTCATAAATTCCTGTTTTGCTGCTAAAATGTCGACCTTAAGTGTCTTACTTATCCAGAGCCAAGTATCATATGCTTACATCAGAAGATCATAACCATTTTTAATAATGTTTTATTCATTTCAGTAAAAAACAAATACAACATAACTGCTATTGCACTTATTGCTATTACTGGTGGGCAGTAACAACTGACAACTTTCTAGTCAAAAGCAGGGATTAAAAAACTGTCTGAGTATAGTACACTTCTCTCTGTCAGTGAAATACAACATGGCTGCCCGAAACAAGTTAGAAATCCATCCATTGGTTGGCCACTTCAACCACTTCACTTGCAAATCATCAGATTATAAATCAATCCAAAAGAAGCCTGCAATATCGTAGGTAAACCTCACCAATGTAAACCTCCAACAGTGAGCTGTTGGCCAGGAAAGGGGGCTCATGTGCCTCTAAGTGTCTCTAATTACAGGGTGAAAACAAGCTTCAACAAAGGATCTGAGAAGTTTAGCAAAAGCCTATGTGTGCTTTGTAGCAAAAATCAAACAAGCAATGATAATGTACAAAAGATGGCATAGAAGTTCAAATGCTTACACGTGAGGTAGGAATCACAAAATATCACAAAATGCAGTCAGGAAACCAGATGATGATGACTTTAAATAACATCCCAGAAACCATTACATCACCATCTGTTCACTGTTAGAGTCTGCTGGGACTTTATGGGAAGACACTGCACCTCAGCTGATGAGTGGAGGTAAGAATCCAAGTCACATTTCCATAGGCCCTCATTTTCAAGACACACAGCCACAACACAACAATTCACAACATTCATGCCATGAGTCTGTGATAAACTCTGGTCACTCATCATTTTTAAGCTCTAAGTAGCGCATGCTTTCAATTGAGGTTGATTTTAAAAAGCTACCCAAGCAGCAACCTCCACACATAATATGAACTTCTCACAGGTTGAAAAAGTGAGAGCAACACACTGACCAAGTTACAACAAGGAAGGCTAAACACGTCTGTGCGTCATTCTGCGCTGTAATATCTGTGATATATGTGTCATATCTATAAGATGCACACAAAATCAAAAGACCTGAGGAGCTCCAGATTCTCCCTGGTTTCTATCATCTCCACATTCCTTTTTGGCAGAATCAAAGGGAACAAAAGCTGCCTCCATGGGAATTCAACTGTAAACCCAGGGTCAAAGAGTTTGAAGCAATATTTGGGGGTTGTTTGAGGGTGAAATCTGGACATAATAAATGCTATTATTTTGAATGAGGAGATGTACACAAAGAGACAAGCTATATAACACACGAAGACTAAAATTCACATCAGATTAAAACACAGCTTGTTAGGAATGCCTTTTAGTTGTAGAGGTCCAGCAATGATACCAAATACACAGCTCATCCTATGTAATCAGTCTCAAATGATATGTCCTCACAATCTACAGCCGACGACTTTACCTGGAAAACATCCTCGTCCAGGATCCTGGTGCCGAACACAGTGATGCCGCTGGTGTCAATGGAAGCATGGTCACTCCTGAGGAGAGGCTTGACGATCTTCTTCTTGCAGTCGACGATGATAGTGACCGTCTTCTTCTCGACGCTGATGGCCACGCGGTGCCACCTGGTCAAGGACACAGTGAGGAGAGGTGAGCAATTAAAAAAAGAGGCCACTGGGTCCTTCAGTGCATCACAGGAAGAACTTCACCAGAACAGAGCTGGAAGAGTTAATACTGTTTCAAGTTGTTTTCAGAAATTCAAATCAAATCGCACACTTACAACAAAGGAACGGGTCTGCTAACACTGAATAATCCTGAAACACTAGTTACTGTGGTGCACATGAGGCACTGCACCTGCACAATGCAAGTCTTTGATAATGATGTCATCTCAATAGCAAGTTAATAACATGTTGTTTGAGCGTTTGATTATAATGGCACCTTATCAGCACTTCTAATGGGATTACAATCTGCATTTCATACAAGACAAATCACCTGAATAAGAAAGAAACTGTGCAATGATGGGATTTGTTACAGGAGGAAACACTAAAAGAAACGAGCGACAGAGTTATGAATGACACATTTGGATCAACAACACCCATGGACGCAAAGGGTTAATCGAGGTCACACGTGAGTCTGACACCTCCCTCGAATCTGGACCATTTGCCACTGCACTTAAACAAGGACTATTGCATACCAGGCAGCAGTGGACCACATTCTTGCCCCCACACTTTGGCCCTGTTTAACACGGGATTACACTCATTAAACTCCAAACTTAATCCTCCTTCTGGGTTACTCGGCATGACAGACGTGGTGAACATTGTGGAAAGTGTGTGTCAGGATCCAGGAAGGCCTGCCTTGCCAGAGCAGGAGACACACAGTCAAAACATTGTTCTGAGGTGGAAGATGAGACCTGGCACCGCTGTAGCCCAAGATGGCTGCATGGGAAGCGAGTATCACAGATCTGATACTTCTTTAATTTCTCTATGTGCGTTATGTTGTTATCAGAGGAGGGAAATGCCCGATTCCCTTGAACACAGCTGAATCATAGAGAGACATTCCAGGGCAGGCAGTGAAGCTTAGAGGAAAACAAGCATTCAAAACTCTATGGGCTTAGCGCTACAGCAGGAAGGATTACTTGTCACTTCATACTGTAAGGCAGAAAAGCAAATGCTGACTTCAATAGGTTTGACGAATATCTCAAACTTTTGAAGCGCATTACGATCAGAAGTCCTATTTGAAAAAGGAAATGTAAGACGGCTCTTTCCGAAAAACATATTTCAAGAGTTTATAAACCCAACTGTATACAGTGTAAGAGTTAACGAGAAACCCTCCCAGACGCTTTAAAGAGAGGGATTATGCTCTTTTTCACCTCATCAATGTCATCTTTGTGCCTCCTTTCAAGCTCGGCGTTTGCTTCTTAGTAACAATACATCCACAGGGACTGCACACGGTACGAAGCCTGAGCTGAAGATTTAGACAAGGCCTGGAGCTGGAACTCATCCAGACTAAGAGGTGATAAAAATCCTCTCTGCCTCTTCAAGAGTGTGTCACAAAAACTACACAAAACAGGCAACGAAACTAACACAAGCTGGTAACACATTCTCTTTGTCATAACCTGTACATATTGCAGTAATTTATGACATGGCCTTTCTTCCATCATCGTTATGACTTATGACAAACTATTCTCTCTTAGCATATTCATTAAGTGAGAAAACCGTCAATAATACTGAACCATAAAATACTAATTCACATGTTGCATTTTTTCATCTGTGTATTTATTCCCCTCATGTCAGCTAAGCTGAAACTCTGGATGAGAATTCTGGGATTTGTGAACTTGGGAGCAGATAATCAGGTTTATGCTAAAAGGTTAGCAGCGCTGTTTCTGGTTGGGTGAGGTAATCCAAGGGGGTAAAAAGGAAGTTTAGGACCGCCCCCTTTTCCTCCTCCTTCCTTTCCCCCCCTTTTCTAAAATAACAGAGGCAGTGAGTTCATGGATGAGGTCAGGTTGCCCATAGCAGTCCCTGCTGTGCCCCAATAATCCAGTGTCTCCCTGTCTCTGACCTGTCTCTGTGCCCGCGGACCCCTGATGAGATGGATAATCCGGTGATGAGCACCTGTGGTGCAACAATGGGAAGATCTGGGTTGTTTTCTTGCTTTTATCAAGAAGAAGGAGTCAGTGGTAATAAGACAATATCTGATTATTTGAAAGTTTCAGTTGATTTAGTTGGTTAACAAGTATTTGCCACTGAAATCCACCTCTCAGAACAAATTCAATGAGAATAAAGAACAATCCATGCTGGTTTTCCATTGACAACCAATACACAGATCAATCACATATCAAAATATATGATCAATAAGAGGACTACTGTCAGTTTTCAGACCATCTGTCTATGCAGGGTGACTTTCTATCATGTCATTTAGTGCTGCAGATTGGCACAGCCTGGCACAGCCTTGGTGCGCTCATTTCTGCACCATTTACCATTTCAAACACTCTCATTCACCAACGATGATTTTACTTCGCTGCCTGCATGCTACAACACCCTTTCCCTCTGAATCAGCTTCAGCCCTGAGCCTGAGACTGCGTGGGTGTGTTATGAGTATGTGAGTACACAAGTGCACATCTGAGTTCTGACGTACTTTCCGTCAGCAAGGTTGAGACTGCGGAACAGGGGGTAGTCCTCGGGAGCTGGTTTACCAGTCTGATCCTCATAAAGGAAGACAGGTGAGCGTCCCACCTCCACGCCCAGCTGCTGCACTCCCTGCCTGTTGTAGATGGACAGCAAGAAGGACTGGAGGCCGGACTTGGGGCGTACTGTGGTCAGGATGGAGAAGTCCTCAGGAAAGACACTTCCTGCTAAGACAGGAGACAAGAGGAAGAGTGGAAAAGATACGTGAATAGGATGGAGTTATTGCGACAGAGGACACTCAACTGACTAGTTAA
The DNA here is from genome assembly GCF_024713975.1 of Paralichthys olivaceus. NCBI lineage: Eukaryota > Metazoa > Chordata > Actinopteri > Pleuronectiformes > Paralichthyidae > Paralichthys > Paralichthys olivaceus. Next base: position 9,662,962 of record NC_091109.1, on the reverse strand, counting down.
AACTGTACTGTTATGTCATGTTTTGGCTACAGCACATTCAAGTTCATGAAATTAGGGTGGACCAAATTAAATTAAGATAAAATTTTTGCATGTCTTCATTTGAGGCTTGTTAAGTCTAATGTAAAAGCATTACGATAATCTACCTATAGAAATCAGTTACATGAAAATCATAACTTTAAATGTTTCTTGTGTGTACAGGTGTTATTCACAGAGCAGAGACCCCCTGTCAAAAAAAACCTCTGAAACACATTCAAACCACATGATAGTTGAACCAAATTAAAGGTCAACAGGTTTCTCTTACCGGGGAATAACTGCGTGGTGGGGGCACTGATCTGGACCTGCTTGGCAACTCTGTAAGCTGAGTCCGGCTGTGATGCTCTTCGGTTTGTGCAAAATCCTGATGTTTTCGTCACTCCTTCAGGGTAATTTTGAAAATCTAATACTTTTAGGACGTCCACTGGTTCTGCTGTTCAGGGAGCAAAAATATAACATCAGTTAGGTCACGGTACCGACTTTTGTGGGTGTGCTTCGTTCATCAAAGTAATCAGCACATACTGTTTCAAGTTTATATATCATTGATGGGAATTAATATGGAGGTGCATGCCTTTCTCACACAATAGTAAACCATGACAGTGATTTCTTTACAGAACAGAAAAGACAGAATCTATCATCATGTCCATCCCATACCAGTAACAATGATGGCTTCCCTGGAAGTGGTCCAGGCCTGTTGTAGGAGTCATGTGAAATGAATCTGCTGTTATTCAAATTAATTTTTTTTCCCAAATAGATTGTGTATTTCTTTGCCTTGAGCAAATATAAATGAATCTACATTTACATAAAGGAGACCCATGGGAAAAGATTATAATGATGCCTCTCAAAAAACCCTCTCAGTGTCATACATTCGCCTGGTGAACATGATCAGGCCATTCCATTGGACAGAGCATTCAGACCCATATCTGACTAATACAGTACACAATGGCAGACTGTTAAAACTCACTAATCTGTTTTTGTAAGGTAAGCAAGCATGCCAATGGGCCTGAAAGCATCAATGCACCTTTGATGGCTGATGGCTCTAAAGCCACTGTTTTGGTTCGCATCTAGAGGTCAAATTACGATAAAAGCTTCTTTAAATTCTTTAATAAAGGGGAGCCTTAAAAAATGTTGATCTCAAAACACTCTGGTCAAAATTCCAGCTGTGGCAAGGAAAAAAAAGCCTGTTTCATTCTGTTCTGAGAAGCATTTGGTTTGGGGAGAGGTCCCTGTTTCAACATGAATGTAATCTGAATATGAAGTTGCTGCAAGCATTGCTCATTGAATAGTTTGTACAAGATCAAAACATAATTAGTGTTGATTACACTGCTGTTTGGGCACAATATTCAGACTAATGCACTTCATGATAAATTCAGTGTCATACTAAACACTGAGCTGTATGCAGCCAAGCAGCGAAAATGGCAATCAAGCTCAGTTAGAGTAACTGAGGGTCCTCACATACTGTCAACCCACCACAATCCAACTCTCTCCCATTTCAGCGGAGCACAGAGGAGACAAAGACAAGCAACATTGAAAAAGACACAAATACACTGTTGCTCTGTAGGAATGACTAAAGTCAACTTGGCCTTTTTTTGGAGCTTGTGAGGATGAATCGGCTACTTACTTTGGAGAGTGAACTGAGAACCTCATTGTGAGTTCCTGTGGAGCTGCTTTCAGTTCAAACTCCAGGACTCATGGGTTCCAGATGTGGCCATTTGGCCAGGCTATGACCCTCACACCAAGGCGCTGAGAAAACGTCAATACTGGCCAATCCATTAAGGTGACCAAATGAGTGTGCACAGGTTTTAAAGGAGTGCATCTGATGTGCTGGTGTGAGTTTGCCCTCAGGGCTACGCAAACAGACCACATACAGTGGATACCAGCAGAACTGAGGTGGCACGGAAGGATGGACCGCCCCAAGTCTGGAGCAGAGAGGATATTCGAGCCAACCCTTAAATCATCTGAGACTGCCTCTAATGCTTAGTTAGTGGATCATTAAAATATCTTTATGCAGAAGCATGGAGGAAGGAGGAGCAGTACGATACATTACCATAATACACAGAAGGAATAATCTGATAGCATCTCCGTCGTGTTCACAGGTGTAACCAGTGTGTTCCAAGAGATAACATAACACCATTCTTAGGACAGAGGCCAAAAACAGTCTCAGCATTCTTTATCAAACAGTGTAAGAGCATACTGATATCATAAACCCCTCCTGCTGTGTCATCTTTAGACTTTACATCTTTACACAAAGGTGAAACTGGCTGGTAAATGGAGGAGGACCTTTTCACCTGTAGCTCCCTGAGACTCTAAAAATATCTTCAGCCAGAAAGTCTCTCTATATATGTGAATTTAAATATATATACCCCCCCTGTCTCCCTCTCTCCGTCTTTTAACTTCCACCATGCTGGCCACTAAAACAAGACGGCTTTATGCTACTGTCATTCCAAGGAAACTTCACCGAGACCTACCCATGTTTTTCAAAGCATTTTTTCCCTCTACTCTTCCCCTCCCTGTATTTACTCTCATTAACTCCCTTTACTGTATCCTTCCATATGAATATGTGTATGTTTATTCAAAATCTAAAAAAGGTCATGTAATCACAATCTCGAAAGTCTTTTCTGATCCTCCCAATTTAAGAATTTGCGTTTGATTTTGCAGTTATTGGACAGTTTTGTTGTCACACAAGTTGTGGCTTTGTGTTGCGGAGTCAAATGATCCAACAACGACTATAAATATGTGACAGCTTCAGCAGGACAAAGGTCCAGCAAGGCGCTGATTAGCTGATGTTCTTGGTTAAGCACATTGGGGAGAGGACTCTGAAAACGCTAGCTTTGTCTGCTGGAATGCACATCTGAGCCTGCGCCCGGGGGGGCTGAGAAAACGTGTCTGTACACTGCTAGATGCAGAGGGCACCCTGCAGAAACAGCTTTCGACTGCCATAAAGAGCTCAGGAGAAACTGACTGAGACCCTGGAAAACAGAGCCTGCAGCACAATACTTTCAAAAATAGAGGCAGGAGTTGATGAGTTTGGAAAGGTGAGATTTACAATCTGAAGTACTTCAGTCCAGTATCTCCGCAGGTTGTAATCCTAACTCCTTGTAAGTGACACAAATTGATATGTGCTGTGTAAACAACAGCAATGAATCTCTATTAACTTGCTATAACATCACTATTTATTTGGTTAAGGTTGAGACATTTAACCATCAATGTGCTTATGAAACATTTCAAAACACAGGATTAAATAAAAAATATAAGACTGAATTTACATCCTGCAGTCATTCATTACCTAAAACTGTTTCCTAAATATTTTCCTGTACCTGTGTGTATAACAATAAATCCCTACAGATTTGTCTATATGATAAGATGTGAGGCCTGTGTAATTCTGAACCCTGTGAGGGGTAGCCATTATGGCTGCAGGCTAGGCCCATACACTGGGCCTGCCCTTTGAAGGCTCTAAAATCATAGGGAAGTGCAACAAGGACCATCATCAAATAACTGCTCAGTACTTAGGAGAGGAAGCATTCCCACCACTCACACAGCACTGCACTCCGCTCATTTAGTTCACCAAACAAGTGCAAAGTTGAGGGTAAGAGCTGTGGGCACCCAGTGGGCTGGGGGGGAGGGGGGGGGAGGGTGTCAGCCTTTGGGCTTCAGTGTGGACCAGGGCACTGTGGAGATAGGGTGAACCTGCCTGACCACTCAGCCCTCTGTTGACACACACAGGGCTCTGCCTTATATGCACTGACAGTGAAGAGAGCCAGAGGCCTTTGCAAAAAATGTGCTTTACCTCTTCAAACTAAAGCTGCACACTGACAGAACATCCTCATGTCTGCAAAAACTTCTATGTACCTCATAATCTCCAGTTAACCCCCGTCTATGGACAATGGACACTCACTGCAATCACTTCTGAAGAGACAGCTGCTTTCTGAGAGCGCTGACAACCAAGTTTTAGCACAACTCAGTGTCCCTACGACCATCTCATTGCATGTCAGTGTGAGAAACCCCATGGTTTTCAGTGCAACCCAGGCTAAGTTCAGGGTCTGACAAACGTCCAGTGTCTTCTCGCTGAGGAAATCCACCCTGCTAACCGTGTCCACATCCACCCAGCGGACCACACTTCAAACAAAGAGCTTCTTCTCAGCCTACAAGTGAATCTTAGAAACGCAGGGATCACTGCTGAGTTCTAGTTCTGATCTCTGCAGAGCACATACCAGCGGTTTAGGATCAATTTAATTTGTCGAAGTGTTTCATCTTCGACCCTCTCCATTCATGTGTAAAAGTAAATTGGGTATTAATGAATAGTGCTTTGGCCAGAGACAAAATATGTGCACCTCAAGCATTTAGCCCTGAGAGTGTGCACTGACTAAATTGCCTCACGAATAGAGTTTGTGCGTCCACTTCACTACAGTATAGTGTGAGCTGGGTACAGCTTTACTGTAGCCAAGCTTTGTATCTGGTGCTCAAACGCACAAGTACGTGGAGCTGCCTAGAAATAACTACTTTGGCTGAGGAACATACGTGTATGTTTGACTGCAAATAAAGTATGACGTCGCTGTGTCCAGGTAAATAAATTAATCCCTCAATCTCCATCATCTGTTACCGAGTTTCCAGCCAGGTCGCCGCTGCGTCCCCTTTGGAGCAGATAGTTCATAAGAGAAGTTTTGGCCCCTAATATTCTTACCTGCTGTGACAATAGCAGCCTGTAGAACCAGGGTTAACGTGATGAATGCGGTTACAGTGGAATCCATATGCCAGCTTTTCGTTTTCCACCTTGTGGACCACCTTTGCATCTCCATGATCGGGCGCCCACAAGTGAATAAAACTTTTCGGGCGACTTCAGGTGAATCTCAGTGGCGTCCCTTCCAAAATCCCAAACGACGATGGAAACTGTCCTACAAAAAAGCCATATGTGGGGAGTTTCAGCCTCTTCTCTCAGCCACGAGGCCCCCGATCCTCCTTCCCAGTGCCCAGCCTTCACAGTGAAGGTAGTCGGGCTTTAACCAGAACGCGCAGAGTGCAGTCGGTACACTTGGTGCGTCCGCGGACAGGAGGGCTGGGCAAGCTCCGCAAACCAGAGCCACGATTACAGAGGAATGACAAGGGAACCAGCCCCCGATTAGCAAATCACGGGGCTGGAAAGTCTCTTTCGGGTCCACCCATTCGCTCTGTAATGCGCCCCCAGGTCTCTCCCGGGTGCGTCTGAGGGAAGAGGGGGGTGAAATAGCAGGGACAAAGTTTGAGGCGACCTGGGGACGGTGAGATGGCAGAGAGGCGCATGCAAGGTGTTTCTGTAACACTGATCGTAGATTTAGTCCTCTGCTCTTAAACTAGATGACTGTTACTTGCAGTATAGATATAGTATTTACTCATCAGAATGTTTTTTAGTCAGCATACATTTTCTGTCAGAAACAGCTGAGCAGAGTTCAAATGCAGATGTTTCATTCATGCAGGACATTCAGGGATGCCTGAGTGATTCACACAGTGCTGTGAACTTCACTTTCACCATATCTAAACCTATAGCTTAACACTAGTGCTCTCCATCACCATCATCATAGTATTTTCTAAATATATTTTTTAATGAATAATGAATTTGATCCCTATGGTATTAGACTGTGTCCTGGTGCAGTGGAGCTGTTCTTCCATAATAATAATGATAATGTGGGAATCTATTTCAATATTATGACTGTTTCTATTTTAAAGAATTCACACATTTAGCTCAACACAACTGAACATATTGTGTTATTGACAGTGCAAGTCTGGAATTGGTTTTGTCTTCTTTTACTTGCCAAAAACCAAATAATAAAGTTGTATTGTATTGTGTTGTATTGAAAATACTTGGAAGAAATATCACCATACAAGGAGATAAAATGAAGATAAATGAATGCATACAACATACTTACTGACTTTATCAGTGAGCTGTGGTATACTGTACAATGGCATATCCCTACTATACAGTTACAACATTGTTACAAAAATACCTGTAAAACATCTTATTTTGCTTTATAATTATATAGTTATTATTTTTTTCAATAGCTCTACAGGTTCACTGTGCTTTAAAAATCCATCTGCACTCAGGACACATGGGGTCATGTGCAAACAGTGTGAGATAACTCCACTTGTTCTCAGTAGTTTTCTGCTACTGTGAATATCCTGAAACAAGACACGCACAAACAAACTTTTGAACCATAAAAAGGCTGATTGCAAGGGGATGAAGGATTCCAGGGCTCCTCATCTACTGGCCTTTCAGAGGCAGGGGTCACTCCAGAGGACAGTCAGCTCCTTGTATCTCTGTGCTCACTCTAGTGAAAGCATGGATCCAGACCAGGCTCCGTCTGTCAGCCAGTTCATCCTTCCTCAGCCAGCCAGACTCAGCCTGTTTCCAGACAAACTGTATCAGATGCTCATCATGGATGCCCAGCGGCAGAAAGCCAAGCTGGTTTTCATGCTCTCATCCTCATAGTTCAGAAAGATTCATTCATGAATTGGGCTCCAGTGTCTTCCAGTGGTTCTTGTAGAGGTCATTTTAAAATGAGTAAAAGCTGATGTTGATTCCTCGGAAATTATGCAAGATAATGAATTAAGCAGTGCTTAGCATTCCTCTGACTTTACCTGACTTTTTCAATTTATAGAATCATTGACAGACTTTACTTGAGATGGCTGAGGGTGCAAAGGAGATATTGGTCATCAATAAGTGATGCAACTAAAGGATGGTAGGCAGCAGCAGCATGGAGCCTCAGGGATGTTAAGGCACACATAAGATTAAATTTGATTTCCTGTCAGACGGAGGACATCTGGACAAAGCAACTCTTCTCTCACACTATATTCTCTGAGAACTAACTATACAGTGTAGGCAATTACAACTAACTGTTAGTTGTACAGTCACAGACTATTTCTGCATATTTGCATTGCCCATGTACAAGTTAATTCACATTTGCATTGCTGATGTTTGTCTGATGACCCAAGTCTCATACACCAACGTACATACAATGATTTGTTCTTTTTTTTACAGATATAGAAATTAAGTTTTGTGACAACCAGTCAGGTTTCAGGTCAAATCGCTGATGATTTGTTATCATTAACAACCTAAACATTAACCAAACATATCGAGTCTGATGTTCTCCTGTGATTGCTGAGAACATGTGCATGTAAGTGTTAGCAGCTGTGACTTTAACAATAAGCCCTCATCCGCAATTTTTCCCACCCCCACAGATGAGACGGACCTAAAACTAACAGATAACAAAACCAACTAACTGTTGCCAGACAAGTGATGAATCATCTCTGGTCATGTTGCCAACTCAGCAGACACATTTTTGATTCTGCACTGTAATGCATGGCAGGTCCTTTATTTGGAGACCATTGTGCAAAGCCTTGATTGAGGCATCCGTTGTTGAGTATCAAGTCTTCAGCTCTACAAAAGTGTCGGTTTTGTGCTTCTGTCAGTATCTAGATGTTGGGACAGAGGTGTTTATCTTTCCTGTCCCATGTTGTTGGGGCATGAAAAAGCACAAACTGACAGTTTCTTAGTCCTTATATGTTCATAAACGATGCATACAGATTGAACTGACAGCCTTTGCTACAACATTCAGCATCATCGAACAGACTGGGGAGGGTCTGGCACCATGTAGTTCCGAGAGCACCTCCTCTTTTTGCCTTCTTCATCTGGGATGGAAATAAATGGCTGTTCAGCACGTTGATCAAAGCATGAAGCTCTCCAGAATGACTAGGATGTGATTCTCCTTTTCCTTATGGTTAGACTTCAGGATGACCTCAGTACCCAATGTGTTATTAATGCCATCTGATTTCTCAAACTTTACTGCTTTCTCCAACCATGCATAGATCAAACTCATCACATGTCATTATGTCCAGAGCTGATATTGATGTTTATGAGTTTTTTTTAATCGAATAGTGATATATTGGTTGATAATAATTTTCCTTTTAAAACCTCTAACAATTTTTTTTTGATAAGTCTCCCTTCATGTTTTTTTAAACTATTGTGACTATTCTATTGTTGAAAAATAAACCTCTAGTGGACATAATTGGTATTTGTATCCTTCAGTTTCTTGTTATATATGTGCAACAAGCTTGCATTGGTAGCCTGGCAGATTTATCAGCCACTTTCTTTTCAAACTACTTTCACTATGAGTGAAAACTGAAGAATAGCAGCCTGTACTGAGGTTATCCTCAAACAGATTAAGAGGGATTTAAAGCTGCAGTGTTTGGGTACTTTTTCTGTGTTATCTGACGGAAATCGGGTAAGCAGAAATCAAGTGTCCGAGGAGCAGCCATACAACACACTCAACCTTACACAGTGCACAGAGCTACATTATTAGGCTGTATGAGGAAAACTAGTCAACCAAGATTAACCAAACAACAACGCAGGAAAATATGAGCTGTTGCCGTTTTTAATTCACAAATGAGGGGAGCATTTTAACACAACAACACACAGGACCCACAGATTGTGCTACAAAAAGACAGCTGGTTCTTGGTTATCATTTAAGCAGAAATGTTAAAATGAGAAGAACTGTTCTCCTTGCAGTGAGTTTTACCCGACATGGTATCGAAACACAAGCACTTTTCACAGGCACACTCGAGCCAACCACCAGCCACTGTCTGTCAGTGTTTACACACTACACAGGAGCATAAAGAGCTCTTTCTTCACACTCACTCCAGCCCTCTGTCTAAGACAAGCAAGAGAAAGCTCCCTGACTTTGCTGACATTATTTTTGGCCACCACAGTTTTGTGGCATGAATATGCTTTATAATCTTGCATCACTTGGTGAGTTTAGTCATCGTGACACTGAAATGCCTCAGTTCAAATCCTAACCTGGTATTGGCTAATTTGAGGTAATCTGTGGAAAACCTGGGCATCATTTGTTTTGTGGTTTCTGTGCCATGGTTTGGTTTTTTTTTGAGGAATATATTTTTGCCATTCAAATGACACTTGAGTGACAACTATGTATTTCAGTGTGGTCTACCCTGTGGCACACCAGAATTATCATCTGGCTAAATTCTGTCTCCATTTTCAGAGGGCTCATGTAGGAGAAATATTACATTAACAGACGTGCGCATCAGCTGCAGACCTGATGCTTGCCGTATCAGAATGTCATGCTTTGACTACTTCCACTTATGTGTTACACATAATTTACATAAGTAATTTATTGTACAGCAATCTGTGACTTCTGTGACTCTGATTTTCTAAATCAGGCTATTTTCGAAACATTCTTTAGTATTTAACCAAATAAAGCCAATATTACCAGAAACATGAACACGGTGAACAGCAACAGTGTGATCAGAACTACCTAAAATGATGGAAACTATCTTTGAGTAACATTCATTTGATATTTACTTTTACTTTTTGATCCATGCCCCATCCATTAACATGGGAGAGGTGGGATTTATGACCTATACTGCCAACCACCATGTGGCAATTAAGGCGCTTTGGCTTCACTTTTGGGGGGAAGTAACGTCATCCATCGACTTAAATAATCAGATCTAATGATGTAGATCTATGATTGTAGCTTCTACATGAGACAGCTTCTCCCAGCAGTTTTATGTTCTTCACACTGACTTGAATTCACAGGACTGTCTCAACCATGCCAAAAACCTATGTCACGAGCTGAAGTCAGTATGGTCTGGGCTACAGGTGTTTGTAATGGGAGGCAGCCTGATGCTTCAGAGCATGAGAGAAAGGAAGCAGCCAGACATGCAACAAAGCATTTAAATATCTAAAAAGTCAGGAATGTCCTTCTGTCTGAGCACATCATAGCTGAGAGGCATCTATGATGGCTTCAGCCAGTAAAAGTGTCTTTTGAAGGCTGCTGTGAGAGATGATGTTGTAATTACACTCTTATTGATGCTGTATGAGGCACATGAGCCACATTGTGCAATACTGGCTTCAAATATTTTTGAAAAAATGCTGTGGTGCACACACTGCCCAGTAACTCTATATGATAGCTTCATGGACAGTTTGACTGCTAAACCAATTTCCCTCCAATAATAGAACAATTCATCACGAACTGCAGAGCTCTGCTTTCAGCCAATCATCAAAGTGCTGAAGGTAATATGTGTTTGAACCACCTGGCCGGGGCGGATCTCCAGGGAGCCCTCAGGACGAAATGTTAAGTTAGTAGAATTGCATGACCTTGGTATGTGAGGCTGCAGCTGTTAAAAAACAAACAGCAGACATAATCTGCAGCAAATACACTGTACAGACTCTGTTGCAGCATCCTTATTAGAGGTGTCGAGCTGAAAGTGCATGGTTCATACTGAGAGCAGAGTCAGTTCTGACACAGAGGAAAAGGTTAGTGAAGGTTATGGAAAAATGAGCTTAGGTGGCTGCAGCAGGGGAGAAGAAAGCAGGGCAAAATGTTGGCTGAATGGGACGATAGAGGGGCTACTGTGATATGAAGGTGGGTGGCCTCAACTCGCTTTAGCTTTCTTTGTGTGTGTGTGTGTGTGTGTGTGTGTGTGTGTGTGTGTCTGTCAGTCAACAAAGCCTACCTTTGGGGACTCACACCCAGTGAAATAGTAACGGCTGGTCCAATAGGTAAAAAGCTTATCCATGTAGGTGTATGTATTTTCCCCCAAATCGTTTGTGTGTGTGTGTTAGTCTATAGTGTTGAGGACAAATTTTGGTTCAAATCCGTCATTGTGAGGACATTTTAGCCATTACTCACAACTTAAAAGAGCTGTTTGACTCTACTTTTTGGGATTTCAGGGTTATGGTTAGAATTAGGTTTTGCATAGGGTAGTGGTTTGGTTTAGGTATGTAGTTGTGATGGTTAAGGTTAAGGTTAAGGAAAGGAGCTAGGGAATGCATTACGTCACTGAACGCCAATTTTCCTGACATTTGCTGGAGTTCACATATGAAGAAGGCAGCAGGAGACTGTCTGAATCATGCGTTCACAACAGTAAAACGTCCTGAACATTCAGGCGAGTAATGGCGTCAGAATTATAGATAAACGTGTGTGTGCATGCGTGTGTGTGTTGGTGCTCTGGTATGGTCAATAACAGTGCCAGTCTTCATGACTTCTGAACATGCAGATTTATGATTTAAAGACTGAAGTTTCCACATCAGCAGAAAGTCACAAACTATAACTCCTTTGATTCAACACTAACACTGAGACCTCAATGGAAACTATCAAGCTTTAAATAGCCCTAATAATAAATTACCATCAGTCTATAGCTACAAACACGTGAAGGTTTACAAGGTCATGTGTTGATAGATGTGACCCATACCTGGAAAGTATATTGACAATTTCACATTGAGACTAAATTTATAGTATCAATATACTACAGATGATATGCAGTGTCAATGTTTCTCCTTTAAATCCCCTAAATATCACACATGGGAGACCATCTGTGCTAAATACGTATTGAACACAGCATGTACTGTATAATTTGTAATATTTTTACACACTGAATACTGTTATAATGCAATTATAAAACATTCATGTTACCAATATAGAGCAGAGGTTTGCTATTTTCAGCCAGTACTGACTAAAACTTTCTTTCTCACATTTCCTGGTTTGCTGTGTGGACAGTGGAGGCCAGGCCTCACTCACAGAGCACCTTTTCATACGTGTCCATGTCTCCCTCCCACCCTGTCAGTGAGTTGTGGAGCACTGTCCTGGAGCAGCGTGCACTGTGCACCCACTGGAGCAGCACTGAGCGAATGTGTGTCACTATTCATATTGCAAAATGACAGGGTGTGTTTGCTTCTGCAGGGATCTGATGTGGTAGAGTTTGAAGAACGTCTGCCTGTCTGTAATTGTAAGGGAGTGTTACCAAAGTTTTTTTCATCATCTCATGGTCCTTGTTCATGTTCTCTTGTAGTGATTGCATGTCCTGTATCCTACATGGCGGTTCCTTAGTGCTGAGTAATTTTCACCACATAGCTCCCAATGGCACAGAAGTACAGACAAACTTATACCGATTCCTTTTAGTCATACGGAAAACACATCCTTCTCATCGTCAAATTCTGCAGGTCCCTATTACCAATTCAACAGACCTCTCCAAATCAGGGGTTGTGAAATAAAATGCTCTCGTCTGTCAATTATAATATAAAACCCACCCTAATTTAGATAAAAAAGGTTGTGATTGACCAAAACGTGAATAAATGCAAGCTAGCAGCCAGAGGATTGGTCTGGTTTCCAGGCTATTTCCAAACTAAAATACAAAAGCTCTAGCTCATAAAATTGCATTTATTCAAGAAGCCTAATAGAGCTGGGTTAGGCTTCTTCCATATGAAGTCATGTATTGATGTCTCAGATAGGGTCCTTAGTTGGTACACTCTGACATCAGTCAGTACACTCACATGTAGTACACTGTGAACATGGTGATTTGTTTGAATTGCTCTTCTTAAGAGGGGGAAAACAACACTTAATCTTTACAGTGCTGACTCTGATTTACAGCTCTTTCCTTATTCCAAAGACAGAAGACAAACAATTTACAAATCTGGACATTTAAAATGTTGATTTGGAACCGCTTGTAGCCCAAAAGGTTTGCTGTTCAGCATCTTATTAGACTGGGATGTTTTAACACCTGAACGCACCAAATATTTTCATACAATGATGATACATTTTTGACATGAAGTATAAGTGACAGTGAGCTTTCATTGTGATTGATCATCCACTGTATGTCAAGCCCAAGCCTCTTACATATATCTGCAAGTCGGTGCACGTACAATACACTCATGCCCTGTAAGCAGTAGCTGCTTGGAAGACAGAGAAAATCACTGGCTAGTTTTATAATTCATCACTGTTAATAATAACAATTTCTTACTATTGTCCTTTTTTATGTATGTTCACATTATTATCTGGTGTAGGAGGGGACTGTTGTCCTTGAGTCTCACTCAACCATAACTCATCAGCAGAAACCTATATACATGTATGTCATGTGGAGTTTATGAACAGGCGTGTGTCTAACCTTCTGCTAACTTAGCCAAACATTCTTCATTTTTTAAATATATTATGTAACTAGAAAACACAAGGAAATCTGCTCAAGAAGCATGACAAGAAGTAATCCAACCTAATCATGTGTAAAATCAGTCAGTCTGGAAAAAGCATAAATTATCAGATAAAACTGTGCCTCAAAAATAAAGTACAAATAGTTACCATTAAAATGTGTATTACGATATATAAATAATGTAATAATAGAACCTAAATACTTTTTCTAAAATGAATTCTTACTAAGTAAGAAGAACTGACATTGCTCCAGTTATGAACAATTAGAGAATCCCCTGAACTTGAGCAAGTCTTTGCACAACTTAATTACATGACAACTGGGGAGTTGCTCTTATTACTTCAGACCACAAACTAATTTAATTTTAAATTCCTGTTTGCGTAATCACATCTAGTTTTGGCAAAGAAAATCATTAACTCACTGTCAGGGGACTAATTAAAAAAAAAGCTGTCCTGCTCCCGTTGAGTACAGCTGCCCCATTTGACCTTCGACCCCTCAGGGAGTTTGGTGAAGAGGTCAACACATAGCTCAAGACGAGTCATGTAGCACTCACCTCCAGCCAGAACTGTGTTCTTCCTTTACCTCGTCAGGCTGAGGCAGGTTAGCCCTCCCCCCTCCAGGCCAGAGGTTTCCAGTACAGAGCCTGTGTTCAGGTATGCTGCGGAAAAACATGTCGGAATATTTCAGCAGTTTTTTTGCACCTGTCATTAGCAGAAGTACTTAAGATGTAAGCTGATAATCATGGAAGCCTTCTGGTTTCCATTTTAATCATTTTGAGATACTCTGGTGTGGAACATTTGCAGAAACAGTCACTGCAGACAAGGAACATATTAAATAAATTGTTTGAATTGTTATTGGTTACTCCTGCAATAACAGGTGAAACCAGCCAGGTCCTCTGTACATGCTATCTTAGCTTGCCCATGTAGCCTAATGAGCTAGTGTTCATGAGTGACAGCTGTGTTGTTCAGTGTCAACATGGACCACACACTGTCGCCTGTAGCATCTTTGGTATCAGTGTTACTTTTGGTAGAGAAGTTACTGCTTATGTTACTGCGCACATTCAACCAATGGCTATCACAGTTAGCGACAGTTAGCTGTTAGCTCATGTTACACTGGTGAGATTAGCAGAACTGAGGAAACCACTAAGCAGATAAACGACGGAGGCAGATTACAGAGGAACTAAAGTCTTAACTATTGCACTGTAACAGTGAACTGTGTCTTCAGTATAATACAGGTATAGATTCAAACTAAACCTTAGCCTCTGTGTAATTTAATGTTTGCTAATTTATTAGTTTGACAGTGAAGTAAAACCATTTCCAGTCACCTTTACTAAAGGATAAATCAATGTCAGAATTATGTGCTATCACCATTTAAAACCATTCATTTTTCAGCAAAATGTTATTGAAGTACCAAAAGTAAAACTGCATATTTTTAAATGCTATATTTTAAAATCATATTTCTGGATATTAGAGCTAGTATATTAATGTGTTGGCAGAAATGTAATGCTGTATAATTTCAACCACTTTACGCTGAACTAATTTCAACCCCTTTATTTACCATTGCTAAGTTTAATAAATATAAATGTATTGTTTTTTTAAACTGTAACTTAGTTGTCAAATAAATAAATATAGTGAAACACGTAATATTTCTATTGGGAAGTAAAAATCTAGCAGATAGAGAAAATACATTTTTACTCGTATTATTATTATTGTTATTAAGTTGATAACAAATATGAGTGTCTCGATGATTTCTCAGGCTTTCTCTGAATAAGGAATGGCAGCGAGCCAAGAGATGTGGTGGAGACCAGCAGTTGAGACATGGGAGAAAGTGCTTCAGAATGGTAAGACCTTTAATTCTAACCTCGGAGAACTACAAACCCCAAAATTACAGACCTCTCTATATTACTAACATAATTCTTTGTGGAATGTGGATTGTGGATGGGACTGCAGGGCGCAGGTGGTTGTAGGTAAAAGGTGAACCCTAACCCTAAAGAAAGTCATTATCTCATTGGGAGAACTGATGATCATTGAAGTATCTTTAGTAGTGAGTCAATGTACAATGTAGACTGAGTTTATTAGGAACACATCGCTAAAACTGATGCAGTCTGTAATAAATCCTCCTCTCTGAAGGTTGTGATGATGGTGGTGTGAGCAGAGCTTAGTCTGGAATCACTTGTGAATGTGAATGGTCTCCGTATGTGCAGCCTTTTGTTGCTGATGACATTTCATTCTCAGAGGGTATATTTTATGGCTAACCCATCAGAAAATGTGGAGTTTTTCTTTATCTTTATTCTTGTACAGAGATCTCTCTTGTTTAATATGAGATTGACACAAAAGCAGTCAGAGTCCCTTGGAGATCCAGTTAGAAATAATCGGAAGGCGAGAGAAATGCTGTGGAGCCATGAAGGTGTTGACAGTAAATAAACTAGAATTAATCGTTGAGTTACATAAAACGTTCTCTCATAGGGCCCAAACAAGACCAAAAAGCATAACTCTTACATGCATCCACTGCTGTTAGGCCGGCTCTGCATAAAAGCTACTTCAAAGGATCTTTAGTGTTGCCAGAAAACAATATTCCTCCAAAAGAAATAAGGAGATGCCTGTTGTAGTCCATCTGTCATGGTCTCCATGTGCTCCCATCAAAAGGAGGTGCCTGTGCATTAGAAAGACAGTTTGGAGAGGGCAGTCTGGCTGAACAACAAAAAGAATAGAACATATAAGAATCCTCAGAAATATTGTACAGAGCAGCATCTCTTAACTTTTATTTTACTTATTTAATGCCAAAAGAAGGTAAAATATTTAAAGAATCCAGTGAAATATCAACGCTTCAACACAACTGACTGACACAAAACCATCAGATGGATTCCTGTGAATTGTTTATGTTATAACTATTATTTAACTGAGTGACCATAACACTTTTCCTTTTGACATGCTTGTTTCCCTTAGGACAAACTGTCAAAATTCTGACGTTGCCCTGACTTTTCATCCTGCACTGTCATCAGGTCAACATTTCTCCAGTTATGCCAAATACTAAATACTAATGACATTCCTGCAGCTTATGCTGTATTTTGTGTTTGGTGCTGATTGTCACACTGAGATGCAAGCATTAACCTCAAAGCAGCACTGAACCTAACACTGGACTCACACGTATACATTGTGTTAAGCTGTGGTTACGCTTGACGGACTGGTTGTTGCACAGCAAGTATAAACTACCCTCAAAGCTTGATGGTGAGTGTGCCCAACGTTTGGTGCCGGCACGATCGCCAACAACAATCACAGTTTCATGCTCAGGACACACAACATAGATAACTTTCAAGCTAACATGCCATGCAAGCTATACAATTCTAAAAAGAAGTACATGGGAATTAAAACCCACAGCCAGACAAACACAACAGGTTCACCAGCTGCCACCTTTTTAAAATAGATCAATACTTTATTGATCCTGAGGGAAATTTAGTTATTTCATGTTATTGCTCATCACATGATTTGATTGACCAGCGCCAGAGCATCAGTTTGTTTGAACTTGATTTGATTGAACAGCGCCTGAGCATCAGTTTGTTTGAACATGATTTGATTGGTTGATGCCTAGAACATATTAATGTCAGTTCAGCATAATAGACTCACAGAGACCCTGTGAAAATCTTGAAGGAAAATGTGAGGGGTGATTGAAAAGTTTCCTCTTGGTTTCCTCTTCACATGTACTGTACTTGTTTACACCAGATAAGTCATATCCCAGGTTATATGATGGACTGAATCATAATGACAATGATTGGTTAAAGCCATAACCATCAGACTAGACTGAGGACATGTAAAAGTGTCAAAACAAGATGTTGAGAGGGCAGGAATTGTTTGAAGTGACATTTTACTGTGTGAGTGATTTAAGTTAAAGTGGAATAATAATTAGCTGGATAGAATTTTATGGAGTCTTGGTTAATTCAAATCATCTGTCATGTTTTGTTTTCATTTGACTGCTAGTGGATGAACTGCAAAACATCTACAGTGTAAAACTAATTTCACTCATCCTGTAACTTTGACCCTGAGCTATTATACCCTGCAAATCCTTAGATGGTATCTCTCTGTGGTCACTGGGTTTCACTGTTGAGGTCTGCAGGCAACATTCCTCACATTCTGCCTCAACCTGGGATTCCTGACCTCCCCTCAACCTCAGCAGTCTTCTTCCACGGTGGGCAACACCGTGTTTTATCCTCTGCACACTTCTTACCTTTCTTCATGGAGCCTGCTCCTCTGTGCCCAGGAGACCGGATGCTTAAACATGAGAACTGGTTTGAGACTGTCCAATGGGAGTGCAGGACCTCATTACCATTAGCCATAGAGAGCAGCTAAGAGCAGATACCTTATTACTCGGCTTCACACACTGATTTAATAATAGGATGCAGGGATGATTTGACTTCTGAACTTGTGCTTGCGAAATGTGTTACCCTTAGCACCAAAAGGAAGCTTGAGGTGATGTCTAGGTGACCATAGCCACAACCTGCACCACTGTGGGATGACTGATGTCTATATTTTGTGCGTGTTTGGGTTGATGCTGAACCCACATATCATGTGAACCGAACAGGCTGAACTTGGCCATTTCCTCAACATCACCATTTATCAAATGCTTTCTGGTAAGCTCTGATAAAACAGAGACTAACCACAGTTAGTTGTTATTTCTGACTTAGCCTGGACTCTGATCAGCTGCGGGGACGCCCAAGAATTAGAGGTTAGCTCTATACATGAATCCACCACATGCCATGATTATCAGACTCTGTCTCATCCAGAATGTGCAGCTTTAAGTTTGCACATCTCTGAGACCTTTTCGAAGCATTGTTTCGTCTAAATCAAAAACAGAAATTATCTTTTATTCCCTGATGGTCTCTGAGTCATTTCATGTAAAAAAGAATGACTTTGTGAATGTAACTGAGTACACATAATAACATGAAAAATGACCAATAAATCAAAATCTACAGAATCTGTCCATAATATATTGCATAATAACAATGACATTGTCAGCTTGATACAAGCTATATGGAACATCTGTTGGCCATATGAATCTTCAGTACTCAGATGGCTTTGTTGGCTGTTATCCACAGAGACATGAATTAAACACAATACAAACAGCATGCAGTGTCTGTTGCTGGTTGAAATATATCTGATACCTACAGTTTGGTTGGCAAGCATGCACCAGGGAAAAAAATATGCAGTGAAACAAGAGACGTAGCTGAAAAAACATGATTTATGTTGAGAAAATAAACAGACGACAGTTTGATGATTCTATTGTGCTGATGCTATATTGATCCTTTTTTATTGGTTGCTTATTTTTTTCAAGCACAATGCGACAGAGTGCAATTGAAACATATCTGATGAATAAATCCAGATATATGAGATACAAAAATTACAGATCTGCAGGGAGCCTCTGTGTTCCTGGCACATAATATAAAAATAAATCAAATAAACCAATACATATTGCCCCCCCCCACATCCTTCGCACCCCAAGCCTCCTTCTCTGAGTCAGTTAAATATCATTGGTATCACTTAATTTTATTCATCATCAATTATTCATCATTAATTTATTTCATCTGCCTTAGAGGATATTGCCTACTGTGTAAAAAAAACACTTAAATTGCAAGATTGTTCTGTAAGTTCTTCCGTTAATGGCTCATCTTTCAGGAGAGTCCCTGAATTAGTGAAAGTCCAAGTGAAAGTCACAACCTACTTTGTGCAAACATATAAATAGGCTGTCCAAACAATTAGCTTGGCTTGTATGTGTCTGTAATCATGAATGCTCTCTGAATGGTTGCTCAGAGAGAGAGAGGAGAGCACAGACTTGAAGCCCAAGTCACCAACGGAATTCCACACCAATCCGAGAGATGGACTATGTCAAACACTCACATATGCACAGTGTTTAACAGATAGACAGGAAGAGGAAGGGATTCGGCTTCTGCATGCAAATGCAGTTAAAGGAATAGGCGCAACATTTTGGGAAATGTGCTTCTTGTCTTCTCCAGAGTAAGATGAGCGGATAGATTCTTAATTCACTTCAGCCTTTTCTGTAGTTTATTGCACACTCTCAAAGTTTACATTTGAAATTTCTGTCTCGTATGTTACAGTCATCTTGCTTGAACTATGAGCTCCAATGCCCCCAACAATTTCCTGTGGTACTGCTCGGTTTTGTCGATTTCTTCCCTATCGGTCAGCTTTCAGAAGACTTGCACAAATACGGACAACATGGAGGTTTTTCGAAGTAATTTCCCTGCAGGCCACACTGGAAATACACACTTTACCAATGCTCCATTCAGCGCTCCAACCATGAAAGAGTCAATTTAATGCCTCAGGAGCTGGACATGAGCTGGGTTTACTGGGCATATTAGCCTTCCCTGTGTGCCCAGGCTGGGAAAGCCAAAGGCCATGGAGTCCGAGGAGATTCTCCAAATGACATCACACGTGCTGCAAATCTATGAAGGACTTTTCAAGCAATTTTGTTTTTATTGGTAAATCCCTGAAAATCACAAACAGGAAGAGATGTAGTTGTAGTTGCCAAGATTTTTTTCATCTGAGGCCTTGAACCTAGCTTGAAAGTTTTCCTGTGGACAACATCAGAGAGCAGATGAAACATTGGGGAGACGTGAGCAGAATTTGAGTGTTGACCTTATTTTTTGTAAGCAGCCATTCCGAACAAACAAGTGGGAAGGTGTGGACACTTTAACACATACCAAAGCAAGTTCAATGTATAACCAAGGTATCATGTCGGAAAGGTTCATAAAAGCTGTCCTAGATCCCACCTCCCGTCCAGGTTCTCCTATCAGGAAGAGACGGCACTAAAGTAGTGGCTTTTTAAGATGAATTGAATTATTCACTGTAACTGTTTATACCATGGTCTGTATATAAAGCTGGATATTGGATCTCCACTTCCTCCAAAATGTCACTGATTATCATTGAGCCAGCACATTAGTGATCAGGGAATGGAGCCACAGTAGCCAGGTCCCATTGATACATCCACTTGACCAATCGTGGGTCAGTCTCCCCATTTTTATCATATGGCATAACAAATTTAAACCAAACTTACCATAAAAATTAAAACTTGAACAAACTAAAATGACAGAAACAATCTTAGAGAAAAATGTAGTTTGGTTCAGGTCTCAGTCGCTACATGGAGGTGAAGAGATATATGATCTTAACTGCAGCCAGCCCCCAGGAGACATTCGAGACACTTTGTCGGAAATGTACAAATACCATATACTCTTCTTTAAAAGATCATGGGAACTTCAATTATTTATTCTCTTACTGAGAGTTAGATTATCTATTTATCCTGCAAAGAAGCCTCCATTATCCTGTCTTGATCTTGAGTACGATCTTCTAATTTAATAAACAAAGTGTCAGAGTATCCCTACAGGATGCAGTACCGCTGATTGCCAGTAGAGGCAGGCTCTAAAACCTCTAGTAGAATAAGTGATAGGCTATGGTCGTAAAGTCCAAAAAAATGTCCTCAACACTTTTCTTTGAACGCGATGCAAAACAGCATGAGGAAAGATGTGAAGGAGAATTCAAAAGGAGTTAAACTGCACCATAGGGTTTTTTTTTTTTTCAACCAACTTCATTTATAGCACATGGAAGATAAGCTCAGTGACAAACTACAGTTCAAATCGGGTTCCTTATCCAAGTAAAACCTCCTAAGAAAGGATGTTCTCAAAGGATATCCATAGAAAGTTAAAAGAAAATAATCAAACAAAAAGGACTGAAAAGTTGAAATCATAATAACATGAAGAATATATGAGTAGAGAAGGTTGACTCAATAATAATGAGATTACAGACTTTGCTGTCATGGCTTCTTTGATCTATAAAAACATTTGTTTAATTATTTTATTTTGGTGTCTGCGCTAGAGATTTAGTGAAACAACATTCACATTAACAGTTTTTTGTTTTGATGATGATTGATATTCTACAATATGCTTGTTCTTCAACATGACTCCTGACTGGACACACATGAAAGAAGATATCTAAATTTATGGTGTTGGAGCTCAGCCAACCACACAAAGATTACCATAAATTCTGGATCGTGTCACGAGAATAAATCCAATGCTTTGTTGTTTCTATATTTACGAGGGTCTGCTGTAGAGAAACTACAAAAGTACTGCTTTAAATGGTGTAAAAACTGTGGGGAGGCGTTACATCCTTTCCTATTTATAAAGGATGGTCCAGTGCATCCTATTTCGAAGGAGATAAGAAAAGGACTGAGGCCCCCTCTCTCTTATCCTGGCTCCATCCTCACCTGCCCAGATATGGGTTTCCTAGAAATAGTGAGTGTTGAGGTATTACTGATAACACATACATAAAAACCTCATGGTGTTCATTCAGAAACATGGGAGTGACCTGGAGGAACAAGGTATTTAGCTGAATGAGCACTATTGTCAGATTTTAAAAAATGACGACCTGTTTGTGTGTCTCTAAATGCCACCTTAATGGAGAAAGCTGGGTAACATTGTGTGTTAACCTTTCTCTAACGACTCCATTTGTTTTTCTAATGAATTATCAAAAATCCTGCAGACTAGGATGAGAATCCGTTGCCAATTGATTTAAGCTTCTCTGGATGAGAGCATCCGCTCAATGAGTATAATACAAATATCAATATTCATCATGGTGACTGCTGTGTATTTTATAATGTCTCTTTGACAGAAGCAAAGACCTTTTTCTGCCTCTTTTGTTACCTCGTCTTGCCAATGGAGGTGGTAACATAACTTCTTCTCTGTTTTCAGTTTGTACTCATCTCCTGTCTGCTGTGGTCCAACTCCTCTTCCCTCAGCTCTTTTTGTTGGACTGAGACATGCACTGGGAGTGGCATTTTAATAAGAATGAGATTTATTGTCGTTAGTGTCAACCTTTCCAGGTATGGTAGTCAAATCTGAATGTTTTGCAGCAGCTTTATCCCCCCCAAAGCCTCCTATCAGCCCATCTGATAGAAACTGAGTCACTTGTCCATTCACACTCAGCTCATTTCTTCCCAAACAGCATCTCTCTCTCCTTTTTCCTCTCCCTAAGTCTGATGTGTTACGTTGGAGGGAGGAGGATCGAGTGTCCAGCGTTCCTCCCATCACCTGTGAAATTTCAGAGCCAGGCCATGGTGAAAGGGGGTATTGTGTCCCCCTGAGGAGGAATGCCCTTGCGTCGTTCCTCAAAGAAAAGGCTTCATTTGGCCAGGAATTTGGAGGCATCTCGAGAAGTGTAGGGGGGATTTTCTCGGGGGTTGGGATGGTCAGCTGAAGGCCTTTTTAAAGGCTAGACAGAAGGTCAGGCCTTACCCCTAAACTGGTTCTCATTAAATGTGATTATGATCGATTAGTATTGAACAACAAAAAATAAGGAAACTATTTTGTGATTCCTTTTAATATACTTTACATCAAATCTAAATGAACATTCTTTTTACGTCATTGAAATCTGACTTATAAGGGACATTTTCAAATTAGTCTTTAGACATAATACTCTTAATTTGGGTTAACGTATGGCTGTTTGTGTAACACTATGTTATGATTGGAGAGGGAAAAGTACATTTCATATCCTACATGCAGGAGTTGGAAATATCACATTGATCACTACTGCAGCAGCTGTTATTACATATGGTTACGCTGACACCTGCTGGTGACAAATAGCAACTAGCCTGTCCATGTGTTGGACGGCTGTTTATTGGAAAGCTTTATATTGGTTCACAAGATTATATTGCTTGATGAAAAAATGTGCATGAGAATAATTAGCACTACAATTTATTCACATTTCATGTGTCACTATGCAGTAATTAGGTAATTTAAGCTAACATTTAATATGATGCCATAGAAATGTGTCATAGGAGACTATAGGTTGACTTTACAGTTCCAAAAGCTAAATCTAAATACTTTGTTGTAGCACTCAACACCCTCCACCATGAACAGGACTGTTTTCAGGAGTTGTCAAATTGTACTGACAGTTTGATTTATCACTCCGGTGATTTTTTTGGGGGGATTTTCAGTAACATACTATAAAGATTTACATTAATATATCATGAATTTAAGAAAATTAGTATGAACAGTCTTCAACAGATAATAACTTAGCAAGACAATTGATTTCTGTCAGGTGTGTACAAACCATCACAATATTGAAATTAAGTTACTTTTCTTAAATAAACAAAAGATTAAACTGATCAGAAAATGGAGACCACCGCTTGCTGGTAGAATAGATTGTTAAATTTAATGTGCAGAACTGCAGTTTTTAGGGATGTGGTAACAACTATAAAGATGTAAAATGTTTCATCCACTCTGAAAACATCAAACTCTCTGACCCTCTGGTCTCTGCACGGGTTAATGCTCCCGTCCTCCAGTCCATTGGGGGGCGGTATAGCTCGATGTTACATGTAATTTCAAAGGAAGAAGAGGTAAAAAGCGGTAGTGTACATGTTCACGGGTTGATGCTACAGGAGGTACGTGTTGGAATATCTTTGTTTGGCGCTGGTTTTTCTGCGTAAACGAGTCTTATTTGCGTCATTTAACGGCTTTGGCTTCATTCAGTCAATAACGAACAACAGCGGTTCATAGAAGTGGTGCATTTACGTCACTTAGCCATGAGCTAAGGTTGCAGCTAGCCCCCTGCAGTTTACCACCATCTTTCATACGAAGAGATTAAAATTAAATGTTGCCTCGCCTGTTTAAAAACACACAGAAATGACACATAATATCTGGTGTTATTTAAGGCATCAGCAGGGTTTATCCTTGAATTCGTCTGTATTTGTTTCTGTTGTACTGGTCACCCTGCACCATGAGAAGCTTTTAAACGTGTGTTTACACTGTCTTACTCAACAAGAGGTAACAGGGGCTGATGTCCTGCGGTGAAATGGACACGAATGAGGACCTGGCCCCGACCACGGTCAGTAAAACTCTGCTCATCCGCCACTTACCATCTGAGCTCAGCCAGGAGGACAAGGAAGATCTGCTGAAGTATTTTGGGGCTGAATCCGTCAGGGTGTTCTCCAACAGGGGTCGTCTGGTAGGTGGTGCTTCACTCACACCTTACTAGTGTTTTCACATGGTAACAGTCAGTGGATTTTCTGTCCATGCTGAGGTTTATGACATTTTTCACTCTCCACAGAAACATACTGCCTTTGCAACATTTCGAAGTGAGAAGTCAGCAGAAGAGGTGAGTTTTTAGTCAAAAGCAATTGCAGTTTAAGTTACTGAAAGTCATGTATGTTTTGGATTTATAGACACAAGCTAATGGTAATTTCAGCATGAAAGGTTTGGTAATAACTATCCATCACATCTCCTTCAGGCTCTTATCAGGCTCCATCAGTTAGAGGTCCTTGATCAGACGCTTGTTGCTGAGTTTGCCAAAGGCCAAGATCATGTGACAGTATTAAAGGATCCACCAGTGTCAGACAGGTGGGTTGCTTGAATTGTATGTAAAACCAATGCTCAGTAGAGCACATATCTCCGCCAAGGCCGACACTGGCCTCTGTTGTAGTGGTCTAAATATCACAGAGCAGAACCAACAACTCTCTTTTTCTTTCTACAGTGGGAAAGGAGTTAAAGAAGAGAAGAAGAAAAAACAGGATTCCCGAAAGCCAAATATTCCCCTTATAGAAACTGGCATTGCACCAAGCCTTGGGTAAGTGTTGGATATATGTCATTATTCAGCTTTTGGTACAGATGATGTGTGATGTGATTTGTGGTTTTAACCTTTGTTGATTCAAATGATGAGTTAGTGAAATTTAGACACTTAAGTGGATCATCTAGTCCGTGTGTTACTATGTCATCCTCTAGTGCATTACTCTTCAAACATCGTAGGATTTGTTCTCACCCTGCCTCAGGTTGTAAAAATATATATTTTATTACATTGTGATTTGGGAACAAGCAGTTCCCCTGGTGATAACTGGTGAATGTCATTCCCCACTCAAATTAGACTTCATACTATTAAATATGCACGTGTGACACATGCTTCCCAAAGTGCTGTCCGTTCAGGCGGGTAGAAGCTGCTTGGAGGCCAACTGACAGTAAACCTGGGTGAGAATCTGAGAGCAGCGGCATCATGTCCAATTAGATGGTCAGGCTGCCACTGAGAGTCTGACAGAGTGTCAGTTCTGCCAGTTGGTGGGACCAGGTGGTCTCTGATAGCTTTTACTTCAGTACTGTCTGCAACCCAATCTCACCTCCCTTCATATTAAACAGCATCGTATTCTAATGCTAGTTATAGTATGCTGGTTGTGGAAATGTGTCAGTTGATAAAAGTCAATGTATTATGTCTGTATTTATTTCTTAGTAAAGGCTGCATTCACTAGTTTTATTATTATTCACCTGATATTCCTCAGTTTGCTATATATAGTTTTTGTAACATGTTTCTATGTGAAACACATTTAATTAGGAAAGGTGTCCTCACTTGGTTCCATACAGGTGTATGGAAAAAAATAGTTCTTGTTTCATATTGCAGTTGCGAAATCTTGCATCTTATCACTAAAATGTTTTTATTCTGATGAGAATATAGTGTGGAATTATACAAAAATTCAATGCTGGTGTCCAAAAGTAACACTGTTTTTAATGACCTCCAAAATATGCATATTAAATGTTTTTAACAGTGTCAGTGATTCTTAGGAACAATATAATTTCGTCTTCACCATGCTGATGACTAATGTCAGCAGCACTGCAGCAAAAATGTGTTTTGTTAACACACCAAACAAAAGATTTTTAATCTTCAGTGCCTATTTGTAAAATCTGCAGTATGTAAACTTTGTGAAAATGTACTGAAGCACTGCAGAAGCTCTGCTGCTGAAAACAATCCTCTGTAGAGGCCACACAACATTTCCAGAAGTAAGCAGCCAACAATGGAAAAGCTGAGGCACTTCTGCTAATGCTACCATTAGTGTTACTGATTTACTCTGGGATGGTCGATGTAGGTAAAATCACTCTGATGTCAGATGTAGAAGCAAATTAAGTTTCTGGAAAATAAATTCACAGGGATTCAATAAATGTTGATAAATTGATAATAACTCCTATATAATCAAAAATAAGTCCTGCTCATTAATGTATTTCTTGGTAACAAATCAATTCCTAATGTGTATAAAACACATGATGCAGCACCTTCTACAGATTGTTCAACCCTATAAGGCAAATTGTGATTTGTTAATATTGACAAATAGTTGATTGACGTTAATGATTGACATTCATTAACAAGACATAACTACCATAGCCCCACGTCAATCATTTCAAAACCCTGGACCATACAAAAACCCCAATGTTGATGTGACACATTCACTTTTAAAGGTTTTGGACTACCGCTTTGACTGCAGCTGAGACAAATATTTGAAATTGCAGTTAAAATTATGGACATTGATTTTATTTCTACTTCTTAATATTCCTTTTTAAAACTGTGATGTATTTATCAAATTTTTTTTCACCTCATATAAAAATGAATGTATTATTTCGGAGTTATCACTGTTTAGTCTAAAGCCCAATTCGTGTCGAAGCTACGCTGCAGCTCATGGGAAGACGTGTACCCTATGCAGAGCCCTGCACCTCCCCGAAAATGTAACTACGTGTTGAGGTGATGCAGACCAAATGGACTGTGATTGGCCCTCTTGGTAGCATCGCATTTCCTGCAGACTAGCCGCCATTTCCAAATGAGTTGAGTTTAACTAACACGGACGATGTCTTTCTATTCTTCCTTGCACTTCTTTAAGAAAAGTAATTGCTCTTTGAAATCTATCAGCTCCAACTCCAATACGATCCACTTAGTAACATTCCTCGTTGTTCTGAAATAAACAAAGAGAAGCAATGACTAATATTTCTGATTGTTGTTTTCAGTCCCAGCAGCAACTCACAGAACTCACACACTCTGCCCTCACCTTTCCTTATTAAGCTGCAGTATTAAGATTTATCCTCTCAGTCTTGCCTTATAAAAGTTAGCATTATGTGTGGACCAGCCTTATTGCTGACGTGGCAGGCCGGTCCCAATGTCCCTTAATGGCTGGATTTTATATTTTGTTGGCTGAGTGCTTGTCATAAAGAATAAGTTAGCCAGCTAAAGCACATATTCATGTAACACATTCATGTGTCTCCATTACTTTGACTTATTTTGTGTGATATTAAGCGAAGGGGTTGTTGTGTTCAAGGCAGCGAGTTCTGGCTGCAGAATCTGCTTTTAAGTAATTCTGTCTTTTCTCTCCTCCAGGTTGAAATTCCAACCCAATCCCACTTTGAAATATTTATACCCACCACCTTCCAACGACATTCTGACAAATATATCACACACCCTCGTGAGCGTGCCAAAGTTTTACGTTCAAGTGAGTTACTGTAGCTTCTCTCATATCTTATTTTTTATCCAGTACCATTACTCCTTTGATATGCAGATGTTGGCCATCTGTGTGTATGTATTTGTATCTTTCTGTCTTTTTTTTTTCTATACTCTCCCTGTATTCATACTTGCCTTTTATTGGAAAGTGGGAGTCTGTACAGAAGAAATGCAGATTCGACAGCATGTATAGCCTTCAGATTGATGATGTAAAATGGAAATACAATTCTGGATTAAGTGCCCCAGAGATTTTTGAACTGCATCCAACCTCCTAAAGATCAAACAGCAAACATTTGCCTTTTAAATTTCAATTTGGGGAAGCAAGTATTAATAATAAACCATAAGTGGGAGGCATGAGTTATGGGTTTAACATTTCCTTGGGAGCTGCGCTGCCTGCATTTTTATTGCTGCTGCTTCCAGCAGCAGCATCTTGGTGGTGCTGGTGTGTTGCTGATGAGCCCTCGGTATCTCACCTCAGCCTTAATCTCACCTTGATCCATGTATTTTAAATGAAAATGCAGAAGCCTTGCAATCTGTTTTACATGTGGAGCCTGGGTTGTAGGCAGCAGTGTATTTATATTACCAGCTCTTGGTAAGAGTTTTGAGGTGCAACCGCTGCTGTTCTAATGCTCTTATCTCCAATTATAAAGGTGCTTCATCTGATGAACAAAATGAATTTACCATGTCCGTTTGGCCCAGTCACTCCCAGACCCCCCATGGTAAGCTTGAACACATGATCTTTAGATGAAGAAAAAGAATAGGATGATGACCTGATTAGTTTGGGAAGTTTTTGACATAGAACAAGAAAAGCTGTGTCAGACACTAGTATTCAAATGTATACAAATTTGTCCTCAGAAATCAGCAGCTTATTGATTTCAATACTGAGTTTGTTGTATGTGAAAACATAACTGTTGAGCATAAATGAGCATGTTTACCACGTGAACAAAAGAAATTGCAGATATATCAGGATGGAGAGGACATCTTGAGGAACATGTCAACTTGGAGAGCCAATGAAATTTTAGGCCTTTTGGTTACTATGGCTGACGCCAGGCTTAACAAAACAGGCTAACAAAAATATGTGATCTTTGCAGCAGCAATTTATATGTTGTGTCCTTACCCCCTGCATACTGAACCACCCCTCACTTAAACACTCCTGGGATATCGCATCTGACTGGAGAATGTTCTGCTCCTGCTCATATGTGAAAGGAAAACTCCTGACAAAGACATTTTTAATTTCATCTCTCTCTCTTCAACTTTCCTGAAAAGAAAATACATTCTTGCACTGTGTTACATGTTGGTCCATAGTTTTTTGCAGAAAGTGTCACAAATTCCTTGCTCAAACAAACATGAACAGAGGAACATTCCAGCTTCAATAGTCGTCTAATATCCAACTGCACATACAGTATGTTGTTCTGCAAGGTGGCACTTAAACATCCCAGCAATGGAAAAAACGAGCAAAAAAACACTTCACACTTTAATTCCTTGGCAGTTAATATGATGATAAAAACAAATCGATGTTCGTGAAAGACTTGCTTTACAAAAGACACAAAGCCTTTCACTTCAGTCTTTTACAGACATATTTTTTGCTACTTTATTATCCGAGTGATGATTCAACAGTAAAATCATATTGTTCCATTTTCAAGGAAAGCCTGAAGGCAGACATAATGAGTCATCTAAAATGGGAGGGGACACTTTGTGAGACTATTTAACGAGAGCTTGATTTTCACCACTTCTTAGTAAAAAAATCAATCAATGTTCTTCCCTACAGGACATGAAGTGTTAGAGTTACTTGATGAGTTTATCATCAGACAATTATTTTGCAATAGTTTTAATTGTTTCAATAGTTTTTCATGCAAAAATGCCAAAAATGTTTTCAACTTTTTAAAGTTGAAGATTTGCTGTTTTTCATCTATGTATAAAATTATTACACTGAACTTAATTATTATTAACATAATGGGGAGCTAAAGCCTTTTAAACCATACTAATAATCACAGTTATTCTTTTTTTTGTTGTTGCTGTGGGTAATAGTTGACCCATTGGAATAAGTTTCAGAATATTGTGATTTAATTTAAACCTAATATCGATTACCACAACTGAGATCATAAATGAATCCTGGCTTCGACCTGCACTCACCAGGGACCTGGTGCAGAGATGCACATGAAAGCATTTGAACCCTGAGGTATTTGTAAGGTAATCCATCTTGTGTTGTCTGCAGCCGTTTGAGCTGCTGCCTCCAGCACCACCTATCCCCATGCCCCCTCCCTACCCTCCTGACTACCCCCCTTTACCAGAGGAGGAGATGGAGCTGTCCAGTGAAGAGGAGTCAGAGTACGATAGCGGAGACGACGAAGACAAGGAGAGGTGAGGCGCAGATAACCAGCAAAGTCCAGTTAGACAAGTGTAGCCTCTCGGCGATGCCCAGGGCTGTTATTTCAGGCTAACAACACCAGGCTCCAACTGTATTTGTATACTACATTACGCAGAGATGCCCTTTCAGTTGAGACCAGGACATACAAACTACATGTATATGACCACCAGTGAAATGTAATAAAAAACAGTTAAGATGTTTGGTGACTTTGCCTCAAAATGAGATGAAAAAACACTTTTTCACATCAGCTTGAACGTTGCACAACATTTTATTTCACAGAACAAACAATAACAGTACGTATCGTACTCGTTACTGCGTTACTGACTTTTCTATTCAGGATTCATTTACCTGTAATAATGTTGCTGCAAACAGAAGTGGCTTGAAGGAGATGTCTTTAAATTTCAATTGGTGTGCAGGTTTTGTTTCTTTTCTTCATTCCAAGGTAGACTTTTTCCCTTATTCCTTATGCTTGCTTTATTTCAGGATTGTTCGTCTGATGGGCCTGGTCAACCAAGCATGCAAGAGACCCATGAGACCAAAAACAGCCTCAAAGAGAAAGAAGCCTAAGATCAAGGATCTACTCTATGCTCCAAAACAAGACTCTCAGAGGTACAGCAAAGGCACTCATGCATGTCACAGTCCTCACGCAAAGCTCATCTTGAGACAGTATTCATAGGCTGCTAAAAAAGGACAGAAACCCTCTAGACAATAACTCTTCCTCATAAAGACAGCCTTGTATGCTGTTATTGTTTCAGTTCCACAGTAACACACACACACACACACACACACACACAAAGTCACTCTTCCTTAATGACAGGCCACAAACTCTGTTTCTAAACTATAAATACACTAACATACACACCTCAGTGTCTCCTGGCTTCTTGTTTGTGGACTGGGAAATATCTCCAGCTGACCAGAGCAAAATATCTCAACCCTTAAGCCGCTCAGGAGCCAGGTTTTATTGTGGGCACATTTTAGAGGCTGCTGTAGAGGGGGAGTGCTGATTGTCTCCGCTCTCCTCAGTGCTCCGGTGCTGCAGCCCTCCGATGTGTTTGAGCAGCCCCACCCTGCTGGGCCCAGGAAAATTGAATTCCACATTTCGGTTCCAGAGGTAGCATCCACAGTGGAAGGAAGTGGACCGGGTCAAGAGGTGCCGTCTGATGAGGATGGAGGTAAGTGCTCCCTCAGACTCACTTCCTTCAGTTTACAATTAGTCAATTCATCGTTTACCCGTTGATTAACTCATTCCACAGTTCTAACTAATTGTCAGTGATGCATTGTGGTTTCAATTTGAGGACTGTTGATAAAAATATGTTATTCACTCTTTACACATAGGCTATCACTCCTGTCACAGTCAGTATTTAGAAGAGCTCTTGAGGTGTGTGTTCGGACAGGTGAGCTCACTCTGGGAGGAGAGAAGGCTAATTACTGAGATTGCTTTTTTCACTTGCCTTGTGTGGGTTTCGAAAAACCACATACATGTTCATCTAAGTCCACACCATTCATCTATTATTATTATAAGAATGTTATTGCTTATAATTTATATATATACATGTATATACATGAAGAATGTTTCCAACACCTTGTTGAATCTAGAACTATCTAGAACCCAGTACTAGTAAGGTGTACCTAATAAAGTGGCTGGTGAGTATATATATGTCATATATGGAAGCATATACATAATGTATCTCACTTACTGTCACTATGTTATAGGTAAGAGTTGTATAATAAATAATTCTTTTCTGCTGCAAGAACACAGTTGATGATGGTTTTCCGGGGGTCCCCCACAAAACATACAAAACGTGTACTCTTTAGTTTGACCCATGTCCCAATCTCTAACATGGAGGAGGCATTGTTCATTACTTTTAATGCAACCAGTCAGCAGGGGGTGATTGAGTTGCTTTGGCTTCACTTTTGGGGGAGCTGTCATGTCGTCCACCTTTATATACAGTCAATTGTCTTGCCACGGTAAAAACAATAAACTAAAAAAATGTTATCTTTTCTCTCTCTCTATCTTTTTTTGAAGCTGGTAGCTTCCCCTTAACCTGCATGTGTTCCTGCAGTCATGTGGGATGAAAGCGTGCTGTGTGCGTGTGCCAGAACTGGGCTCACTAATCAGACACCCCCCCCCCTCCCCCACCCTCAGGGCCAGCTACCACCACAGATGGAAAGTAATCGTGTGGGAGACACTGTGATAATAATATCCACTATCTCCCGTCCTCAAATGAAGTGCATCAGTGGAAACAAATTTAGTCACTTTCAGTCACAAATATAACAAAGCTGTGACTCTCACAATTGGCCAGAATAATTGGTCAAAATAAATCAGGCTGATACTGTAATCTACAAACACATCGGCAGGGGGACTCTGTATAAAAAAGTTCTGTCGACTTTTGTTGGAGCAGGAGAGGCACTGTAGGAATTTGATTGTTACTGTACATTATGTTTATTATCACACTGAAGCAGGAGTTGGTTTGATACTCCTATTGTCATAACTTAAAGCCCTTACCATGGGTGGAGTTGGAGCAGAGTGTTAACACAGCAGTATATCACAGCAGAAACCTGCACCAAAAAGGCTTTACCATTATCTGTATGAGGAAATGTCACTGGGAGCACAGCCTGTGTTACTTGTCAGCTGTGCAGTTCCCCGTTCGCCTTATCTCGCTTCTCTCTAACTACAACTTCACTCCCTGGCAAGCCCCTGAGAAGTAAAATAGATCTCAAAGTCAAACACAAAAGATTTCCTAAAGGCAGGGAGAAAGATAAACTATGACAGGTGGCTTTTTGGATTAGTCTTGTTTTGCAGAAGTGAGGGTGTGGGATCCGATAAACAAGCTATTTAAATGAAAAGGGGAGGTGGGGGGTAGATAAGGAGGAGGATAATTTCGAAAGCTGTGGTCTAGTTCTCTGCAGAGAGTGTATCAGGAAAGCTCCACAACACTTCTTGCTCCACTGCACACACACATACACCTTATGTGGATGACAAGCTTTTTTTTTCCACCACTCCTTGGATTTGTACGGGCTCACTGCTCTTCGTAATTCCATCTACAGCGTGTGTGTGTGTGTGTATGAGCATGCGCTCCTCGAAAGTCTGTCAGAGTTCTCCGTCACCCTGCCTTTCAAACTTGTACACAAGTAATTGATCAGTTGATCAGTAATCAACAAGTTAATTCATTTTGATCATCGAGTAATCGCTTTGAGTTTTTTTTATTATTATTATTTTCTGGTTTCTTTGCTCCTCTAATGAAAGTAATTAATATCTTTTTAGCCATGGCCATAGCATTTAAGGAGGCCATCCTTGAGATTCACAAACGCAGATTAAAGTTGTCTTTTTTACTATTTTATGGACCAAACAACCAATTGATTAATCACGAAATGAGCAGCCCTAAAACAAGAAAAAAAGGAGAGGTGTTTGAGGATGCTTGTAATTTGATGTTGACTGTATGTGTAGTGCAGCTAATGTTGACTTTTAAGTAACACTTTTCTCTATTTATCATATTAAAGCCAGATGATGTAATGATTATATTCATCTTATTCAGTTTTGAATGATGCCATGCTTGGAAATTTTAAACACTGACATATTGAACTAATTATAACCAAGAGGATTTGCTTCCTCTCCACCATCCTGTAAACATAGTGGAAGTGATTATTTTACCATCTGCTATTTTTAAACACTTTGAAAACTTCCATCTGTATTTGTGCTGCAGATAGACGGTCCTCATCTTGTTGTGTAACATAAGAAATCCACTGGATTTCCCACTCAACCAACTCAACTGTACTTAAAATATAATGAATCGTTTTGTTTCTGTTTGTGATCTTAGCTGCTCATAAAGCATCTTTAACCTCAGAAGTGGACGAGATGGAGGTCGCTCCCTCTCTCAGCGAGGAGCTGGAGGTCACTGAAGGTTTTGGGAAGCTCTACCCCAGCACCCAGGAGTCCCAGCAGCAGGAGGAGCAGAGCGACGACGATCAGGACCTCACCTCGGGTGTCATCTCCAGAAAGGAGCTGGAGAAAGGACGGCTGTCAAGAGACGGTAAATATAAACAGGACTCTGCTTAGACTTAGAAAAAAGTTGGAGTTCTACTCATATTTACATTTGTACGAGAGGTTGGGCTGTTCCTGCTGCCCTCGCTCCTCTCGCTGCTGTGAGCGCAATGCATGATGGTTAAAGTGCACTTTGATGTATGGTATAAAAAAGTTACATTGTATATAATAGGGATTATTGAGTGATTTCAGACACAGGCCATGCTCAGACAGACCAGGGTGAACTACTTTAGGTGGACATTTTTTACCTCACTGTTCTGTACAAAAGCTACAAACACAGAATGACAGAGGGTCATTTTCAAACAGTGGAGACGTGCACAGAGCTGGATCGACAGCTGTTTGTGTAGGAGAGCTGGATAAGTTGAAGTGCCGCTACATGTCACACCTCTAAGTTCTGTGCGAGCACACACTGTCTGCATCACATCGCCTTTGTTGAGTTAACTGTAAACAAGCAGGGGGTACATAATGGAGGATCTCTTGACAGCAGCTTTGCACAATAAAGTTTGAACCAGCCACCCTGATAATCAGAAATACATTACAAAGTGATTTTCTTTGAGTTGTCTCTTCCGGTTTGATTTGCAGAATAGAATGAATGACATTTGAACAAATGTTGTCTTGTATTGAAGAGGCTGAACAATGAAACATACAGCAGCTAAATAGGCACAAGCACGTACTGTATACCCCAGGAGATGATGAAGTGCAAAACAAGGGTAAAAGGAGAGGGAATATGTAACATGTGTCAGGTGACCAGAGACAGAACTTCTGGATGTGTGCAGTTTGGTAAAACTAAAGAGTAATCTGTTGTGTTACTTTTTGTCCTTCCTCCTGAACACATTGTTGATATGTCCAGATATGTTTTCCATACAAATAATGTTACACATCAGCTGAGACCGATACGCCCAAGTCACATCTAAAATTAAACTGCAGAGATCAATAATCACCTCATCGGCTTTAACGTCTTCAGTCTCTCTTCTTTAAAACACTGAGCTCTGAGTTTACCTGTGTGCACTGTAGCTATACGCAGCTCTGTGATCCTTTGTACTTGTTTTTGACACACATCTTTTTTTCCTCTCCTTTTTTCTCTTTTTATATCAGAGATGAAACGGATGTCTGTGTTTAAAAATTATGAACCTGGCGAGCCGACCTGCCGACTGTACGTGAAGAACATCCCAAAGCAAGTGGATGAGAAAGTAGGTGCCTTTATAGAACTTGACCCACTTATCTTTAAGTTGTTAGTTATTTATTGCTTAAATCCATTATGTGTATTCCGATTTTTGTGTTTTTTTGGAAATCAGATATAAATGTCAAGATCCGTGGCATCAACAATGTAATTATAATAATGTATGCGTTATTTACCTTCCAGGAGTTGAAGTACATATACGGGAGATACATCAACCCTTTGTCAGAAGACGAGAGAAAAATGTACGTAATCAGATATCCAGATGATCACGACTTTTCTTTCTTTTTTTATCAATATGCTTTGCGTGTCTCTTTGCTCCATTTTCTCTTCCGGAGCTATTTCTGACTCGAGCAATTTGTCGCCTCCTCTTGAGAGATGTTAGTAATTCATGCTGACTGTGTGTTGTGTTATTAATAAGTATCTAACCTGACGTCTAGATCATGAGGGACATTTATGTTTGCGCATCAGCACTACTTCAAATGAATCGTCCACCTGAGTCATCAAACGGCGCTTATGTTGGGAGAAGGCCAGACTCTGAACTCAGATGTCGGTGATAAACAGGAGGGTGTAGCTCTGCCAGAGAAACAGCTTGTCCTCTGCTAACCTGACTCTAAATTGTGTCTTTTTGACCCTTTCAGAGTTACTGCAATTTATTTTATTTTCATAAAACATTATATGCAAACAAATGTTTGTCGAAATCATAACCTTGACAATACCAGTTCCTATCCTAACCCAAAAATCAGTTTATGTGTCATCCAAACACAAAGGCAGACCGCACAGAGCTATAACACTTACAATTAATGCTTGGATACATCTTCGCTTCAAAGGTTAGTAGTTTTTGGTTCAGTGTGGAAAACAAATAAATGTGAAGGAACATTATAACAAGCTTCAACCTTTTTGTGCACATGCTTCACGCCTCTGTTTTCTACAGCTGAGTGTCCTCTCACATCTGCAGCCAAAAACAAACCTGTGGTATTTGTTATCTCGCCTGCTCCACCAGTAATAGACACACACTGGTGATGTTGCAAAGTAGTTTTTGTGTCTGCTACTTCTGCACATACTGCACAATTTTGACACTCTTTTTGTTCAGTGTTATTTATAATTTAGCAGAAAACTATAGCGCTCAAAGTATTACCCCTAAGAGAATCTGTACGCCCTGGCTCCACATTAACCCTGTTAAATTAAGGAATATATATATATATATATATACTTTTTTTTCCCCCTCTGTGTTCCAAACCCCACCTAAAATAATTGTTTTTTCTCATCCAACACAGTAGCTTTTTAAAAATCGTCTCCAGAGTGGATAAATCTTAAAAATGCCGTCTTGCTGTTTCAGTGCTGGTGATAAAAAGCTAAAGGCTCAGTGAGGAGGGGGTTGGAGGTTGTGCAGGAGCAGAGTTAACAGGGTCTTTCCATCACAGCTTATCTTTTATGTTTATGTACAGACATTCAGGTGAAATTACAGTTATAAAATATACATTTTTCTATTTTATTTGTTCCGTTCTGAAAAGTTTAAATGAGAAATATGTTGTGAATATTGGTGTGTTGTTTTTAAAGATGCACAGTTTTTTTCTTGGCAAAGAAAAAAAGATTTACCTGGAATCACTAAGTAAATCCACTTTAAGTTGAGTATTTTTCATTATTTAAATGAAAAATAATCAAAAAACTGACAATATGCTGACTATCTGCACAGCCCTCAAAGACACGTACTTTTACCTCAGTAATCCTATGAACAATATGTTTTGTGGTTCTGGTCTTGGGGTTACATTTTTCTTCAGTTTAGTAATTTACATTTATCACTGCCTATTTGCCGTACCTCCAAGTTCTTGCCCTGTACATGTGATTGAAGCTGCTAGATGCCTGAAATTCCTTCGGGATTAATTAAGTATCTATCTGTGGATCTGTTGTGTTGAATCAGTGATGATGATGATGATGATGTGTCCGTGTCCCTGCTTCGCTGTTCTTCCTCAGGTTTGACATTGTGTTAATGAAGGAGGGGAGGATGAAAGGGCAGGCCTTCGTAGGACTCCCCAGCGAGTGGAGCGCAGAGAAAGCCCTGCGGGAAACCAACGGCTACATTCTTTTTGACAAACCCCTGGTGGTTGTATCCTTTTATCCCTCGGGTTGAAACTCGGAATAAGGTTTGGGTTTTTTCAGTGTGTTGAGTTGCAGACATACATATATATTAGTCAGGTGTTGATTTGTAAAATATAAATAATGTCTTCTAAAGATATGTAATTGACACTCGGGGCCAAAGATGATGTATCAGAGAGAAAAACTGCTAAATTACATGCATGCATCGTTTCCTCTCAATCGCTCACAGGAAGGAATCAGTTCGAAACCATTACCAGTAACTGTTACATAGAGAGGTAAATTCAGAATACAGACATTAAATGGTTTCTGAGAAACTATCATCCTGGGGTTAGATTTCCTGAGAAAAGCTTTGACAGCTGTGCAGGTACCACCATAATGTGCGTTCTGCTTTGTGCAAGACCCAATTTAGATCCCCTGTCATGATTTGCTCAGTGTCGGCCTGACACTGCTGTGCATCCTCAGTTAGCTGGAAGATAAAAAACTGCTAGTTTAAAGTTTAAAGGTTTTATCAACAAACAGCTCTTCAGCGGCAGAGCCTGACACTTCTGACCCCCCCCACCCCCTCTTCTTCAACCTCTGGCATGGAAGGGCACTTTCTTTATTCTGTGTGAACAACAGTTGCTGTCATTGGAAAAAGGTCAGACTCTTACAGGGTCCGTTTTGGCCAGTAGTCTTGTGGCATTTATGAGCAAACAGCTGCAACCATTTGTCAAGTTAAGTTCATGTGAGGTGGCGAATGTCGAAAAGAAAGAGGGCCCCTGTGGCTCAAAGCTGCTGCGGGAGTAAAACATGACTTTATACGAGTATAAATGATCAGACTCTGAAGCGGCGCTGAAAGAAAAACTGGTGTGCGGTTGGGGTTTGTAGTTTCTGTAATACCTCTGGTGTATTACATCTATAGAAAGAAAGGTACATTTATAAATGGGAGCAAATAATTTTTTAATGAAACCTCATGTCTTCCAACTACATCATCGTCATTACACACGCATACAATGTATAATAAAAACAATATCTTGATTTCAATTAACATTTCTCAAAAACAAAGTTACAAAGTGCTTTACAAAAGTAAAATACACATATAAACATAAAAACAAATAAAACTGTTATAAAAGAATAAAAACACTAAATATGTGACAGAAATATAAGCATGACCTCCCGATACAATAATAAAAGTAAACATAGATTCAGGGAATGCACAGATAAAACTACGTTTTAAGTTTGATTTCAAAAGAGCGTGCCAGTCAGCCAAAGCTAAGTTATCCAGGTAGTCCAGCAATGAGCAGTTTGTCCAGTAGTAGTACACACACCTTTACAACAGAAACATTGTATGAAGTCGAGGCTTCTTGTCTGTTTCTTTGTGTGTGTCCCTCTCATGAGTGTTCTCTGTTGATGGGTTGCTGCCCACCTTTGATCACAGGGTTTTTAAATGTATATAAATGTCACATTGCAGAGGCATCTCAAAAGATTGACGTATGTAAGCATGGGCCCTGTAAGGTCTAAGATGGTTTGAAACATTCGACCAATACAAGTTTATTTTATATTTATTTATTTTTAATTTGGAAAAATGGGATATTAAAACCAGCATCAATGTGTTTCATCAAAAAACAGTCCTATGATTTAGACCTTAACTATAAATCCACAGCAGTTTGCCAGATCTGCACGACCAAAACAAGACAACCCGGAGACCAAGAGAGGTCAGAAACAGCGATGAACTCAACGGGTGAGTGAGACGTAGATTTTTGAAAACAGCAAAACGATGAAAAAAAAAAAATAATTCTACTGTACCTCTGTGTATCTGTATGTGAACAAAACCAGGCCTGATAATCATTGTAATGGTGTTTTCTTTTACGTTTGTGTTTACGCTTTATGTATTCAAGAAACCAAGGCTTGATATTGTGGCCCTGCAGGAGCATTTGTATCCTTATTGTGGCATATCCTTTGGAAGATAAAAACAATCAGAAGGCAATGTGGGCAGTTTTTTGTAGTCATCACGCACAGTTGGATTTCAAACAGCAGTCTAAATTTAAGGACTCAGTGCCGAGCTTTGTTCCTGATTCTATTCTATTGTGTTGTTGTCTTGTTTTGTTTACCTGTGCTATTTTAGGATTCTGTATAAACTTGTCTTTACAATGTTCTTGTTTGACTGAATTTCAGGTGATGGTCGTCAGCCCGTCGTCCACTTCTTCTTTTGTTATTTAATAAAGTATTTTATTAAAATAACTTGTACCGTGTTTTCTTTCCGTCAAACAGATGTCACAATTTATGTGTGTATATGACACACAACCATGACTGATTATCGTTAGTCTTCAAAATACAGACTGGGTAAAGGTAGAGCTGTAGATTAGCTGCGTGGCAGATGCTGGGCTGTCAATACAATGGTAAACCCACATTACTGAGGAGACGACAAACAAACCAAACTCACTGCAGTGTGTGGGAAATAACTGGGACTGGGTTCCTTTGCATTTTCAATCCCTGTCTGGCCCCGTATGTGTGATTGTATAGAGTAAACCTCAGGGGGTCGACTCCCCACTCAGCACCAGCCACATCTGACTGCTTGTCAGTCAGAGCACCAGGGTCTGTGATTTTTCAGGATCACTTACATCTACTGATGGCTTGATGACATTGTAAGTATCAACAGCGCATTACGCAATGGCCACATTTGTCTTTATAAGAAAATCCTATCACCGTGTGTCATCTCCTGACAAACCATTAGTCTGTTTCTCTGGGCGTCTGAAGCTCAGGAGCCAGAGCGGGTCATCCACTATCCAGAAAGTCAGTGGTTTGACACAAAGTGTCCTTGTGCAAGATACTGAGCCCAAATTGCCCCTGATGTTTGATGTGTGATCTCCACGAAGGAGCACTGAATGAATGTGTGACTCGAAATATCAGCTCTAAAGTGCTTTGAGTGGTCATCAAAACTATAAAAGTGCTGTAAAAATACAGAGCATTTACTCTTCTAAAGCTGGAGTGACGATGCTTGCTTGCAACAGTACTATCTTGCAGAGGCTTTTATTTTGGAAGTAAATATGACAGATTTACAGTGCATAGACACTGTGTGGAAACCCTCAGAAACACAAAGGACAGAGAACAAGATAAAGACGAGCCTGCCCCTGATTTTGTATTTTTGCAAATCCTGTTGGCTCATAGAGGTCATGACCAAAGCAGCGAACATGAAGGAATTATTTATGAAACAAATGGCCTGACTGTTAACTATCACTACTACTATTACTAATCACTACTACTCCTGTCTACTATTATTACTTAATTACTAAAATACTACTATTCCCCTTCTCTTTCCCTGTGTGCCCTGTCTTTATTTACTGTATCGTCAAAAACTAAATTATACAACAGAAACACAATATATAATGTGTAGGTCAGTAGGATCTGCAAGGTAAGTCTATTTTATATATGAATTATTTATAATGACATTTTGGGGGAATTTGAATTTCAGTTGAAGTAGTGGGGCTCAGGGGCTTTTAAAAAAAGTTTGATTATGGAAACCCACTTTAGCTCAAATTACAAAGACATTTCTCCAGATTTCACACATCAGCACATTTATCTCATTATGCATCAGACTTTACAGCTTCTCTGAATCAAAATCCTTTTTTCAAGTTTGACCAAATTGCATTCATGTTTGAGTTACTTCTCATCTGAGGGATCTGTGGCTGCAAAACCAAACTAACTTCTAGGTGTCAAGACTCGTGATGGAGCTGCAGCACTTTGGATCCCATTCAGAAAACTCTGTGAATATTACCACCCTAAAATATTGTTTGTGAATTCAGCCATGACACCACAGGACATTCTTGATAAAGCACAAGCATCAGCCCAGTTTGTTCAGATGTTCATATCTGACTTAATTTTTAAGAAATATGTTGGAAAATCGATTTAATTACTTATATTAATTGTCCTGAATATTCCTCCTCTGCAAATCATGAGTTCTGTGCAGATGAATACGTCATGCATCACACTGTTTGATGACATCTGGCCTCTAATGTGGCGATGATGTCGTTGATTTGACGTTGCTTTAATATGCAGATGCAACAATGACGGGTTAATGAGCTGCGATTGACCTCGGCATCCTCAAGAGGGGGAAATCACTGTAATTAAACAATTATCTGAGCGTCCTTTAATTGCAAGTTGAGGGCTGAACGTGAGTCAGCGTTTATTTCACATCTCATAAACCTCATCATTAACCTTTCAGAGGTGCAGCTTTAATTCACTGATTTACCACGACGGTTCACAGAATTAGTCGGATTCAGGTTTGGGGAAACATCCATTACAGATTTTTATTTTTGTGCAAAATATGTTTGTAGTTCATTAAGTCGCAGCCCTTCTCCTGAGCTCGGCCTCTCTCTGGTTACCATCCAGACACACCGGGTTATTAATCACATGTGCTCGTCTGCTCCGACCTGCAGCGCATACGTCAACGCCAGTGTGAGGGAGGAGTTCCCATCT
The DNA here is from genome assembly GCF_024713975.1 of Paralichthys olivaceus. Lineage (NCBI taxonomy): Eukaryota > Metazoa > Chordata > Actinopteri > Pleuronectiformes > Paralichthyidae > Paralichthys > Paralichthys olivaceus. Next base: position 9,621,530 of record NC_091109.1, on the reverse strand, counting down.
GTGCCCCACTTTGCCCGCCATCTCAACGATGACAAATGTGCCCCCCGCAGTGGAAATATTGAGAGTTACCGGGACATTTATCAGGTAACATTTGAGCAATATGAAAGATAACCTTTTGTAAGTGGACGCAGATAAAGATGTATGTTCCGCCTTTTCCCTGCACCGACTCTGTCTCTCTAATACCCAGATGTAAAATCATGGAAATACGTTTCTTATTTTGGGTTCTTGCAGGTGTGTGGACTGTTTAGTGGATGGAGTTGGACTTTGCCGGCTTTAAAACACATGTGGCCCCATTTCCTGTCTCCACATTCAACATTAATTTCTGCCTTTATGCAGGATTACATGTACAAATTGAGTGTAACGTTTACTCATAATGCTGTGGAAACTTTTTCTAAAAAATGCCAGTAAAACTCATGGCAACATCAACATGCCTCAGGCCATAAGGTCTCTCCAGACACTTCCAGTGACAACACCTATGTGTGAGTTTGCCTCTGGGCTTCAGTGCAACGTGGAAACTGAATTTTAATGCCTCCACAAGCTGGTGTAACTCACTGTCAGTCAGTCTGTTCCCTGTGCCACTGAGACACTGTCGCTGTGAACCTTGTTGTGCTGGTTGCTTTGGGTTTAGACGTGTTGGTGAGGTACTGTGGTCACGTCGGGGAGAAAGGCTTTATCGGATACACAGCGATCAACTTGACCACTTCAAGCAAATGTCCATACACAGAGATGCTGGCTATCGAGAATTGTGAGAATCAAATTTTGTTAGATGCCAGAGTATAGAGGGATCTGCAGCAGCTACTGTCAGTACAGTAATAAACAGTCAGGTGCGGAAGGCATCAGCTAACACCTGCATGAATGTGATTAGACTATGATGCATGAATGAAACATGTTTGATTTTATTTCATCAGATGAGTCATAGTTTTTTTTTTTAATTATTTAAAATGATTTCTCTGTCTGGTGGGTGGGGTTGCATCGTGAAAACAAAATGTAATGTTAGTGTTTCATCCCGTCTCACTGATCAGTGGAAGAGCTTTATTAAATGAAGGAACACTGTGTATAAAGATGGATGACATGTCCGCTCCCCAAAAGTGAGGCCAAGGGTCTCTATCACCCTCCGTTGGTTGGTTGTAGTCTTTATATACGGTCTATGGTTGTAGTATAGGTCTCAAATCCTGCCTCTTCTATGTTAGTTGATAAGACATTCTCAGTGAAGTAAACTGAATGTAATCAATATTCATTTTATCATTTTTACCAAATATTTCTAGCAGAAATATTAGATTTTAGTTAAGAGCATTGTAGCCACCAGAGGGAGTAATATCAATATATTTAAAGGAAGCACACAAGATCTAAAATGACAAAAACGAAAATCTACAATCAACCAATAAGGATCGAACGAAGTACAATTCACTATTTACATGGAATACAAGCAACAATATGTAACTTTTACTGATCAACAGCGCCCTCTACAGTATCACATGCTTATTAATTCGGTCTGGCTGTGTGCAGTGGTTTTCAAGTTAGAAAAAATAATCTGTTAATTACTGCGTAATGCCATTCACTGAATTAAAACACAACTATTTGGTTGATATTACCCATGATCCCTGGCTTCCTGAAAGTATCTGGCTCATTATTAGAGAGAAATATATGCGAGGTAAGATGTGTGAGCAACGCAATGCAACGGAACCACAAAACAGTTTGGCAAAGCTTGACGTCACCCCATTAAAGTGAAAGAGCACCAAGTGGTTAACACGTCCAACGTAAATTGAGCTAACACGCTACTGGCTGTAGCTCTGTGTGTAGCATACAGACGTGAGAGGTAAATCAATCTCGTAATTTAGCTCCTCTCATAAGACAGTAAAGATAATTTGATCACCACGGTCTGAACATTTAATGAGTGGATCAGTCGGCACAGAGTGATGATGAACAAAGAAAAACACAGATGTCACATCCTGTACTCTGAGGCTGGGACGCAATCAAGGTGCATTTTTCTTGAAAGGCTTTAAATCTCCGGCTGCACACTGACATCAATAAACAGCAAAGCTTTTGTACACGTTCACCTTTAAATGATGAATATCCTGTGGGGGTGGTTTACTACACATTGATCATGGCCGGGGCCACAGAGGTCGCTGACAGGTAGGATTGTATTCACTGCGTGTCATCAGTGTGTCGGTCGAGTCTGCACTCAAATACACATTCAAGACTGCAGTTTGTCTGAGGCTCACTGACGGGGAATCAGTGATAAACTTTCAGCCCCTCTTAAGAAATGCTGCTGCAGATGTGCCTCGGTGCTTTGCAGCTGCTTTGACCGCCTGCTGAGACGTTTATTGATGCTATTTATGCAATTCATCAGAGGCTAAATTAAATCATAGGCAAACAGAACAAGCTGTCTGTCCGGACACATCAGATCACGGTATATACAGCACATGAGCTCTTTCTGACACACTGATGAATTGACCTGTGTTTGAACTGAAGCCGAAGCCAGTATGAGCAATTAATGTCGCAGAGTTTTCACAGAATTTCTTTCCTGTCCAGACGAACTTAACTCTGAGCTTTTGCTGACTTTGAGTTGGGGGGGACACAGTGCTTAGTCAACTCCAGAGTGTGTATATGGTCGTCAGTCTTACAAGTCCTTCCGAGAGCAAATGTGTCAATTCTAAGGTATGCTTATTCATTATGAAGAGGGTGATGACTTGACCATTCATATTTCATGCTTTTAAACCCTGCAAGTTTCATGAAGTTGTCCGAATGAGTAGCATTTAAAACTGAAGTGAAGTAATGTGCTTGAATAATTTAACCGAATGTCTTTGATAAGAAATGTCACCAAGGTCATCAGTTTTATTTAAGCTCAGAAGTTTATTTATTAATCTTAATTGCATATATAGCTTCTTTATATGTGGAGCTGTATGCATGGAAATGTAATTGGTACATATTGAATGACATGAAATAATCCAGCTCTCCCATTAGAGCTCTTAATGTTGACTCTTTTTCATCGGAGACTAGTCTCTTCAGAGTTTATGCAGTGGACACAGTGAGAAATCTCTGTCAGTGCTGTAAAGCCTCTATCGGTATGTAAAACAACGCCTGCTGTAAAGTGCTTGTCCCCGCTGCGAGTTGCTTCCTCCCTTTTCTGACATTACACCTCCTTTCTCATAGCTCTACCCTGTGCTGTCCGAGGTGCCAACTAAATCTCAGCCTCATCTTGTCCGCCGTAACCTTGTTTATTCCCAACAGTGGCATTAGCAAAGCTGTAAAAGTATTTATGGGGGTACAAATGTGGGACAGCCAATCTAAGGTAAATCTATAAATCCTGGCTGCTGATTTCTCAGGGCCAGGAGGTGCAGGCCGGTGATCAGTGGAGGTAGAAAGTATTCCCCTGATGACTCTGTGTGACTAACGCACGGAGGCCGAGCAGCATGCCAAAGAGCGCTATGGTGACACTGTTGTGCTTTTAATATGGCCAAGCTGGCCTTCGCCTCTGAAGTGAGACGCCGCCTGGCTATCCATCTACCATGAGCTGGTATCATTAGCCAACACCCAACAGGGACCTGACTCAGCAGTCGGTGGGTGTTTGTGTGTGTGTCACATTTTGTCCTTGGCTTATTTAGAGATTGTAGCTACAAAGACCAACAATTATTTTTAAAAAGCGTGCTGCAGAGTACAAACATATGTACGAGTTCTGTGATTTGCTCTGCAGTAAGTGGGACTTACTGCTCCGACAAAACCACAGCCACCACCACATTTCAACATTTTTTGAAGTGTTTATGGCTGACGTGTTTGCCTAGAGCCACCAACTCACACATCGAGCAGACACGGCGAGACATTAGAATTAGTTTGCAGTCATGTTTTTAGGCCACTTGACAAATGTAAATTCAATATTCCCTCTTTGAACTTTGCTCTCCACCAACTCTTAGAACATCTAGGTCCTGCAAGGCTGCAGGACGCTCCACCCCAGGGTGCTTTGTAAGCTATATTGTGTTGTATGTGTCTATGGGGGGTGAGGACAGTAGCTCAATCTCTTCCTGCAGAAAGTTCAGACATCATGAAAACAGCAAAAGTACTGGACTTATAGTTTTCTGTGTGTTGATCGTAGCACATTCACAACTTCAGCAAAGAATCAAGAAAATACCCCATTTATTATTTAATATGGTTGTATTGTCTTTTGCTAAGGAACCAAGAAACTAGCAGAATTATGCAGCTCATTAGCAGGACAGCTAACCTAGAAAACTATTGCAGCTAGATGACTGGCCCTTATTCATATATAATAAGCTGATGCACATAACATGAATAAAATATTAATATAAAATATTCTTTTGCTAGGTTTCAGTGGTTAGGTGAGGCCTCGTAACAAGAAAGCATTTGTCACCAAGTTTTACGGCCTTTGTCTTTTAGCATGTTTGTTTGACATCGAAAAGAAAAGGGAACTCTAAATTGGTCGGAATGCAGTTGTTTGTATCACTGCAGTGACTGAGTGCCACATTCCCCAGGGCTTTTCTCTGCCTTCTCTGGAGCCCTGTGGGTATAGATGGAGATATCAATAATAACTGGTAAAGCTAAAGGGTGACAAGGGAAACTTGGAGTGAAGTGAAGCGCTCAAGGTAACAGACAAATGTTAGGAGTGTAAGCCCCAGCAGATACAGCAAGGAATCAGTGTTGTAATGAGAAAAACTTCAGGCACTTGTTTACAATTACACTTGATTTTAACATGAGGCCTGTTAAGGCAAAAATAAAGTATAGATAAAATAATTGAAATATTTTTAAAAATTGCATCCTTTAAAAAGAATTTATAACATTTGGACTTCATTACATGTTTAAAGGCAGCTTTACAAAGACAGTACCAGTGTTTGCTAGAAAACTGTGTAGAGGCATTGATCCATCTTATGGCAGAAGAAAGTTAAAGACTACATCGCCCCAACTTCAGTCAGACTCGTCTCCTCTTTCAACCTTGTGCTCTTCTTGGTATCGTGCAGGGAGGCAGCTTCCATCAGCTCCCATCTCTAATAAGATTTACAGAGAGTGTAGCAGAGAGAGCAGGGTGATATGTCTTGGGAGCTCTATCCTCAATATTGGCAAGGAAATCAATGTGGTGAGTAAACCTTACCAGCACAGTTTGCAATCAGCTGCTAGGCTAAAAGTAATCACTGAATTGAAATAATCCTGAAGGGCTTCCCCACTGTAGCAGAGTTAATAACACATGAGTCATCCAGACCTACACCTTGAATTAGATATTAATCCTTGTATCAAGAATAATTACCAGGAACGGTCAGGAAACTGTGACCTTGCAGAGCCAGTCTCTCTAGTTGACTAATTTCAACATTCAACAGATGCCTCATTCCTGGATGTGTTTTCAGTGACGCAATTTGCTCTGGGATAATGCTGTATCTTTCACTGCTTAATTATTTGCCCTGCACTGTCAGGGAACGGTCCCTTGGCAGCCAGGAACCTCATCATCAACATTTTCTCACTTGTTTACATTAATCCCATCTAGATACCCACTCATTCCCATGGCAGCTCCTCGTAATTCTGCTCTATTGTCATGGTTTTGATAGACAGTCGGCTAAACGCCTGCTAATTAGCCGTGAATATGAGCTGCGTGCTGTTCTGGAAGTTCTTTTCTAATGCGCCGTAATAGAAGTCAGGTCATTTGTTAATACTACAAGGGCAGATTGAAAGGCCTTATGTGTACACACTCCCATTAAGCTCTCACATAAGTCCTGGCTCTTTGCCGTTTTATTATTTAGGAGCTATAGCCAGCAAAGCAGGACACTCTGTGGGGAGGACCGGTTGCACATCACTTCAGGGATGTGATGAGCCGTCTGGTGCTGCTCTCGAGTCCGTCTCGGTTTGGGGGGAGATAAAGGATACTCTCCAGTGAAGTCTGTCTGCCAGTCAACTGCCAGACAGCTAGGTCAGGTTTTTGTCGATGCCTCAGCCATTTGTGTTTATGAGAGGTGAAGTGGAGTTCTGTTTGTCTGGATTGTGAGCTCTCTCTCGTCTGCCTCCGCAAAGGTAGTTGAAAAGTAAACATTCCGTTTTTTCCATGTCGTAGTGCCAGAGGTGTCTGATATAATTCATCACTCAAACGTATTAACTCACTGATGATAACTAACTGTTCTTGTTTCTGAAGACCAAAGTTGTCAAACATTACCATTGGCGAGATATTATCTTTGAAGAACCTAGAATTCCAGGAGCTTCTCTGGTGTAAGGTGGTGTAAAGATTGACAACTTAACCTCACCTAGTGGCTGGGTGCAGTACAGGTCATAAATACTGCTTCCCTCATGTTAGTGGTTTGGACATGGACCAAACTAAAAAGTCAACACATTTTCTTCAAGGAGTATTCAGTGGGACCTTGCAAATCACACTCCAAATGCTCCAGATGGCTGTGTTTATATCTGTAATAATTGTTTTTTTTCTGGAGCTTGTACTTGATTAATGCTAATGCAGTGTATGTATAAGAATAGTTCATGATATCACTTCAGTAAGAAAACAGGGAGACACTGACTGTGTTTGGGATCTGTTGTATGCATGCAATCTGTCCTCTCATGTTAAATCTTATAGAGACTTATATCAGTTGTGATAGCAGACTCTAGAAGGGCTTTGTAAAAAAAGTGGAAATATTGTCCTGTGTCATCATTCATAGGTGATACAGTTTGACATTCTCTTGTCAGTTGTGTGAAAGTTGAAATCATGTCTCCAGGAGCACAAGCTTTCATATGTCAGGAGACCTGCAAGAGGAAGTGACCTGCACATGCATTGTTGAAGCTTTGAGGCGTTCTTCAAAAACATGTGAAAACATAAATTCTGTCAAAATACCTGCTGCATTGTTATATTCAAATTTATGTTCAACTGAAAACTTCCCCCCCGATGGAGAGGCTGTTGTTGACTTTGATTTTCAGTACACTCATATTGTGGCTCCAGGGCTGCAGCAGGTTGAGATTTTGTTACATTGCACTGACCAACGAAGAACTTCTACCAGAAACTCTGTGTACTCCTACAGGCAAGGAAGAAATAGTTGGTATGTAGTGGTCGTCTTTCACTGACTGCGGATACAGACTGTGTGTGTTTGAAAGACAGAGATGTCAGCCTCAGCTCCCACCTGCTTCCTCCTTTGATATTGACACAGGGCTCCCATTAGTTAAATGCAGTCTCTGGGTCTGACCATCAAGCATTCCTCTCATCGCTCGCGGCTCCTACATGTGAGTGGGAGTCCTCTCCTTGGCCCTGGGTCTGTAAAGCAGCAGTAATGATCATGGAGAGCCGGGGCAGCACATCCATCAGTTGCACCGCTGAACTAACGGCACATCAGACGAGCGGGCGTTCCTCACCCCCTGTCTGCCGCGTGTTTGATAGCGGTTGTGTGTTTACATAGATGCTGCTGTGCGGAGCCGTGGATGCATGGTGGGGCCTCACTGCATGGTGCTCTCGGCAGTAGGTCCCAGTGTGATGTACAATAATGACCTGTCAGAAATGTGGGCCTCTGAAAACAGGGATAATCCACAGAGGCTATCTGACTAAATGAATTCTAACAGGAGCCAAGCCGACCCCCTGAGACCCCTGAAAAGCATTATCTATTTCACTGGTCTCTTATCAAAATGGACACAGAGACAGAAGTGCACCAAAATAGCACAGCTTGGCTAGAGGAGGAGGATTTCTGTTGTGGATGCTGCTGTCATTTCATACATGATTATAATTCCTATACATATTTGTTTTGCTTCCATAATTGCTCCATTTTTCTACACAGTTTTTTGTAAAGTCAATACCTCAAAGAAGAATTACTTTATTTTTTAACATTTAATAGAATTTATATTACATTATTATCGAAGGCAGGATTTGTATTGTTCAATCTCAAGCCTCATTATCCAGATGAAGTGAGTCTATATACATGGTATCACCTTCCTTTCATTGCATAAAGATGACTAGTTGCTGTCAGGGGAGCAGTCGTAGCGAAGCTGTTTGCTATAACAAATAATTGATTAAAATTAAAGCTGCATCAGGCAAAAGAAATTCAAGTCAAAGTCAAAATGCATCTCAATGAATTCTGAAGTGGAGCTGAAAGAGCATCACACCCAATCTCACTGAGACACAGAAGCCTCTTACTTAAACCACATATTCAGTAAAGAAAAAATAATATGCTTGAGTCATGTGCCCAACTTTAATTTAACAGAATCATTTGTTTTTGTCACTCTAACATCAAACTGTGATGGAATCTGAACCTTTTTCTGACTATACACTGCTGAACATATATAACAAATATTGTGTTGTTGGATTTGTTAGTTTGAGTTGTGATCATTAGACTGTAAAAATGAAACTGCCAAATGGAAATCTCTGTTTACATCAGTTATCTAAGTACTAATTACAACGTGGCTATATGGGATTTTGACTGTATAAAAAGATGGATGACATGACAGCTCCCCAAAGTGAAGTCAAACCATGTTGATTGCCCACTGGTGGCTGGCTGCTCAAAGATGCTGCTCAAAGATTGTTTCTGTCATTTTTGGTATAGTTGTTATCACACCGATAACCGATAAGTTTGGTTTAATTAGTATTTGATGACAGATGTGGTTGTGATTGGTCAAACTCTACTCTTGGCTTCCTTTGGAGGAAGTGGAGACGGGTCGTCCATCTTTATATACAGTCTTTGGTACAAACCCAAGCAGTACAAATAGCCACACATTCAGTGACATGATAAAAAACAACACTGCTACATCTTAGCACAAACACGCCAACAGAAACATTGGCAGAAAAGTAGGAACATTAGTTGAAAGTGTCACAAAATGTTTTTTAAGTGTCCAAACCTGTCTTCAAGCCTGACTCACCAACACTTGCTGAACCTGTTGGTGAAATCCTTGAAAAAAGAGAGGTTTAGGTCTTCAGGGCAAGAAGAGTAGACAGTGTGCAAACATAACATTGAAAGATTTCTTTGTGATTAAGTCCTTCACATATTTAAAAAAATAGAAATGATCTGCAGTCGCTCTCAGTCTCCTGTGAAGTGGATATTACCTTTAAGACGCAGCCGTTGGCTGTGTCAGCTGTGCCTTCCTCTCAGATATAAGTGACGTGGAGTCTGAAGCCTCAGTCTGCCAAAATTACTTTCTGATGGAATCTTCACCCTCATAATAATCCCATTCAGTCCAATAATCATCCCACATATATGGCTCTGAGTGTGAGTGAACCTAAACTGTCACCGTTCAATTAGACACAGATTTTGATCTCCCCGGAGGCACGGCACGTCAAGCTGAGTGATACAGCCATCACCCTTGAAGGTGAAAACCGTCCGCTGCGTGAATGGAGACCTATTGTCTGGAGGACTGACAAGGGTTGATGCAACAGGCTGAAGTGAGTTAAGGCCCTCTCACACACACACACACACTCTTGCACTGACACACTCCCTCTCTTCTTACCACTCGTCCGCCCTCCGTCCCCAGAGAGGATATTTTTCATGCTTTCAAACCACCCGGCAGTGACAAGCCTCTGACAACCGCTTCTTACTGTGACACCTTTGTGGGTCCAGAGGAGGCCTCCGCCGCAGCGCCTCCTTTGACGGGCATTCTTGAGAGATAACACATTATACCGCTATAACGTCACGTTTGATTGATTGATTTGCACCAGGCAAACTTTTAGGAGTGATTGATGCCATGGAAGATTTATTAATCTTTTAAGGAGCCCCACTGCAAATCTATGGAGGCTGGATTGAAGTGTAAGTCTGAAGTGGAGGAACTACTCCTCCAAAAAGTTTTAGTTCCCATTAGCAAATCTTAAAGTCTGATATTATTAATACATGTGCAGCAATATTAACACTGACAAAGGAAGATGGTGGAAAATAAATGAAATGTGTGTGTACCTTAAAATAGCAGCTTAGTTAAAATGAATTTGATTGTTCTCTGACTTGTAGTCGGGAGAATGTTTCCTCTTTCATTCTCGCTCTTCACAGCTGTTCTTGTTCAATGTAACTTCAGTGAGTACGACCTCTCCTGTGAGAAGCGAAACATTTGTGTGACACGATGTGGCAAAAGCAAATAAGCTCTGAGAATGAAAGTCACAAGACTCAGGTCTTCACACTGTCCCGAGCTCCCAGGTAGCAATGGACATGACAATCATCCAGACACAGCTCTTGGAGACGACTGTGAAATTACCTGATCTGTGTTTGCCTGCGGATGGTCTTGTAGACGCATGCACAACAATTCAGCAGCTTTAACCACTTCAGTGGTCCTTTTTTCCAGAGAACAGGTGAAAACTCATGGGTTTACTCGTGCGAGTTATGCCACACAAACATTCATTTTGCGTTTGGTGTGAATACATGATTAGAAGTCATTAAAAGCCAGCGTTTACCTTCAATGTTCCGCACGGAAATATAAAATACCAAGAATTCAAATCAGAGTTTGGTGCATTTGTTACAACAGCAGTTCTTCAGGTTCAGGAAGCTTGGGATCATGGGTAATATCCATTGCTCTGTTGTGTTCCAGTCTGTTTAATAACCACATTTGGCTGCAGAGGATACTGATAATATTTTAGGAAAAATATGTTTTTTTTTATCAGTAGAATAAGATGTTTATAACAAAGGCATACAAATATCATACTCCATAAAACATATTGCCACAATCCCTTTAATCTTATATACAGTTGTCACAAGTAAAGCTTGATTAATATAGTTATGACCATTATTCTAAGAACACTCTCCTTTTCCTGTGTTTAAAAAACCAAACACTTTCCCTTCCTTCGGAAAGGTTTCATCCAGATGATATGAATCTACAGAGAAGATAATGGAGATTCTTGAAGTCCTCCCTGAAAGAGTCAGATTAGATTGACAAGCAAGATTAGATGACAACATAGAGTGCATTGTTTTTGGCGCTTTTTTCTCCATCGCAGACTCACACACTGTCCTGTCAGGTTTATTGTGTGACACCAGTAATTCTTGGCTGACTGACAGATGATGATATGATCCATGGTTCATTTGCGCAGTAAAGACTTGGACGAGACCTGTTTTACTTGTTGGAGACTAACTGCAGTTTGAACTGTTTTTTTAAGGGCTGATTAACTTAGTAGAAAAAAATCACTTAAAATCTTGTTATAAAGGTCTGACTGGTCTACATGTCTGATCTCCTGCTACGTTATGAACCATCTAGAGAGAGCAGAGTCTATCCTGAAGTGTTAAGGAATATTAAAAAAAATACATAAAATGAATGTAACTAATATATAAAGTCTAAAGACAGGAATAAATATATGCAGTGTGATTATATGTACAGTGAATGTTATTTTGTAAATTTTTTATTCTATACGTAACCCCTTTAAAATGTATTTTGAAGGGCTTCCTTTTTTCTTTTACAATCTGTCATAATGCCTTTGATAGTTCATATAAAGCACTTTGCATTGTTGTTGAATTGTGCGATAAAGCCCTTTGAGACAAATTGTGATTTGTGAATAAGGGCTATACAAATTCAATTTGATTGATTAATTGAAATAAACATACACATGCAATATTAACAAATAACCCACAATACAACACTTCCTGTAGGCTCCAGTAAAGAGAATATCAGATGGCATGTGTCCTCTGTTTTAATAAGACTCCAACATTATCAAGTGTTTCTTGCAGTTTAAAAAGAAAGATTTTGCTACTATTGTGTATTAATGAAAATGGCAGCTATGACATGATGCATGAGAGAAGACGACCACTTCACTGTCATGTATGTGTGGCACTGTTGCCAGTCGATATAATCACATCAGAACTTATTTATATGATTGTAATTATGTTTGTCAATATTTTCACCATTCTGGCTTTTGTCGTTTCTTTTTCAGATTCCCTGCTCCCTACATCTTTGAGCCTTTTTAACGAATGTCCCTGTCCATGGAGCAGCTGCACACTGGAGTGCTACTGTTTGTGTCAGAGGGCAGCGGCTCGCCTTCACAAAGAGAGCCACGTCGGTTTCAGCCGACTGCAGCTGTGGCACTCGCCGTGTGTGGCTGGGAGCCTGGGATACCTGCCTCGCACGCAACAACCTCGCTTAAACAGAATCCATCCCTCCCCCTCCTCCCCCAATCCCTGCACAGGGACAGTGTCTCAAGGTCAGTCAACACATGCACACACCTATTCCCCCCCTCTCACTTTTCCCACCTATGACAACCCTTTCCGTGAAATCTGGAATTGGTATGGCCGTGAAGTCTGCATTTGAACAAGGGCGAAATGCCAGCATGACGTCCCAATTTGTTGTCATGGCAACCTAGTGACTTGGAAAAAATACCCAGTGCAAAATAATAAGAAAAGAATAAAGCAAAAATACTACAGTAAGTCCCGTGTTTTACCCAAAATGTGGCATGAAGGGACCATGTGGTGGAGAATCTGGAAGAAGAGAGAAAAAGCTCCGAGCAGCTGCTGACAGCTGGTGTCTTTGGGGGAATCAAGTGGAAGGGAGCATGTTCCTGGACCACAAAATGTGAAGCAAGCACGCTGACATTTTCTCCCAAACCAGCATTTGATGACTTTTACCCCAGACAGAGGACACTGCAGACATTTTGGGTGAGTCCTTGTCTTCCCCCACCTCACCCACGACCAAACCTCCCTCCCGCCGCCCTGCCTCAACATATTGCACCTGTTCAATTATTTAGCTGCTGCTCTGTGGTTCGGTCCTGAGCCGCAGTGAAAGCTGTACCTGCCGATTAGAGCTGGGCTTGTCACTGGAGCTGGCCAGATATCAGCGTCTTGTCGTTGTCTGAGAGAGAGAGAGAGAGACGCCTTTGGCCACATTACGAAGGAGGAAATGTCATTACCTTGTTGCAGGCTTGTCATTTCCAGCCTTTGGTCTCTTGGAGGAAGCCAGGATTTGTATGCATGTGAAGGTGTGTGTGTGTGTGTGTGTGTGTGTGTATGTGTGTGTGTGTGTGCAACACACCCAACCTAAATGAAAAAGACCTACACACACTTCAGAGGGGAATTCAAGCTTCACAGCGGTAAACTGAAAGGTTTTAAACGCAAACCCCTAAAAATCTAAAGTTCTTTTTGCAGAAACATAGTGATTTTAAATAGCATCGAAGATCATTATTTTGACAAGTGTAATAATAATAATTGCATGAAATGTATTGTTACATAAAAAAACTGTTGAAATAAGTACACACACCTGCCACTTATTTCTGGTGCTTATTTCTTTACTATTGTAACAGAACTCTTCAACTGTGTGTCATGTGACCATTAAATTACTTGAAGGTGGATAGTAAGCCTGACATTGAAGACCACCTGGATACATGCAACTCAATAATGTATTGATAAGTGTAAATACAGAACATTGTAGTAAATAGTTGATGTGTATTTTATTATCACATATCATTTACATTTTGATATGTATTCTTTGTGCCTGGAGATAATGTATGTTGTGATTTGGTGTTGTACAAATATGAATTCAATATAAAATACTTCTCTTTTTCCTGACTGAATCACAATTTAAAATAAATATCTAGATTGTATGAGAAAACATGTCAAAATGAGGTTGACAAAATAGCAAGTGATACGTATAACAAAGAAATAAAAATAGGCAATGATGAATATAATAAGAGAATATGAAAAAATACAGATATGTACAATATGTTATAGAAATGCTGGCATTCCACGGTTATTTGCTATAGTTTGATAAATACTATCTTAATGGACTTTTAACTTGAGTGCAATGATCTGATTGTAAATTAAGCTGAAATCATAAAGAGACCATCTTTTTTCCCCACTGGGGGGCACTGTTGAAGCAAATACAAGCCTCTAACAGCTAATCTGCCTTCACTGTCCAAGGGACGGTTCAACCGGAGCCAGAGTCAGAGCTCTGCCTTGGTCCTTTTAATGGGGGGGGGTTGTATCTTCTTAAACTACTGTTTGTAGCAGGAACTGCTGCAGTGGTAAGGTCTCCATTTTCCCAGCCCTTCTGTGTTTGGCTGGGGCCAAGGGCTTAAAGAAAGGATTGGAGAAGAGTTAGAAAGAACCCTGTAAGCGTGTGTGTGTGTGTGTGTGTGCGTGCGTGCGTGCGTGCGTGCGTGTGTGTGTGTGTGTGCAGATGCTTGAGTGTGATTTAACCTAAGAATATTCCACTTTCATTCCTTTCCCCGGAGATCCCACGAAAACCAAATTCGACAGTTTGTTTCTTGCTGGACCGTGTTGACTGTGCGAATGTCTGTCCTCAATTTCAGGCATAGATATGCAAATCACACGGGAGTTATTAATCAGAGTGTCACAGGGATTATGCAAATGATTAAGAAAGAGGGACGAGAGACAGACAGGAAAGAGAAGAGAGTCTGGACGTCAGCAAACTTGTGTTGGCATTCACCAGAGGCAGATAGTTTTGTTTGAGAGGGTCGGATCTCGGCTGTGATCGTCGTCCCCTCGCTCTCGCCCGACGCAGACAGTCCTGGTGAAAAGGTCGTCTTCACGTCGGGGCGGAGGGAGCGGAGGCCTGTCAGGGTAATGATGAGCCTGTTGTTTCACAGGGGGAGAGCCAGACGACACGTTAATGCTGATTTCCCCTTTGAATAACTCGTACGGCAGATGTTGGTGTGACAGCTTGCACCCACATTAGGAGCCTGTGTAAACATTAATTCACGATTACAAATACGAATGCATCTAGATCAGAGTGGTTTATTGTCATCAGAATACTTTCAGAGGAGTTCATCTTGATCACAGATTTCATAAAACGTCCTGGCATGCAGCAGGAAATCAGTTCAAACCCTGTATGACATGTATTATTAAACAGCTCTGGAAACGTGTCAGTTAATATCAGTAACATTGGTTCCTATGGCAATAAGCCATCACAGGTTTTCAATACAGGTGCACGCTGCCCTTTTCATATGCCCACATGTTTGCTGGGAGCATTCCATTAATGATGGCATTCATGTTCCATTAAAGTGGCTGTAATCATGTTATCGTCTAACTCTGGAGTTCCCCGATAGATTCATGGACCATTTTATCATCTATCAGCTCATTGTTTTGGTTTTCTAGCCACTTTTCTGTTTCAGTCCTGCTGCACTTACTGTGTTGTTTTCAACTGCAGATGTTTTCTGTGAAAAAGCTCCTATCAACCACTGTGCCTCACTTTTCCATTGGTCAAAAAACCCACTAACACCCATTAACAGCCAACTTCTGCCTGCAATGGGAATGGATACATTCGTCATTCACTTCTAGGTCAAATGACTCTGGGAGTAGACAAGGTTTTTAATCTGCTCCGGCTCCGATCGGCAGTGATGGAAATCAGACACCGGGGTGAAAACACTAATTTGGCAAGACAGCGAGATGAGAGAGCTTCTCAGATTTTCGGTACATTTGTGACGAAGATCAGAGGAAAAACCGGAAACAAAAATGTTAACTCCTCCAGTCAATCACCATCTTAGCAGGTTTACCCATGTTTCAAAGTTTAAGAGACTAGCTGCTGAACATGTAGGTGGGGACCAAAATCTGAGCAAAATGGAGAGACAGCTTCACTTGAATGATGAGGTGTAAACTGCTAATGTTAAAAATAAAAATAATATTTTAAATGTGTGTACATTTCAGCCAATGGACAAGCCACTGAGAAACATGGACGATGAAAATATTAACAAGTAATGAATGTTAATGTTCTGTTTCTGCTGGAAGTGGACATGAACAGCTGTTTGCCAAAGCAGCTTAAAAGGTGCTAATAGGGTCAATGTGGTTTTAACAGCTAGTTTAAGTTAGAGGCCAAATAACTTTGTGCTATTTTCTTTAAGTCTGTACAACATATAAGACATAGGAATTTCACATTCTGTATATTTGTTAATATTTTCAATCAGTAACAGAATATGTGAAAAGGTGGTGCACCCAATGGCTCATCTGGCTGCAGGGGTCGCAGGTCACTGTCTTCCCAGCTCTCTATTCCCATCACTTAAAGAAAGGTCTAATGTTTAAAAAATATCTTAGAGAATATGTGAAGAGGTGAAGGAAGAAATTATTGACATTTTTTCCATAAAAAAAAAAAAAGATTATTCCCTTGTGATGAACATGAGTTTTAGCTGCCAAGCATCGTTCTGTGTGTGTTTTACACAAGTGCCACAGGATCCCTGGTGTTGAAACCATCACTGCTGTTTAAAGCCCATTTCTACTTGTCCCTAATCTACCTGTGGGACTTTACAGATTGGAAATAGATCACACGAAGAAAGCTTGGTTACCTGCAGTGATTTCTTTTCCTCCCGCCCCAGTGGACGATTATTGGCAGGTTTTGGGGCCCTGCCGCGAAGGGTGAACGAATGCATTTCTGCAGATGACTGTGAGGCAGGGAAAGATTGAATTCTCACTCCCTTCTGTGTGTGTGTGTGTGTGCGTGTGTGGGAAACGGGCGAGTCTCCTAGAAATAGGCAGTGATAGATGAGGTACATGGAAGAAGACAGCTACTCCTGCTCTGCAGCCTAGCTGAATCAGGAAACTGTCTGCCAACGAAATACCCCTCTCCTCCTCCTCCTCTTCTCACACTCTCATTATAATTTTCTCCCTTTCCTCTCGGCCTCCTCTCTTCCTTTGCTTACGAATCAATCGTTTTGTTAGTGCTTACTAGACAGCAGATCTTAAGTCATTATGAGATTGTGCTTTATATCACTGCTTAATGAGCACTATACACCCACTGCAAGGATTTCCAGGCAGCAGCTAATGGTCAAAAAAGCTCCACTTTCTCTTCCTTGCTTTTTCAAGTGTGTTTCTGGGTTCATTTCAAATGTTTACATGCCGAAGATGATGCAACTTCATGCAACTTCAGGAACTTCTGTCAAGATAACATGACCAGTTTCAAATGCTGATAAATACAACTACATGTGTTCTGTCTCTGCAGAGCTCTCCATTCGTCTGAGTGGCTGTGAAACTAACTTAAGGAACTGTCGACCCTTGGAGAATTTCACTAGTGTGAGTTTGGCGTTTGAGTTTTTCCTGCTCGCACACAAAGACGGGATATTGTGAAAGCACTCCAACAGATTTCCCCTACAAGTGACCAGTTTCTTGGGTGAATGGCCGAGAGAGCAAGGTCCATTGCCAGGCCAAGTGCAGCTAATGATGGGTGACAGCCATCTTTGAACCCTGACCTTTACAAAGGGCTCCTTGTTGAAGGCCACTCCTCCAAAGTAAATGTTGTTGTTCCATCCTTTCAGCCTCGGCTCCGCTCAGGCCTCTCCACTCCAGCCTCTGGGTGCTTCTTTATTCATTGCTTGGATAAATGTACATGACCCCTTAAAATAACAGAAGCTGCCCCACAGGGCACACTTGAGCGATGTGACATTCCGACTAACCTGAGATGACTTTTAAAAAATACGTGGATACGTGGAGGACAGTAGTACGGTGGAGGGGAAAGATGGTGGATGTGCAGGGGGGGAAGAAATGGACAAAATCAAATCAGTGTAAGCAGATAGGTTAAGCAGAAAGGTTAGAGATAAAATATGAGTCTGAAAACAAACATGACGTAAGTGCTTTTCCTTTTTGCTGCTGTTGGATGGAGGATTTTGACTTGACATGCCTATTGCTCTGTCTGGAAGAAGCTCACACACACACACACACATACACACACACACACAGTATTTGAGACGTACACTCTTTTGCACACATACACTCATCATTCCATAAAACACCTAAATGCAGCATTTTGAATTTGCAATGCAGCCGAGGCAGGTCCTCCATCAAACACACAGGCACAGAGCACTCATCATGGATTCTGTATTTAATCAGGGGCTGTTAATACTCTACAAACAGTCTCTGTTAAATTCGAAGCAGAGCTCCTAATTAGCCTATCGTGCAGTCATAATCACTTCAGAAATAAATTAAGCCGAAGGTATTTCACTGAGCTAATGACCTGCATTGGTCCTCACAGCCGCCCTCTTCCGCTGAGCTGTCATGTTCAAAGAGGAGAAATAAATAGCTCTCACTTTGTTCCTCACTTCTTGATCTGTGGGTAAATATAAAATACTTCATCTGAGTGTGCAGCAGACAACTAACTCCAGCCAGCGTGTGTTCACGTGCTGTTTAGACTTTTAAACCTTTTTATTTTTAAGACCTGTCGATATCATGTGTAGTAGCTCTTTTGTGGAATACTTTCAAATTTATGTGATTGAGTTTAGATTAGTAAGACTTTCAATGTTTTCTTTAGCATTCACACTAAATGGTAATGTCTTGTTAATAAGCTGCTCAAGACAGTAGACAGTTGGGTTTTTATTTCTGTTTTCACATACCATGTGTTGTTTTTATGCATCAAATAGTTTTAACTTGTTATATTAACTACTGTTATTTGCTGCCATTGCAGAGCACTTTCTAATGTGGCTTTTGTAACATGCTCTATAAATAAAGATGACAATTATGATGATGATGATTTTCAAGTCATTTCTGATTATATTGTTTGCCTTTATTATTTTTGCCTCCCTGGACCAAATAAAGATACTATTATAATGCTTTAATTACTCTTATCATATTTTATGTTGATGAGTAAGATGTATTCAGATTGTCTACTTAAAATAAAAAATAATAATGCCACAGTGTAATAAGACTCTTTTTCAAAAAAGACCTCTATTAAATATCACCAGTGAAATTACCAGTGAAACATGTATTATTTTCAATATTATCATTTGATATGAACATTTTAATAGCATTATAATGCTGGCCAAACTCAACTACATTACACTGGTTGTTATAAGTGTATTTTGATAATGAGTATATTAATATGCAAAGTAACAAGTGGTAACCAGTACAGTCAGACAGTCAGATAAAGGTGAGAACAAATAAATTCAAATATCTAGGTTAAGTAACACAACCCAGGTCCAGTACACAAGTAACCAGTCCTAGTTTTTAATGGAACAAAAATTTAATGTATGTCTTGTTTTTAAATTACTGATTGTTAGACTACAACAGTTTCTGGTAAGGTACTTTGGATTGCACAGCAGAGGTTTCACTGCACAGGTGAAACCCATGTCATCAATGATGGCTCCATTCCATTAAGTGTTCCAGTGAAGCCGGTGAGGGAGTGATCCCCCACAGCTGCAGCAGCCTGCACCTGCCTCAGCTGAATGGAACCGGGCCCGTGGTGTCTGCTGGGCCGGAGAAAGGCGGAGACTTCCACGTGCTCTGGTGTCACGGAGGTCCACGCTGTCTTCTTGTCTGTGGACGCGGGTGCAGAGGACATGTTGTCCTCTGTCAACATGTGAGTCCCCAACCAGCTGTCTGCTGGGTTTGATCTCTCCTGAAACAACGTTGGGACTAGTTTCACCTTAACTGGTGCTAAATGAGCTTCGAGCTAGCGCAGGAAATATGGCGCGTGTGAAGTGTGTGGTGTTGTGTGTGTGTGTGCGCGTTTGTGGTTTTGTGTGTGTTTGTGGTGTTGTGTGTGTGTGGTGTTGTTGAGTCTGTGAGGTGTGTGTGTTTGTGGTGTTGTGTGTGTTTGTGGTGTTGTGTGTGTGTGGTGTTGTTGAGTCTGTGAGGTGTGTGTGTTTGTGGTGTTGTGTGTGTTTGTGGTGTTGTTGAGTCTGTGACGTGTGTTTGTGGTGTTGTGTGTGATTGTGGTGTTGTGTGCATGTGTGGTGTTGTTGAGTCTGTGAGGTGTGTGTGTTTGTGGTGTTGTGTGTGTTTGTGGTGTTGTTGAGTCTGTGAGGTGTGTTTGTGGTGTTGTGTGTGTTTGTGGTGTTGTGTGGTGTTGTGTGCATGTGTGGTGTTGAGTCTGTGAGGTGTGTTTGTGGTGTTGTGTGTGATTGTGGTGTTGTGTGCATGTGTGGTGTTGTTGAGTCTGTGAGGTGTGTGTGTGTGGTGTTGTAAAGCACTTTGTTACTTGTATTGAAATACAAATAAAATGATTATTATTTGTATTGTCTGTGAGGTTTATATTGTTTATGGTAAATAAAAAAACCTTGTTGCTTGTATTGAAGTGCTAAACAATTGTATTATTATTATATCACTGTGTTTTTGTACTGCATTTAATGCTTCATTCTAGGTATTTGTTGTACATTGTTTCCAAGCAGAAGTAGAGAAGGAAGCAGCTGAAGGACTTCCAGTGGTTTTGTAACACCAGCCAGCTAACAGGTAATTATAGCAGTTAGTTCTTACTCACTTGACCTCTGTTAAACATTTTTAAAATCTATATTTTATGGCTTGACTGTTTAGTTTGGAAACTTTCCACTTTAATGTCACAAAACATTTTTAAAGAAATTGTACATTGCATTTAGATAGAAGGGGCAATTGATTTCAGCTCAGTTATTGCTATCCTCATGTAATCTAATGTCATTATTCTTGAGTAATCAGTTAATAGTTCAATCGATGAAATGCCTTCTAAAGTTTGAGATTGAACCAGTGGCATTTTGCACCATAAACAAAATTGTTGCCAAGTCATTTTGGCTTCTGTCTAAACAATTGATCAACTTCTTTTGCTGGGCTTAACTTGTCAGCAAATATTTATATTAATAAATGCGCTGAAATATTTGTGTCAGTTGACTGATTGGGATAACTTACCAGAGTTTGTTTGTTAACATTATCAGAAAGCTTGGCCACTCCACACGACTTTTCGCAGCCCTGCATTTGGGATGAAGCCATGTGAACTAATTGATTAATGTGAAATGAATTTGTTGCAGAACCAGTTCAATCATTCTACACTTGCATCCAAAGCAAAGAACTTTGGAGCTGAGAGCCAGTAATGATGAAGTGACAACAGTCATGATGCGCAGACACATTTTAGAAGGAACATCAGAGTAATGCATGTTAGCTTTGGCCTGAGCTGAATGAATCTGATGGTTTGAAATCCTCGCCCCACCTTCCCTCTCCGTTCGATCATGCATAACACACACCTGCAGCAGAAAAAGCTTTGATTAGTGAGAAGTTGGAATGCCTCTGTAGTTGTGCTCTGCTGCTGGCATCAACTGTAAAGTATTATGGCCAGAAAGCTTGTTCACAAACGAAACACTGCAGCTTTGACGGTGGCTTTCTGTAGAAGATGTGATATATTCCAAGCAATTTAATTTGCTCCATGGTGGGATCACTGCGCACTGTAATGTTGTGGACGGGAAATGCTGATGTATTTATCACTCAGATTTGGGACCAAACAATCCATCCCCAGTATCAAGTGAAAGATGAATTGTCTGCTTCAGTTACACATAATGTGTTTCTACACAATCACTGTTTTCTGAAGCACAGTTCAAGGAGACACTTATTGTGATGAGATATCCCCAGCTTCACTTGCTGTTAAAAAATTCAACACTTTGTGTTATTTATTTAAAAATGTATGATTCTAACAGTATAACTGGCATCTTATTTTCAAATCCAGTGGTTTCGTGTGACACACTAACCTGGATGTACGGTTTACTCCAATTCTGCTAATTCATCATTTGCAAAAAATCATGAGCAGTGCAGTGTTGAAAACATTGTCCAGTTACAATTTGCTGGTGGTTCACATCAGTAATCACAATTTGACGTTCCAGACCTAATCTAAAGTTGTATGTTGGTTTGAGTCCCTGCACACTACTGTCAGAGCCACAAGTGAATTGAATGTTTCTACAAATCCAATATAGTGAGAGATCTCTGTGTTCGCTTCATAACCCTTTTGGGAATTATTCAAACTGATCTTTCTTTGTATCAGATCAATAAATTAAGCGAACAGACTTTATTATTATTATCACTCGGTATCGGCAGATACTAATAGTAAAAGACTCAGATCTGGGTCAGAAAACTTCAGGAAATGACCCATCATGAATAATAAGTAAAAATGTGTGTGTATGTGTGGCAGGGTGTGCTGCATGGGGGAGGACATCTATGATGGATGACGTTCCACCCTACTTGCCGTGGACATGCAGTCTGAAAGATGGGTTCATATCAGGTAGGAAGGGTCAACTAAAAGATGCTGTCGTGTTGCATCATGGAAAGGGAATGTTGGTGGAGATTCACTCATATTTGGGATTTTTGCATTTGACCATTTTTAAAATGTGTCCCCACCCTTTGCAATAATTAATAATGGAGTTCTCTTAATTAGAATGTTGCAACAGACAGTTCAATGAAAGTAAATTCTGCTTTTTTATGTCCTGTAAATTACAGATATTGTAATTTGGCTAATTTGTCAGTAAAAAACATGCAGTGAACTTTCTGTAGGTTAAAAGTTCTCAGATAGAGAATTTGTACATGTGTATTACATCACCTGAAAGCCTTTTATTTCACAGTGAAACTCACATAACGTGAATATAGTGCGTCAAACTTTTCTCATGTAATTGTGTCTTTCTGTCAGTCAATGAATAGAGGGAACACACATCCACTGAGCTGAGAGCTGCACAACTGTTAATGCACGACGTGTTGTCGGGAGCAGTTGAGATGAAATACATCCGGCTGGAGGCCTCCACCTAGACATGGTAAAGTCACTTTTCATTCTTTGCGCACGCACGCTCCCCTTTACATACTGGTTGCATAAAAAGATAATTAAATTTTACACTAAGGGTTTTTATCAGCACTTGCCACTGACCCCCACTGCCATTATGGTGCTGATGATAATCAGTCTCAAATCAATTAGGCAGTAATTGCTGAGTCAATGGGGGAGGCTGGTTAAATATTGATAAGTGTCTAAAAGGCCCATCAGGTTCTATTGACAGCTCAGGGAGACAGACAGCACTGGTTTAGCTGAGGTGGGAGGGGGGACTGATGGAGAGAGCGCTCCCAGGCTCTGGTCATATTCTCGACTCGAGCTGGCAACTCTGGTAATCAATGCAAACCCGCTCTCATAACCTTCATATTATTTTTGGTCTTAAATAAGAGAAGAGAAAAAAGTCTGCTGCTCCAAAAGAACTAAATTACAGGCTGTTTTCACGTGTTGTTGGTGACTTAAGTATTTCCAATGCAGGGCCGATTGCACAGTGACAGAAAAACTGTATAGCAATACAATTTTCCATGTTTTTTTTTCCTCGCATGAGTGATGCAATAGCAACTCCAAGGCCAATTCTGAGCGCATTCTTTGCAATTAAGACGTCATCTCTTGTGCAAATCCTTGTGCTTGTTGGAAGAGCATTCTCCTCGGTGGATCAGTGGTTTATAGCTTCAGATTGGACCGAACTGAGCACATCTATACAACTGCTATGCAAATGTTCTCCTTACTACCATAGAAAAAAAGCAGAGACGCAAAGGCTCCATTTTGAAGCTGTGTGTGTGTGTGTGTGTGTGTGTGTGTGTGTGTGTGTGTGTGTGTGTGTGTGTGTGTGTGTGTGTGTGTGTGTGTGTGTGTGTCTGTGTGTGTGTGTGTCTGTGTGTGTGTGTGTGTGTACACACACATACAGTATACATACAGTATACATACAGTATATGTGTGGATGGATCCTGAGGGAAATTTAGTTGCAAAGAAAAGCAGCACATTTGGAACATGGTGTCATCTTCAGGAAGGATTCAATATTCTATTGTTCTTCTGGACAGTTTTATTGAGAATTAAATTTGCTACCGAGCTTTGACAAGCATGTAAAAATGCAAGACAGTTTTAAGATGGCTGAAACATTTCTCCTCTGTGGTTTTGTCATTCTTACCATTTTCAAATCTCACATTATAGGTTGATGTTGGCGGTATGGCGTCAAGTAATATATTGTGCATGATTTCCTTTTTTCTTTCAGAGGCCACACGTTTCACATATGCAGGTCTCTCTGCACAGTGCGGCGTCAGCACTGGAGAATGTTCTGGCTGCTCCTCTAATCATTCAGGTATAGGGGAAAGAAAACAGTCTGGTTTGTTTGTATTTCTTCAAACCACTCACCATAGTCTTGGGCTGTGCTAAGCCCAGAATGCAGCAACACTGCCCAGGAAAATAGTGTTGGTGGGCTGGTGTTGGTGGAACATTTGTCATTAAAATAGTTTATTCCCTGAAAAGAAAACTGCACAAAAATATTAGCTAAAAGATGTTTGTTGACTGTGTGATTGCAGAATCCAGATATTTGTCAAAACTTCCAATTTTCAGTGTATAGGTTGTTTTCTGCAGTGAAATCGATTTTGTAAGCGTAATGAGCAGATAGCAGAAAGCGAGGAGAATGATAGGCTTACTCTCAAGTTTACGAGTGGGGAGTGAGACTAAGGCTATGTCTGCACAAACGCATTTCATTTTAAAAGAAAAATCTCAGTCCATTCTTCCATTTTTTATTTGCCAACAGTAATGTAAAATGCAGGATATTAATTATCCTTACCAGTGCTAGTATTGTCAGGTTCACTGTCTCTTTCAGAATAAACCACAGCCTGTGCCACTTGGAGTCTGACTTATATTGAATCTGAAGTTTAAGAGGGGAGATGAGCAAGGACTTTGCCCTAATTATCATGCTGGCTTAACATGCTGTGTCGGTTAAATGGTGTTTGCAAAAGGTGCAACCTCTGACTGCTTATTCCAGCTACTTCCTGACACTCCCAATCAGCTTGATTGATTGGATCCTTAGCCACTCCCTAACTCCGATTGGCAGTTTGATGACAAGAGGGGAGGAGAATAGCAAAGGGAGAGAGGGACTTTTATGGTCCTCATCTAATCCAAAGTTAGTTTTTGTTCTTAAAATGTGTGTGTGTGTGTCAGTGCCCCTGTTGGTCTGCAATAAACGTGTCATCAGAAAAATATTCATCCATAATAATCTGTCAGGACGCTTTTCTTCAGCTTTCCAAAACTGTCACATTTATCAAGATTAGGCAACTGCTGGAGCCCAGTTCTCCCGTAAAATGAATCAATCTCAGTGAATGGCTGCAACAACTTATGCCGACTGTCCAAGTGACTCGTGGTATAACCAACTCTGACAAACATCCCTGGCTCATAGCGAACCACTGATTGGACAGCTTAGTGATCCATCTTCTGAAGAAAACTCTGACAGCCATGTTTGCATCCATCTGCATTTGTTTCTCATAGGCAGTTAACAGCATTAGCCTTTTGAGAAGGGCTGTTAGCCCATGGTTTCCCATAAATCCTTGTCATTTAACATCCTAAATCAAAATGACGAGCGATCAGGCTGGTTTCAAGCTTCTGCACGGTCTTTGATGCTGACCCTTCCTTTTTGTCTTTGAGTTTTTTAAATGGCTGCCATTGTCATTAAAACTCCTTTTATAAGATTTATATACAGTAGTGCAGCTACAAAGTAATTCTCTGCAATGTGCTCCCAATTGGTGACACAGTGTGCATTGCCTTTGGTGGGGGCTTTGCAGGTTGTTTTACATGGTATCTGTTCTTGATTAATTTCTTTGAATCACATTCATTTGATGGAGCACGCTGCTGACTCATCTTCATCCTTCATTCTTTTAAGATGTGTTGTTTTCACATCATATCCTCTCGGTGATAAACAGGATCTTGATCATTTCTTTGTCTCGGTAACAGTGTCCCAATGGAGTAAATAGTTTGTAATCAGAGAATTAAAGGAGCATTTAATCTTAAAGGGCTTTTCGTGTGGAATCTCTTTGATGTGAGCTAATTCAATATGAACGTAACCTGAGGGCACTTTAGATGGAGATTGGGGTTGTGATAAGATGTGCCTTTGGAATACTAGCGCAGTGTTGGCACACCCAGTGAAGACTAATCGTGTAAAAGAAATCGTTGCTTTTAAAGCCTCTCAAGAATATGAATAAGATGAATTAACAGCAGCAGATTACATGCCACCGCAGGAGCTGTTCTTAGGTGTTACATGAATCAGAGGTCTGTCTTTGGAAATATTTATTCGAGGTCTTATTGTTTTACTTTGGAAATTGGCAGTGTAATACTTTTTTCTAGCAGTTTGGTTCAGATCCAAATAGAAAAATCTTGGAAAATTCGTTTACAACAACTCCCTTCCATTATGTCAAGCAGAATAAATCTTAAACTAGGCAGCTAACTCGTGCTTGTTAGTGATTGTACCTGGCTTGATGCTGGGTGAATGCTTGTGACCGTATGCGCCACTAAAATGAAACTTCATGCTCAACAGATCTCTCACTAGGTAGAAAAACATTTTCAAAATGCAAGCAAATGATAACTCAGAGCCCCTTCACGTTTTCAGTCCACGGTTGAAAAAAAAATTAATATAATATCTTGATTAACAACAACTCAACTATCATTTTGCCAGAGTGTGAAAGTAGTCGCATTTGAGGATGAAATTGTTGCTTTTACTATAGAAATTTAAAATTGATGCTTGCAGTTCAAAAAACTTGCACTTGACTGTCTTTTGTAGCTCTACTTTAATGCACTGAATCACATTTTGTTGAAAATATTTCATGAATTGCTCCTGCCTTTCAAAGTGGAATGAGCAGGAGAGGGCACTGCAGAAATATTGATGTGTAAATAAGGAGATGATGTTTCACATATTACTTTCTAAACAGAGGCAGATAAAGATCTTATACATTACATATGCTGTAGATCCAGCATCATGTTTTCACTAGCAACATTTATATTAGAACAAATTCGGCCACTTTTTCACAGTTTTTTTATTTGTAACATTTTATGGAAAAGAGAAGTCGATTGAACAAATCTTTGAAGGTCAGCACCACATCTACTAGTTGGTTAAACTAACAATTAATGATTGGGTAACAAGCAATGTAAAGTGGGACAAATGACATGTGATGTTTTTGCAAGGTTGTATAAACTCAAACAAACTGGTATACAACATCTACTGGAGCAGTGCATTACCACGTTCAGCTCATGCATGTGGACAGAGACCTGCAGGGGAAGAAGGCTGCTGGTGCTAGCTCTGCTAACTGAGTTCAATTCCTACCAATGTGTTTTAACTCTCCTAAAAGACATAGACAGGATCAGTGTGACTCATATGACGACATTAAAGGAGGAGGAAAAGAGGAAAGGCGACATGAGATGAAACTGGAAGCTGATTTACTTCTTCAACACTGGCCATTTGGTACAATTCTAATTAATCCACTGACTCTCCATGGAGCTGCTGTTAGCACCACGGCCGCTCACACAAACTTACTTGGCCAAGGACACCAGCTAAGAGGAATTTAATCAATTTGATGATAACATTTGTCTTTACACCTCTTGCGGCTATTCCCATGTTCACCATTCGAGGTGACAGTACTTTTCCTTCCAAAGGATCTTGGTTTTTTTTCTCCTGGCAAGGTGCAAAGTAAAGTAAGACCTACAGACAGTGCACATTGTAAAAGCCCTTTTTTTAGTAAAACTATGAACCTGCTGCCTGCTGCAGCCTCTTTGTGACATAAAAGACTGATAACCACCCACATTTATAGATGACATGTTATTTTACCTTTTCATATCTGTCTGTAGCCAGAAAACAGACAGACAAGACAGTGATGTGTTATACAACCCAGATGTACAAGCAATACTGATGATGAGAGACTGAATATGTGAGAGGAGTCTCTCTGTGGACTGCAAGACAGGGGCAGAGTGGGTGTAGAGAGCATGTTTATACTCGGTTACTTGTAGTGGGCATGTCCTGTATTCCTGTTAACCCGTTTTTAACATCTCTGGAGTTCAGTGCATGTCTGAAAGCAGCTTTAATGGGTGTGTCTTGTAGTAAAAGTAAATTTAAAATTAAAGTAATGCTCTTATAGGTTGTATTTGTATCGTTTAGATGTATCTTTTTAGACATACGTACATACAGGACCTCATAGAGTATCTAAAACATATATTTATGCATTAAATACATGTATGTATATATACATTTCTAATTGGAGAAGATGTTTTAAAAGGAACAAGATCTTGAAAGGTATAAATCAAAACAGCATAAAATGAGAAATTTTCTTTCTTTGTTTTTCAATAAAACGGTCATAAAAATCTTTCTCTCTCCAGCTGTCTGTGTCTCACTGCATGTAACTTTTCCCTTGTACGGCCTATATTCACTTTTCTTAGGTATTTTTGAGCAAACTAAGCAAATGTGTTTTTCTTTTTCAAAGTTTTGTTTTTGCTCAGTTAAATCTTTAACAGAATAGAGCCACATTTGGCTTCCATGCAGCTTTAAGTGTAATAAATCCTGTTAGGGATAATGATACATGTCTCTTGAGTGATAGTTAATCTGTGACTGGCAAGAGATGCAGCTTTTTGGGAGCCTTAATGCTATTTATGAAATTGCAGTTTATATTTTATCATTGCCTCATTTCACACACAGAAAATGCAATGCAAGATGATGCGAGTGCAGCTTCTCCGGGACGACCGGAGACCGGGCATTCAGAAGTTACCTCATGCTGTAGCATAAAAGCCAGTGTGTGGCCCATATGTTCGCCACCACATGTATGGGCGGTGGTGATATTCACAGAGGGGTGGGGGTGTTGGGCAGGAGTAGGAAGCTGTTTTAATCAAACAGCCCCTCCAGCTGTGTCTTATACAACCGTGAAGGAGAGGAGACTCCTTGCCTGTCAACTCTTCTTTATTGTATTTTGCACTTGTGCTGGGCTTTAACAAGGCTGTAGAGAAAGCTGAGCTCAGGGCTGCATTATTGCCGCACTGTGTAATCAAGGGAGCTGACAGAGAGCTTTCTTTGCCGTCACAAGTTGCCTCATGCCATGCTGCGTGCACTCGACTGCGCACATATGAGACTGATGTGGTGAATCAGGCGTGTGCTCCTGTGTGGTATCATGCATGCAGCTGTTTCCTCCATCCTACCACCTGATATTCATGCAGGCAGCAGTATCTTGGAATATGTTTAGAAAATTTTACAAACTACAGTCGAACATGTTTTGACAAAGATTGTGTGTCATCATATGCAATTGTTGGCAGCAGCGGTGCAGTAAAATTGAGAAAACAAGGATGAATTACAGCACAAAAGCATGGATAACAAGTAATAACCTTCAGAAGAGTAGCTTGCTGTACAGCAGATTCACACTGGAAGTTATCCTGACATTCACATTAAACCCAGCAGTCACTGCGGCAGAGAACAGAGACACGAAAGAAAAATGGGGGTTGTCATGAATATTTATATTTACGTTTGTTTTGAGTCTGGTGGTCTCATTCAATGGCACGAAAGTGTGATTGACAGCCAGAAAGCAATGGCGCGCCAATCAATCAACCACTTGAATGAGCGGTATTCCCAAAACCATATGCTGCCGACGTGTAGGACACTGCACTGCCTCTTGGACACAACACCATCCTGTATTTTTTATAATTTCATTTCAATGTCTGACAAGTTAGACCAAGCAGGCGCTTGTTGAAAGGGCTGAATATTCATTGAAAATGTTAATGTTTCATTTTATGTAAATTAGGCAGTGGGCCAAGAGGCTGCAGATTCATAAACACCTGTTTGCTTTTGATGTTTTGCCACAAACTCGCTGCATTATTAGTCTGCAAAGTGAAGGCTCTGCTTATAACTGAGGGACATGCAGTGGGTGTGAGTCAGACTGTCTCTGTTGATTTAATGGATCTATAGTCGGCACATTACAAGCGTGATGAAATAATTAACTGATCTTTATGGGAGAGTTTCTTGAGTGGAGGGAATTCTTCTGTCTCCACAGAGAAGTGAACGTCTGTCCCATGAAATATTCAAAAAGCTGTTTTTCCTTGGGATAGTAGTTCATCATCTATATATAGCTTCCTTTTTATCACTCTTCCTGGATCATGGATGATTTCTGATTCTGGCGTTGCATTTTTTTTTAGACGTGAATGATGAGAAGAATTGTAGAGAATAAAAAATTAATCTGCCTACTTAGTCATTGTGTGTGTGAGAGTGAGAGAGAGTAAGTACCCATAAATAACCAGTGAACTGTAGCTAAACATAGTACAGGCAGAGGCAAAGGCAGCCAAATTGTGATTTCAGAGTAACTTGAAAGTGGATGGGTATAGAAAGGGAGCCGGGCCTGGAATGATTAGGAGCGCAAGAGGTTGAAGCAGTGAAGATGGAAATATTAGCCAGTGTTGTTAATACCTGAGGGCCGGACGTAAAATGAATAAAAAGGAAGTAACAGGAACTGAGTGCTAAGGTCATTAACGCCTGCAGATTGGGGTTGAGGGTGTTTCTCTGAGCTGAAATTTTCCATATATTCTCTACCTAATAATTTCACAAACATCTGTAGAATGCATGTCTTCATATCTCCATTCATTTTATGGGCTTCACACTTGGCCTCTGTATTCTTAGTGGTCCTGGAAGCACTGTGCAGATTTGGTGTGATTTGGACATGTGATGCGTTCAATACACATACAAATTGAATAAACAGGCGACCAGCGCACTGTAGCAGTCAGTGGGGAGGGGGCAGGGGGCAGTCTGCAGACAGAGTGGAACTTGTCTTCTCTTACGTCCTCCAGATAAACTACAACAGCGATTGTCAACTGGGTCACACCACGGCCAGATCATTTTGATAATTTTTATTTCCCCATATTGGATTGACAAAGACATTCATGGGAGTTTCTGGTTCTGATCTCCGTCATGGCAACAATATTTATAGAATCCTCTCTTGCAAGTTGTCTTCAATGTGATTGACACTGTAACACTTTATATTGAGCTTAATTAGAGAGCTTTTATTTAGATTTTTAAATTAAGATTGTGTTGGTCACTGAACAGACCTCTCAAATAGCTGCCATGCAATGTGTGAAAATAGAAGTTAAGTGAATCATTCAGATGTATATTAACCACATGTTTTGGATTTTATGAAAAATATTGACAACAAAATCTTTATTCCAAATAAACCGGGTAGGATGAAGTCCTCTGCACCACAGACTGTTTATTAAAAGCTCACAACATCCAGCACGCAAACAATAAAGGGACAGTATATTGCAGAACTGTTTGAGGAGGACTCACTAATGACAAGGAATAATTCTGAAGTAGCTCCTGAGCATTAACACGGGTCAAGCAAACAGACAGGCTTAGAATGGGGACTGCACTAGTTTTTGAAAAGACAAAATGTGGAACCACTCTTACTTGATGCTTATTGAGCTTAATATCAATGTAAACATAATGCCTGCACCCAGAGTACTGTGTTTCATAGAGGAGGGAGATTATTGAGGTCTTCTTTTTATCTTGTCTTAAATTATCATTCTTGCAAGGGATTGGGATGGATGGAACAAGGAACCTTCAAAGAGCTTGGGAGGCTTTGATGAGTTCACCCCATCTCCTCACGGATCATCAGGGCCGTGGCCTTTACTTGCTTTAAAGAAGACAGTCCTTCCTTGAACTGGTATTTAGCTGTTGGCGGAGAGCTTGAGCCAAATGAAGAACTTGGATTGAAGAAATGAAATCATGACATGTGATTTCGCTGTATGACTTTTGACGCTTCAGTGCATTTCATGGTCTGGCTCTCTGAGGTACTAAGACATTGGCATTGTCTTTTACTAAAGTAGAAGCCTCTAGAGTTTATTTTCATATTTATGAACCATCAGGCTGTTGCCGGTCTTAAGCTGCAATTTTGTGAAATAACATATTAGTACGAACATAATTATACAACACAAGCTAATTCACACGGTGAGTGTTTCATTTTGGATAGCATATGGTGCTTCAGCAGGTAGTTATTATTATTATTATTATTATCATTATTATCATTATTATCAGACAATGACAAACCTTGATTCAGTTATCTAAAATGTTATCGTTGGTTTGCCAAAGCTGCAAAATGTCAATTTGCAAAAATGCTCAGAATAAACTAAGTCATGGTCAGCTTTCATCTCATTGGCTAATGTAACTGCTGAGCCCAACTAGTGTTACTCCTGCACTATATTTAAATAATGTGATCGAATGTGAGACAATCCAGACAAAATGTAAAAAAAAAAATGACTTGACCACATTAATCTCAGATGTGCTGTAATACTGAAAAGAAATAACTCTGACAGAATTTGTCACGATTTGTAGTTATGCTTAAATATGATAAATTATGTCAGTTTCCCGTTGGACCTTACTCAATTGTAGTGGGTACTGAACTTAGGGGTACAGACCAAATTATTATGGTGTCAACAAGAGGTGGTAAACATTAAAACAAAAAGTGTCAAAAATCAGTAACAGAGAGAGACTAACACGATAACACAGTAAGTCAGGATGATGGTGAGCATACGACACAGCCTCCATATACCAGAACAGAATCACTTGCATGCGAATGGTACCTATCCCTGGTTAAAAACTCTAAAATGGAAAGAGGAACGGCCTTGAGCATGGACGGACGTTTGAGTTGAGATGAGAGAAACTACAGGGAGCTTGCTGCACAGCCAGGCACCAGAGGAGACCAAAGCAAAGCTCTCTGCTGCTGGTAACAGAGTCCCAGGAGACATGTGTTTAATGTGGAATTTTAAATATGGATTTACATCCACACAGCAGCATTACAGCAGCATACATGTGCAGTACAGTGTGTTCAGTAAATTTAGTAGAAATTAAGTTGCTACAACTTTTGTGTTGTTTCTCTGTAAAGACAAGAGCAACTTGTGCAGGTTTATTAAAAATGCGTCAATTAAATCAAATGTTATTCAAGGGAGCTCTCCATGATATGAGTTCTATGTGAGCGGACAGAGTCAGTGCACCTCAACAAAAGCCTGAATGTCTTTTAGAATAAATAAAAAAAAACAATTGAACACAAATTTTTTCATTAAAAAAACGTGTCTAAGAAATGAGTCAGGGTGGTACAGTGTTATTGAGCTCATTTAAGTTCAACCTCACTTTCCCTGAGCTGTTAAGACTATTTACTTTTGAATATTACCTTTAGAGCATTTCCATGTATTTGAGTGCAGTGACACATCAGCTGTATTACTGCCTCCACTTCCTCCACTTGCTGCAGTCTTTTTATCAACTACTCTTCTGATTTTAAAATGGAAGTATTTCCAAACAACTGATCTAAGATAAATCAGTGCTGCAGCCATTGTAAATGCTTTGTAATTAGTTATTTCACTATTTCAGCACGACTGTTTGAACAGTTTGAACCTCTTACACAGATTCCTTTCTAAATGTGTAATGACCTGCTGCCTCAGTAAATCATGTGCTAATTTTATGCAGTTTGTGAACGAGTTTGAAAGAACGGTGCAGTAGATAACTATGAATCTGTCCCTTGGGGTATGATGGGTCTTTCCCTTGGAAACAGCCTCTGATACCCAGGAAGAGGAAAACTGGGGTACTGAGCCAAGGCCACAGAAAGTCCACATGCAAGGTAGAGTGCGGCTCGAACCATAATTTCCTCTCTGACCCAGACCAGAACCCGACAGTCATAGTTTTTTTTGTGTCCAAACTTGACCTGAACCCTATTTTTTCTAACATTAAAGGCACATGCAGCATAAAAAAAATCAAGTTGATATCTTGTGACCAAACCCAAATATCATTACAGAATGTTTGTCCGCACCAAGCTTGATCACTTATACTGTGACATTACAGTTATGGAAAGGTGATATCTATAAAGATTAGAGCAGAGGTGTCACTACAATCAGTTCTCAATCAAAGTTTCAAAATCAAATCAAAATTTCAGACCTCAAACTCATGTTTTTTACGGCTGCAGCTTAGTGTTACAATCATCACTCTGTGCATATTTACATTAATCCCTGAGAAAATCTAAGCTGCCTGTCACCACTGTGTGACACACTGACATACGAGTTCTGACAGAATGAGTGGGCAAAGAAAAGTGTAGCTCTACTCAAGATTTCCCTGCAGGCCCTCAGCCCCAGGTAACACTGCTCTCCTGCTTAATTGCCCCTACAGTTAAGAGTCATTGTCTCAGGTCCAGGAAGGAGCTCCGGTCTTGATTTGCTTTGAGCAACCCCTCAGACCGTCACGTTCTCCAGACAAGGCTATATTAGACTTTAATTAATTCTGTGGCTAGCAATACTCAAAGGTAATGGTGATGCAGGTATGCGGCTCACAGCGCAGGTCTGCAGCGCTGTAATGAATAATATGGCCAGAGTTCAGACTAGAGATCCGTCTGGGACGCGGCAGGAGCTATACGAGTTTACCTGCGTTTAATAGATGCTGCCAGAAAGATTTATACCTTTTCCCATGACTTTTAGATCATGAGCTATTAGTTTGTTTTTTTCCCCTTATTGTGTTGTGCGTCTAAACTGTGAATGCCTAGTGGGGAGATCTGTGGCCTGACAGCAAGAAATTACTGGACCTGGTTCTGACTTTGTGGAGCATGTTTCCCTTCTGTGGTTTTGAACATGTTTTGATTCTAAAAGCATCACAAAGGATTATCACATCTCCACTAATTGAAACACTAACACAGCACTCTGGTTGCCCAGATTACATCCTGCTATTGGAAATGAACACTTTCCTCCCACAAGAAACGATGAATCACAACTTCAGAGGATAATCCAAACGTTAAACAGCAAAGTCAAAGCTGGGCTCACCACCGCTGCATGTTTTGCCTCTTTGGTCACAGATCAACAGGGATGGTAAACATGAGTGTTCTGCGGAATTTACTGATGTCAGCTAACAGGATTACTGGCTCTTAGATAAAATTAGTAAATAAATAAAAATCAAAGTTACTTCTTCCACTTCCTCCCAGCATTTAGAAAAAACAGCATACAAAGTTGCCTCATGCATGTTTTTGTCACACAAGCTGTTTTTTCCTGTTTAGTCTGCGTGACACCCTTGTGATAGCAGTGATCACAGTTTTCTGTGATGACTTTGGATATTTCAGAAGTTAAAGTTGGGTTGTCTTCTATGTTCATGCTTTTAGCAGATCACAATGTGTGTCCCACTCATGGGTTTAATCCATGATGAAAATATGTTTGAGCATTTAAATATTGACCATACATGGTGGGTTAAGGGTTAGGGTTGCTGTCAAAATAATTTTCTAGATCACGGATCCTGGCTACATCTACGTTGTAGATAACCTCAGACATGCAGAAAACAAACGTTCCCAGGGGGGCTGATGCGTCTGTCTGTGTGTCACTATTTTGATCATCTTTTAGAGACTTTGTGACACCATTTCTCACTATTTTAAGTTTTTACAAACCAAACTATCAATCAGAGTTGGAAAAATCAGCAGAATAATACACAATGAAAATAATAATTAATTGTAAATGGATACAAATTAGTGAAAACAAGCTCCACCAACAGTAGAAATCCTGCTTTACATAATGCATCCTAATAATCTCATGAAATCATTGTGTAAAACATATTTATTTTTACTGCATGGTGATATTCTGTCAGTATCACATGCTTTAACTGAAACAGTTGCAGTAGTAATAATGCAGTAGTAAGTATTAATGTTGATCTTTTTTTGCTGTAAATGTTTTGACTTGTAATCACAGGAAAATCACATTTTCCTAATAACCAGGGAAAGCTCTGATCTCTTTAACGTTCCTGTCAGCTATGAAGGTTTGACAGGGAGCCAGCATGCACAGCCCCTCCTAAATGGAGTTCAGCCATCACTAATGTTTTAATATGATTTATACCTTTTCTTTCTGCTCATGTCAAAAAGCCTGTAGCACTGTTGCTAATACAGGAGATTAATATGACAACAATGGTTCTCATGGTCATTCAAGCAGCCCATCTTAATCTACAGACCCATATAAACTGTAGCTAACTAATATTTAACAGTTTACATTTGAATTCCTAGGCATTCTTCATACAGGTTTCCTTGTACATCAGAGCAGAGCTTCTCCCCCCCCCCCCCCCCAGAGTGAACTGCTTGTTTGTTTTCAGGAATATGATTCCTCAACTCGGGTACAAACTCTGGAGAAGTTCTTTAGGTTCGACATATTATATTCTCTAGCATTCAGGTAAGAAAATGCTGAATATCAGTAAATTCCTGTGATTGGGAACACAGTTTAAATCAGATTCTCAGTCAGCAGGAAGCCACCTCTGTACAGTCTGAAGGTCGCGGGGAATGTCTGAGATCAGCAGTGCTGGCAAGCTTAGGTAGGGCACAACAGTGTGTAATCAGAAAGGATTAAATTGAAAACACATTTTGATTCACCTTCATCGAGGTAATATCTGCTCCTTTCAACACACGCTGAGGACGTGAGGCATCAGCTGCCCTACACACACCTCTCCCCCTTTCCTTCAGAAAATAAAAACACCAGTCCCACACATAAACAGGATCTTCATATGCAATTATTAGCATGCACACAAACACAGGCTCACATACATGGGCAGCGTAATCGTGCCGAGGTTCATTCCTCCTGTTACAAAGATAGTGTTATTGATGTGATGGGTCACATTGCAATTTAGAGGCAATTAAAATGTAATGAATGTGCTCAAATGAATCGTGTGTCTGGAGGGCATTTGCAGTGTATGGTAGGGATGATGTGTGAGTGTGAGTGTGCTACAGCAGTTCATGTAGCTTTCAACCAGAATAACAACAAACAAAATGTTCCTTTTACATGGCAGTCCTTTTATTGTTTTAATAGGTATGCCAGTATGTAAATCTTTTGAGTTTACATTCAGTGGAGTTGCAGCTGCACCGACTCGTGTGAACCGAAAATACTCATTACTCCTGATTTCTCCCCCCTCCTTTTCATCCAATCAGACACAGGTAGAACTGGCGTGAAATCGAATGCTGTCGTGAGCCGACAGTTACTGACCCTCTTTCTTGTCCCTTATCTTGACTCCTACAGAGGACTAAACACTCTGTGACAAATCCATTTCGAACAATTTCTCTTTCCATGTGGAACAGCTGAGCACTCTCAACTATCAATTAAGGACTTGCAGAAATTCACTTTGCTTCTCACCAAGCAGAATCCTTTTCAGGTCAGTTCATTGTGGATGATCATGGTTACAGTTGTTGTTTGTATGGGGATTCTTGACCTCTAATTTAGTTGTTAAGCACACTCTTATCATGCTGGAGTGATTCATTTTTTTTTGTGAAAATACAGTTTTTTTTATTATTATTGATAATAATGCAACCTACCCAGAGTGTGCCCTGCCTCTCACCCAATGTCAGATGGGATTGGCTCCAACTCCCACCATGACCCTCAAAGGATAAACTCTGTAGAAATGGGTGGATGGATAATAATAGTAATAATAATTATAAAAGTTTATATAAAGTCTCTTCTCTGGAGTCATAGATACATCTAACTTTGGTGACCTCTGAATGTTTTAACCATATGAAAACCGAATGTATAATACTTTCATCAGTATTTAAATGAAATAGATTTGTATGCTGAAAGTGTGCAAATGACTAGTATTATTCTGTCATATGATTACTGCTATAATGCAGGTTTATATCAACCCAGCAGGAGTAGGAAACATATTTTTGTCCTGCACAGATGTGTTTCCCCAGAGGGACAATGCCTGTTGTCATAAAGGAGGAACTTATAGCTGTATCACTCATTTTCATGTTCATTAGATCTCCCTAACCTTACAAACCTAACCAGGTTTTACTTCCTAACTGCTCTCCTAGGTGTTTTTAATTAGTGAGGAATCCTTGTTATGTGAGGCAGATGGCACAATCCTCCGTCTTTTGTTAAAGTCACACTAATTAGGATTCCTCGAGAAGATGCGTCCAACCAGAATCCTTAACAAGGGAGCCTGCTTAGCCAAGTAATGAGAAACCTGATGTCTCCACGACAGTGCTCACCTTGAAACTTGAAAATAGGAACAAGTCAGTTTTTCAGCACAGACCTTTTGTCGTTTGTGCGTGTTGGAGGTAAATGTGGAACTGTGGTTGGAGGAGGTCTGTAAGCCTTACAAAGTCAGTGGTTATACTGCGTCTCTGCTAAACCACTGATTGGTTACCCATATGTCAGATATTAGATTCAATTAAAGCAAGTGCACAAGAAGAGTGTCTGCTGGTCTTTGTTTGAATAGCACACTGAACCCTCCCCACCACCACCCCACATGTCACTTCTCTCCAGGCCTTCCAGCACTTTGAAGGAAGGGCTTTGAGGAACATTTGTAAAGGCTCTCATCTGAGTCCAGCTACCTTCGTCTAAACAAGCACAGATGGTGAATTCATGAAAACATGGACCCAAAATGTATCAGTTAATTTTGGCTCGCTCTCCTGAATAAGGTCTGAAAGAAAATAATTGCTGGTGTTGGGTGTTAAGATTCTAAAGCGTAGTCTTATCACTTATAATATACAAGGTCAAACAGACTAATAGTGTGTGTGTGTGTGTGTGTGTGTATTTGTAATTTATACTGTTGTGTAATTTTTGTGTTTTATAACTGAATTTTAATGATTTTCTCATTTGAGAAGTTGTTTAATTACATTTTCTTGCTGCTTCTACAGTTGCCAATATTCCACAAAGCCTCTTATAGTTTACATTTTGCAGAAGAAAGTAGCAGTACTTAGATGAAGCAGGCTTTGTAGTTGCAGCCTGTGTACATTTCTGTCCTGCAGCTTTTGCATCCATGCCCTGACACCCACCATGTCGGCTGGCAGTGTGTGAAGAAGTGGTTGCTTTCGCACTGATAACGGGAGGACTGGAGCATGTAACAGGGCACATGCTAAAACATCAGTGCACTAACAAGCCTTTGCAGGTGACTGAACTGTGTAAGTTGTTCCTCAAAGGTACCCTGTGGAGGTTTCATGTAAACAGTTAGGCTTACTTGTGCCGTTGCTCACCAAATGCATTAAATGTACTGTATCTCTGAGGGCCTCACACATGAAGGAAGTTTCTTCCTCAGACATTTTCAAAGGCACGTTTTGTTTGCCACATCATTTTTTTGGGTCGCGGGCCAACCAACTGTCGATGAGCTGTATGTTACACAGCTTGACTGCACTACACATTTGCAAGTTGTGTTGCACCATTTGCATGCTCACAAGGTACAAACGTCAAGGTTACAGCTTTGTACTTTTATTATTTATAGACGTATGTTTCTTCTCCCCACTGCTGAACTGTGAAGTAAGGAGATGAGAAACTGTCATAATCACAGACAGAAAAGTGGAGAATTCCGCCATTCTGATACTTATTGGTTGCTTACCTCAGGAAAGGACAATATGTATAAATCACTAGACTTTCCTAGTGTGAAATCAATAACGGTTCAATACCGCCTCATCTCCCCTGTGTACTGATGGCCAGAGCTGGCTTTACAGAAACAAACAAAACTGTGCTGAGAAAGACAACTCTATAGTCTGAGCTTCCTTCTTCAATTATGTGCCATGACTTAAACAACAAAGAGATACCTGTACAAAGCTGATTCATTTTCCATTTGGGGGGTTAGAGTGCTTTGCGTTCAGCATCTCTTTATCCAGCTTCAGTGGCTTTTTTAAAAGGGCTAATGTGGACATAATAATTAGAGAGAATAATGTATCACTTAATTCAGTTTGCTTTTTAAGATGAAATTAATAATAGGAAGCTAAATGGAATTTTCTACCTGAATTATTTTCATAAATCTTTATAATGAAGTTCACTCCCCTGTTGGCTCTAAATGTCATACCTTGAACTCAGGAACATGGTGCCTTTCTCTCAAACCAATTAATCTTTAGGATGAACTCTTTCCCTTTTCCAATAACAAGCTCTCTATTGTAGTCAGTTGCCTCTCTGACAGAGTTTCCCTGCCTGTCTGTAATATCATCTTAATCTTACAAGATGACGTACAGTATCTCTGCTTGCATATCATGCAGACAGTCCCCAAAGAAACGGACAAACAAAAATGATAGGAAAGTATTTTTACTGCTTGAATTCCCACTGTTTGTAAAATAAAAGCACAACACTGCTGTATTGTACCCACCCATTAAAATCACACAAAAATAGATCATTGTAAATTTTATAGATTTAGTCCCCTGAAAGTGAGTCCCTCTGTATTGAAACAAACCCTTTTATCAAAGAAGTTCTCTAAAATTAAAAACATAAGAGAACTAATAAAAATAGACAAACATTGTTATCAAAAGCCTGAACACATTCTGCTTTTATATCATGTAGCCTCAATCCCACCTTCTGTGCTGATAATGGCAGGGTGTCTGCAGCTAAGACTTTATAAGAATTCGTTAACAAGAAGTACGAGACCAATTTCAAAAAAGATTTGAAACACAATTACACAAATTCCTCTGAAAAAGTCACAAATACTAATGGAGTTCCTGTGGTCCATTTGTCTCAAATCATTTGATGTATATGAAGTTGATGACATGAGGAAACAGCAGTAGTTCAGCTGACAGTCGACAGTCCAGCCAGTGCAGAGGAAAAAGAACAGCATGTTTGAGGCGACTGTCTGGGCTGCAGCGTGGCGGGGATGCTGCTGACTGAGGAGATCAGAGTTTTTGTTTCAAACACAGAATGCATAAAACAATTTATTTTCATTGATCTTGTGCCCAGGGATGGAACCAGCCTGAATTGGGCAGGTACAATAAGAAGATGTTGTGGGAGAAGCATATGAAGCATAGACTGTAAATAAAGATCTACAACTTTGTCCTGTTGTACAAAAATGGAGCTTAAATATCCTCAACAAGGGGGGTGCCATCTTGCATTTTTAACATTGTTTGATTCCAGAGTCTGCTCAGTAGGGATCATGGAACAATCGAGCAGTCACAAGTCAGTCTAAGCTGTCATTCATGAAGTTTCCCCCAGTTTTTACAGCAACGAATAAGAACATTTTGCTCTAATTCTCAGTTTGATAGGACTGCCTGAAATGACAGATTCATCTTTGAGATAAATGAATTTGACATGTACTTTGACTTTTTAGTTTGGTCCATGTCCTATCTACTAAAATTGCAACGGGAGGATTTATGACCTATACTGCAGCTAGCCACTAGGGGACGATCAAGAGGCTGTCTTGTCATCCGTATTTCATAATATTGACTTAATGAAGTCATCCTGAATGAGCATCCTGCATTAATTTGAGTCTGGTTAATACTGAGGAGATGTGGTTTGGACGTGAAGGAAATACATGTGTACATATGAAAATGGATCCATACTTATGTTGGATTCTTGTGTTGTTAAAGTCTGAACCAGAGTCTGAAGTCTGATTGAGTCACTGCGAAAAAAACTTTAAAAAGTCAACGGTGGTAGGAAGGAAAAGTTGTGGAAGTCAAGCGAGGCACACTGATGTGAGCACATCACATGTCAGTGTTGCCAGAATAATGTGAAGGAGTGCATTCTGAGTGCTGCACATCTGACACATTCAACAGCAATCACAGTTTTCACTTGTGTTGCTGTGCATCTGTCTTCTGGCTCATTTCTTCCTGCCTCTTGACATTGTTGCCACACCTACAGCAAATGCTACTTGCATCAGAGCACCTCAAAATCCCTTTAAAATCAATTCTTTAAGCCAACAACTCTTAGTATAGATGAGGTTCTATTTGTTCTTGTTATTTTAATGTTACAAAGAGCTTACTGCAATAGGTTCTGTAATAGGCTGATGAAGATTTGGAGTTTAGTGCGTCATTGACCTTTTAAAGCTGGAAATCCTCCAATGTTTCACTCTGCTTCAGCGTTTCAGCAGAGTTCATTATATGAAATTATAGACTCCTCTTTGACTTTATATGGAATCAACTGTCTTTGACTTACCTAGTCTCAATGAGTCCTCATTCACAAAAATGTTTTATTTGCAAAAGGGGAGGTTACTTAATCGCTTGACTCTTAGAATTTCTTGAAGCACCACAAAAAGCAAAGGTGAGTGTTTTGTTCAATTTCCTGTTCGTCTGTCTTGCAGTGTTGTGGAGCGAGCACTGAATTCAAATCCCTGCAGATAATGAGAGCATTAGGGAGACGAGTATGAGGACGCCTCACCTTGAAGTACCACTTGCATTTCCTCCTGAGCCAATTTATTTTGAGGTAATTCAGGTTGAAAGAAGTTGGTGGCATTTACAATCATATTGTAAAGGGAGAAAACAGCAGGATGCGTCTCACCTCTCTGAACTATTGTTTTTTTTTTTTAACTTGAGCACAAATTAAATGCAGTAACAAGAGGCCGGTGCAAAGACAGCCTGCCCTGCCCTTAGTTCAGCCACAATGAATAGCTTGGGCCCCCACCACATTCGTCATATTGATTTTTCTCTAATGATATGCACAAGAAAGTAATTTCCTTGTCTCTGCATTGTCAGCGGTGACTAATCAGATTTTCCTGAGACGACCGATTCCGTACCTCAAGGAAATGCTTGGCTACAGATTCTGGTCATCCAAGTGACACAGACATCACCTAACTGCTTGTACAGGTGCAATCTCTCTCAGCATGCAGGCAGGAATACTAAGTGTATACTACCCACCCTGTGTCCTTCGTTTTCTTTAAAGCCACATGTGCACCAAAGGCATTATGATACGGTAAATGGGCTGCATTTATATAACAGCCATTAAAAGTGTTTTACTCTACAGGTCACTTTGGTGCTATACATGCAGCTCTGCACTAAAACACACACAATCACAAACTTTCATGGTGCATCATCATCGGCAATTTCATGCTCAGTGTGTTGTTCACTACTCCGCTACTTGATTATCCTCAGCCGCCACAGAGATATGACCAGTGTACATAATCCTGCTCTCTTTAGAAAAGTTAAATAAATTCACGTCCATATATTTCCTCATGTGCCAACTGAAACATTTACTTAGAGGGGAAAACTAACTCCACTGTGCTCCAACTCCAAGGTTGTTGTTTCCAACCTCAATCACCAACTCGAGACAAAGCAGATCACAAAGCAAACTGACCTCAGTTCATTACTACACATTTCTTTTTACAATGACCCATCAGCAGGGAGGCTGGAGTCAGTTTATGGCATAGTTTTCATTGACCAATAAACAGCATAAAAGGCAAAACCTCCAATAGTTTATGTATTGTTTGTGGGATTTTCATATGCTTGTCTTCGATATTTAACCTTGGCCAAGTGAAATTTGAATATCTAATCAATCATGCCATATTAAAGTTGAATGCTAATCGCCATCGGCTCATTACTATTTCACGAGGCGGCTCCATTTATGAAATGTCATTCAAAATAGTGTACCCACAAGCCAATCGATATGAGCCGTCTTTCCGTCTGAATGTTTCATTTGCTGTAAATACAGAAAGGGAGAGATATGGATTAGGGGGGAGGAAGTTGGACGCCCACATGCGGTTTCTGTGCGGAGAGGGGGCACAGTGAAGAGGCATTGATCAGCGATGGGCCTCACTATACAGTTTCCTGGTGGTCTGGTCTAAAGCTAAAGACGGAGGCCTACTGGGGCCAAGACGCTGTGGAGACAAGTCATGACCTTTGAGGTTGGTCTGAGACCAGGCTATTGATAGAGGAGCAGATCTATATCTTCACCACTGGAAGTTGTCATACTCCAATAACTGATATCAATCTGTGTACAACATTGTGCAGACAGAGAGCGGTGCCACAGCATCACTGGAATACAGTCTAATGTAGCAGAAGCTTATATGTAACATGTAGAAACAAACTGATTTGATGAAACATTTCATACATTTTATTTCTTCTCTTTGTTGGAAACAAATGTACTTTGATTTGGTAGCTTTGTATGTAGACATCAAATGTGCATTTTCAGTTTGATGACTCACAATTTAATCTGTTCTCTGAAAGAACAGAGAGAAGATAAATAAGTCAATGTGTGGATGCAGTGTTTGCAAAGTGAATTACAATGAATTTTCCACTCTTCAGGCTTTTCTTAATGACTATCATTTTTTTTATATGAGAACCATGTTATGTTCTATATGTACAAATGCATAAACAAGACATAGTTTCAGCTACTGGAAAATCTTACTTTATTAACCAACTTGCATATGATTGAAACAAGTGGCTGTGAGGCTTCACATAATAGACAAAATGTGGAGCTCCTGCATTTCAGAACATTTTCCTATGTTGGGGTGTTGCTGACCCTTCCTACAGAACAAGCCCCTGGAGCGAGGGTTGTCATGAGGTGAGAAATGTGTTCAGTATCGGCAGCAATAGACAGATATTGGAATTTATTAATAAAGTAATGGAAACGAAAAACCTCTCCATCATTTAATATGTTCAAATGACAATAAATAAATAAATAAAGTATAGATTAGCAATGCTGGTTCTATAATTTTTAAAATGTGCATCAGGATATGTCAGTAATAGGAAAACAGCAAAGTTAACAGAGCGATTACCTGCTTTGCTTTGGTCACAGCCCTGGAGAGACTAACTTGTCTCTTTAGACCTTTATTTTCCCCTTGATAAAATCAAAAGTAAATTATTTCCTCTTGAAGCCAATGCATTGAATATGGACTGTACATGACATTGCACAGCTTTTAGTTAAATGGAACTTTAACAGAAACAGACTCTTAAGCAAAACACAAACATACCTAAATATAAACCCAAATTAGAAATTGATTTAAATATAAACACTTTTGACAAAGCTAATTCATTGGTTTGTGCTGGATCCCCCAAAAATCTTTGATGTAACTTTTTCTGATAAGCCTTTTTTGACTAAATGAGTGAACGGTTATCTGCTGCTCCACAAACCCATCACGGCTCTCAAATCAGGCCATTGTTTTCATTTCAAAAAGAAAATATCAGATACTGGAGCCTTTACCATGTGGCTTCACTTCAGAGACATCGTGAAATTACAAAAGAGTAATTAGCCTAAACCAAAGTATTCATAATTTCTCTGAAAGAAATAAAAAAAAAATGATTGCATGCTTGGTG
Source organism: Paralichthys olivaceus (assembly GCF_024713975.1). Classification (NCBI taxonomy): domain Eukaryota; kingdom Metazoa; phylum Chordata; class Actinopteri; order Pleuronectiformes; family Paralichthyidae; genus Paralichthys; species Paralichthys olivaceus. The sequence goes on along the minus strand of NC_091109.1, from coordinate 9,577,254 downwards.
TTCTCTCAGATTGGTAATAACTAGTATCCTCTGTGATGGAAAAGACCAGAGTCCCATGTTGTTGTGTTTCAGATAACAGACCTTTGTCTTAGTGCTATCACTCTTCAGCGCATGCTGAATCTCTGTGCACAGCTGGGAAAGGGAGGAGGAAGTACAGTGTGTTTACCAAACAGGCTGTTTCATACGCGTCTCTAAACTCACCACCCACTTCCTGCATGCTGGCTAGCACTCCTCCTTCTCTTTGTAGTCCTGGCTTTGGTGATTTTTTTTTTTTCTGAAAGACACACACTCCCCACTGCCAAGGGCATAAACAATTATCAATCAGCTCTAATCCACTGTTCCGCATAAATAAGAGTTTCTCATGCAGTTTGCAGTTTGTGCTGTCACTTTTTTATGACTTATAAAATTTGACTTGGCAGACAGAGCCCGATGTGATGCATGACAAGTAACTTACATCGGGGCCTCGAATCCATTGCAAAGCTGACACAAATGGCCTGTCATTTCACTGCATATGCAGTAGTTGTGGTTGCATCAGTGTTTGTGTATGTGATAAATGTGACCCCCAGAATATTATTCTTGTCAGGGGGAGGAGACCTCTCAAACTGCATTTGGACTTGGGCTGTCAATGAATGTTCTACATTCAATTCAATCATATATGTGTGCGTGTGCGTTGGAATTGTAAAATGATGTTCAAAATGAGAAACAGATTGCTTTAGATTGTTTAAAGAAATATTCAGTAGTGAGAAAAAAGCTTGCTGTCTAGCCTGTTCTTGTTTGAGCCCACTGCACTGAACACACTGCATGACAGGAGATGCACAACAGTACCTTCAGTGATTAAAAGTGTGTAATGTAGGTGAAGCTGACAAAAAGTAAAAATAATTCAACAGATAGCAGAGTTGGTTACATACAAATGAACTCAGTCATAAAAATCTTTTGTTTGAAATTACATTTTTTAGTAATCAGATCAAAATGGAACAAACCTTGTATGCAGGGTCCAAAATCAGCACCCACTACTCGCCTAAAGAGATTAAAATATACAAAGGTTTGCTCCTGTTGAAAGGCTGCTGAAATAATCCTACTTAACTACACAGCAGTGATGTTTCACAATTCTTTGACCCTCAGTGTCCAACTTTGCTTTAGCTTAGCACAAGTGATGTGATGATTGTTTTATTGCTGGTAACATTTCTCTGTGGCAGCGCAATCAAACCAATCATCTCATCACTTTGGTGAGTGGCTGATGCAGGGATTTAATGAAAAGAGGTGGTTACGACGCACCTCTCATTCCTCTCGGTCACATTTACACAGGTGCATTTAAGATGGTGAGGCTAGGGATTGGATAAACAACTGGAAAACAACTGGCCTATATGAATTCACATAATTAGCATGTGTTTGTTCACTGCCATACACAGAGGGAACATGGATTAGTGATGGAATATAGAGCACAGAGAGGAAAGAGACAACGTGACCTTGTTGAGAAAAAGACAAAATAATCTAAAGTGAAGTCAGTGATGAAATTGTGATCTCAACATTATTGGCAGCTCAAATTAATAAGTGATAAATTGTCCTTTAAATGAGTCTGTTCTAAGATCTGCATTTGTTGGGTTTTCCTGTACTTTGTGCAGTTGCCTAATATTCATGAGATAAGACAGGGACATAACTAACAGGGCCATTCTTTACTCGAAAGGTACTTTACCTAAAAAGGTCAGACAAGAGGCTTTACTTTAGATGAGGCCAAGGTCACTATGGGTGAGGGCTCACTTAGGCGGAGTGATTGTTTTGGTTTAAGTCAACTACCACCGAATGTCCAGCTTCACCTTCTGTAAACATGGAAAAACTAATTTATGATCATTCATCCACCCTCACGTGTACTTACTGGCTGAGTCAAAAGTGCTTTTGCTGGTAAATTTGTTTGGTTTAACAGCCATTGACATATTGGTTCATTTGTGGACCCTGGTTTTATGCAATAGCAAAACTTCTCTACTGGAACCAAGACTAATGGGATAACTTCAGGGTCATCATTTGATTAAGGCTGTCTCACCTGCCTGCTACCCTGTTCAGTGACAGGGCGACTGTTGGGCACATTAGACCTTTAAATGAGAGATCACTGCAGTCAGACACCCCCATCCCAATGTTAGCAGGCCGATCTATAACACAAGAAGCAGCATGTGCACTTATTCATTCCTGCACCAAAGATTTCTTCCTGCAAGACCCTAACTAATTGGAATGCTGCCGACACATATCACTTTTTTATAATTTCAATCCCACAGCTGTGGTAAAACTGCTCATGTCATTAGTGTGCCAACTTTATGACTAGTTGTTCTTTTTTAACATCCTCAGAGTGGCTGCCAGTTATGAGAGAGAAGTGAATTGTCCTACAACTTCTGTTTTTGGAGAAACTAGTCACATTGTTGTAACGACATTTACACTACACTCAGGAGTGAATCACTCGTTTCGGGCAGTAAACAAAGTCGGACTTTAAGACCCAGGAGGTTGTTGAGGACACAGATGTGCTGTATTCCCACATGTTCACTTCATAGATAAAGGCGTTATGTGCAGCATGTGCCATTTTGGATATGCCACAGAGGGGAGCATGCAGCTGTAGAAACAGTGTATAATTGCCTCCCTGTACCATCCTACAGTCAGAATCTATGAAACACCCAAAGGCAACTGCTTGTGTGCATAACTCTGAGACACTGCAAGTGAAAGTGATTAGACTGCGAAGGCCACAGTGCACTGGAGGACATTTGTTTAACATGCATGTTGTTTGGTTTGTTTTTACCGTATGGGCTCATCAATAATTCAGGGCGACTTAACCAGCAATTACAGCGATGAAGACATCAAAATGCAAAACAGTGCTGTGAGCTTTCTCATCCAATAAGAATTGTCTGCAAAGGGATGAGTACAGACTGGACAGACCTTTAATTAGTGGGCTTTGTATCTCAGCCAGGACCAGCAGATTGGCTGCCTGCTCTTTCTTGTCATCATAGCCATAGAAACCAAGAACTGGAAACACGAACAGTTGAATTATGTGTAATTTAGTCTCGTTAGCAAACACTTGAATGACAAATCTCTCCCTACCAACTTTACACAGAGATGGATAAATCTGTGAAACTACGTTCTTTACAAATAGGATGATTTTTTTTCATTTTGTGCTGGGAGGTCCTTCTGTGGAGCATAAACGACTTTGTTGGCCAAATAAAAGCATTAAAAACATCAAACTACAAGCAAATACTAAAAGTTACAAGCAATTTGTGATGATTATTTTCCATCTTAATGTTCTTCAGGGAAAGAAAGTTGAGAAAAGATACTTTTTCCAGTTTTAATGGCATTTCTTCAACTCATGCGTTTCTACCATAGACTATATATAAAGACGTTTCTCCCCTGCTTGTTGTCTTGGGTTGTATCCACTGTTTTTTAAAAGTATTCCTGTTGGAAAAATCAGTGTTGATTTGCCTTTAACAGCTTCCAAATTGGGTTTGTGAAATGCACATTAAAAAGACGTGATTTTATATTTCTCCTGAGCATCGGGCTCGCTGTTCTACAGGCAACTTAACCTGCTGCATTTTATTTTATGAATTACATTTTGAAGCTACATTTGCTGTAGTAAAGTCCACATAGGAGTTAGTTCAAATGTCATATACAGTACTACTGTCAAAGGGATACCTACACATCAACACAAGTAACATTGGCTTAATGTAGTCGAGCTGTGGTTGTGTGTCTCTGTAAACTTAATATGCCTAAACTAATGCTGATGTATTATTTCTCCAGTTTTGTTAGTTTAGAAGAACAATATGTGATGATATCTCTCAGACAGCTGTGGACAACTCTCCTCAGACTCACCAGGCATAGAAACCAGCTGCTTCAGAGAGCAGGACAGTCATGTAGGTGTTTGGCCACCAAATGCTGACTAATGTAGTGTAACATATAAAGCATCTTGTTCAGAGACTATTTTATTTCGGACTCTTTGGTTCTTTCTCTACTGACTGTCCCAGTCTGTGAAGCAGCTGTTCTTTCTGCTTGGAGAAACTGCAGCATGTAAAGCAGGTTTATTAAAGACGACAAGCACTCTTCATAACATACCATCACCAGTTAACACGATACAAAGCAACCGAATTCATTCAATGACATTTACATGTGTGTATAAAATGATGTGCATGTAGCTCAAGGGATTGTGTATGTTAGGTTGGTGCTACATCCATTCATCCGTCCGAGCCTCTCTTTTGAATGCAATATCTCAGAAATGTTACAAGGGAATTTCTTTACATTTGGTACAAAGTTTCATTCAGACTCAAAAGGAATTATATTTTAGAGGTCAAAGGTCACTCTGACAAAATGTTTAGAGAACATGATTTATCAGGAATAAATTTTAATCTCTAAAGAAAATGTATGTCACATTGTTTGTGGGTGCGATACAGAGTCTAGATCATTGACAAAAATGAACAAAAATGTCTAATCTTAAAATTATTACATTTTCTAAACAGGTCAACTTTATTCTCATCATCATAATCTTCTGCAAAAACACTTTTCTGGCCATTATTCAACCCCTTGACTTAAACAAACAACAAACAGTGTTTCCTGCAACTTGACTGGTTGTCGCAGGCAAACAACAGCGAGTTGGTGATTCTAAATTATCAAGTGCTGGTTTATTTGCTCATACATAAACATTTGTCCATGTTGAGAGAAGGTGAAGCTGGGCACTCGTTGGCAGTCGACTTAAACCAAAACAATCACTTCGCCTAAGTGAGCCCTCACCCATAGCGACCTTGGCCTCATTTAAAGTAAATCCTCTTGTCTGACCTTTTTGGGTGACCCCTCTCGAGTAAAGAATGTCCCTGTCAGTGCTGGTTTTCATGGACCACTGAAAATATTTTAGCATCTTTGGTCAGGAAGCAAGAAAATTCTTCTCTCATGAATATTAGGCAACCGCACAAAGAAAAACCTTAACAAATGCTGATCTTTTTTTATTTGTTCATAGTTTTTTTTAGTTTTTGTTCAAAATGTTTTTGTGCCTTTTCTCAGCAGACACACACACACACACACACACACACACACACACACACACACACACACACACACACATTCTTGTACATCTATCTTAGTTTGGACACTCATTGGTATAATGCATTCACTAGCCCCTTACCCCACACAACTAAATACCTAACTCTAACCTAAAACTAATTCTAACCCGAAAATCAAGTCTTAACCCTCAAAATTGTTGAAAGTGGGTCAGAGGTGAGGACCAGCCAAACTATCCTCACTTTCCCAAATTGTTCTCACTCCATAAGTTCTTGTTCTGAAACTGTCCTCTCAAAGATATCTGTACACACACACACACACACACACAGACAACCCAGTGTTCAGTCCCACACAAAAAGTGGTTAAAGCATGTCCTTCACACCAAATAACATCTTGACATCTGTGGCGCTGTAAATCTTTTTACACAGAACAGTGAAGTATTTTTTACCTTGTGATTTAGTCCTACGAGACGTCTGTGTCTCCACAGTAAAACCTTGACGACTGCAGCTTTAGGATTTGAAAAGTTTGAAATATTCTTGAAGCACTTTCTGCAGCAAAGCGAACATGTTATTGTTCTGTTGAAGCTCCGTGTCTAAACAAAACGTTGGAATCTTGAACCTGTCATCAAATTCTTGTAATTTATGAAAGTTTAATGAGGATCTGTCCCGGCTGTTAGGACTTGTGGAATATGTCATCCGCTAATGAGGACGGGTTCTGACACAGTTCAGTGTGGAATACCTGACACGCTGCTTCTATGTGATCATGAGCTCTAATACCTCCTTTAATCAACACAGCCTGGTCGAAGGTATTCTGAGGGCATTTGTCTCACCTCGCCAGCGACACTCGCTGGCAGATGCTTTGCATATCAGGCCTGGTGGATCAATATGTTATTAGAGAACAACCTCTCGGAGGCATGTCAATTAATTCTGGGCTGTCAGCTGCCCCCCTCACATTGTCCAGTGGGGCTGATGGAGAACAATGGGTGTCTTTTTAACTCGCTGCCTGTGGAGGATTTGCGACCTTAGCTGCTTCAAAGGTTCAGCCACAAACCCTGAGCACTGGATAGTAAGGATTCGTTTTCCAGCGATCACCTGGGGTCACTTATATTAAATGATGTCAAAACTCCATTACAGGTGATTTTTATGTTGGAAAACATCTCGTCATTCTGTATTTAAAAATGAATGCCAACAATATATCACCGCAGTCATATTCACCATATATTTGATTTGAACTCTCTCTGTTTGGGCTTTCACTGTTTATTAGAACTTAACATTCATTTGAACATGTGTGGGGTTTATGTTTGACTAATGACCATTTGCAACTTACAGTCAAGAAGGGCATCAGACCATCCACCAGGAGGAGCTCACTGTCAGCTTGACCTATTCCATGCTTTCCTGATCAGTATAGTAGGCCCATAATGTTGGGTTGTTTTGCTACTAAAATGCAGGACATCAGCAAGAAAAACCTGAGTGGACAATCAAGACAGGAAGCATCAGAGAAGCGGCGAAGTGTTTTGTGTTCTATTATACAAATTTGACACAACATGAAATTTGTTCAAACTTGTTTTTTTGGAACAAGTGACAGCCCTGTTGAAGTATTTGCCCCTCTTAATGCTCAGTGATGGAACGTCTCAATGCTGCATGTTCTGCTACATTCTGTTCAGACCGTCCTCCTAACATTTCATCAAGGCTGCATGTGAGTCATGCTGGACAAATGTTTGTTCAACCGAAGTAGAGCCAATAAACATTTATTGTGTAGCTTATGATAAACTTAAGTAAAACAGAAAGACAGCACGACCTGTACTGCACTGGCTCTTAACCGTTATAGCTTGTGATGCCTTAAATAGAGCCTGTATCAGTTTGTATCACAGCAGTCTGTGGATGTCTTCATTAGGTTATATTTCTTCTTTGACTGCTGAAACTAAAGACTTTGCAGCACTTCCTTGCTCTGCCATAGAAAGCTTCAGTCACACGCACTATCACTTGACATGCTCTGATGATCTGTAGAATACATGGCGCAGATCGTGTCTGAGGTGTTGTTTTCAAATCATGTTCTGTCTATTTTGTTCTTAACTTAACAAATAGGACACAGGTCGATTGTGTGGGAGATTCCAGGCTTAAAGGTTGATTGAACCAAAGCAGAGACAATAAAGCAGTTCCTGTTGATATTTTATTATATAACTTACAATAAACCATAGTAAAACAAAAAGACAACACAACCTGCATAGCACTGGTTCACAACCGTTATAGCTTGTGATCCCTCAATTAGAGCCTGTATTAGTTTGCAGCCCTCAGTCATAGAGGTCTTGTCTATGAGTTGTTTGCCAGAGAATAGTTTTTCCTACCCACCATGATTTATTTCAGCAGATTCATTAGCATGATGAGGTAAAAATGATCCAGTAAATTACAAGAAAATGCAGATCAGTCTGAAAATAAGAAATCCATCTGTGCTGAAGTATATATTGTTTCCTGCTTTCCTTTGCTCATCATCTTGTGACCTCTGATATGTTGCAGGGGTCCAGAACCCCAGGTGGCGAACTGCTGCTGTTAAATTTAGAGCACTGAATGTAGAAACTCATTGTATGGGTGTTGATAATTATTATTAGTCTAGGAAACAGCAGGCCAATACTTTTCACTGAAGGTCTACTTCAGCTACATCTCCCAGTGTTACAGAGTTTGATCTGTCACCAGTGGATCAATAGTCGCTGATCTACAACAACTTGTAACAAAGTTGTTGGTATTGATATATCAATACAATTGGTATTGAGATTAAATACCTAGTGTTTGTTACAAGAACCTTTCACAAAAAGTTTGAACGACACCCTGAGGATCTGCTTTACAGTCACATCGGTTGCTGCAGCCACAACATCGGTCTTTTCTCTGTCTCAAACTTTTTATTTTCCTCTGCAAGTTTTACTTTTTTTTTCTTTGGCTTATGACTCTGGATACTTTCCAAAACAGACAATACTCAATTTCCTGGCAAATAAAGCACAGCAGTGTTTGTCTTAAGATGCAGTGAAACATGTTTCAGAGGGACGATGTAAAGGCCATAGTCTGAAGGCTGTGCTGTTTTCCACCACTGTTTACCTAGAAACGTTAAATATAGAGGACATTTATTCATCTGAGGGAGATGGGAAACTATACATCTTGAATATCTTCACCATAAAGAGATCGGCCCATGTGTAGCCTCCACTGTCTCACAGATGGACACAAGTGTTTGCAATGAAAAAAACCTTGATGACTCACGACACCTTTATAGAAGACTCTTTTCACATAGATGTCTTCACACACTTTGAATCAGTGCCGTCTCGCGAGCCACCACACCATCAATATGTTGACGCTCTCCTTGTGCCGGCTGTTACAGTTACCTCAGAATTTAACATCACACAGCGCAGGGACCAAGGGACCCCCGCTTCTTGAAGTAAAACCTCCAAGACAGCCGGCCCAGCCATTTTCTAAGACTGACCCCGAAAGTCCAGCACTCTCCACGGATTTCTCTCCAGACAGCTGAAGTAAAGTCATTCTGCCGGCACCATAGGACGAAGAGGGAGAGAGTATATTATTTAGAAAATGTGACTGATGGCTTTCCTGCCTGCTCTGCCTTGAAGAGAGAGATGCTGTTGATAGATGAGCCAATACACTCCAAGCTCTTTCTTCTTTATGTTTGCTGTGTGTGTTGTGTGATTCACTTTTCTCCCACGGAGGTGATATTTCACCCTTTTGCTGTGACACATCGCTGCAGTGCCAGTCTGTGGATGTCTTCATTAGGTTATATTTCTCTCTCTACATTTTTTTAGATTTTTTCTTTGACTGCTGAACTAAAGACTGTGTCACAGCCCTTTGCTCTGCTATAGAAAGCTTCAGTCACGCACACTGTATCACTTGACAAGCTCTGAACTGTAGAAAACAGAGTCGTGTCTGAGGTGTTGTATTTAAAACAGGACGCGTTGATTGAGCAATGTGAAGACGAAGTTACTTCATTAAAATGATGCAAGCATCAGAGGAAGGAAAATGTTTATGTGCAGAATAGCTGCAAGTATCATTAACCTATTAACCCTTTCTTTGCTGGGAATATACTGTATGTATCATAATGGAAACCTCTGCCTGGAAACGTTCATCCTCTTAAAAACACATTTAGCATTAATATCTCATTTAATATCTCTGATGATCCAAGTCTCATACACCACCTTTCCCCTCTGCCTGAACCTGAACACAGCGCAGTTTGACAAAAGGTTGGACTACCTGATCTATAGAACTATTGCATTTAGGGCGCAAACCTCCACCAAGACCCAACATTTGATTTGTTAGAGATTCACAGTGTTGTAATTTGATACATCAGTTTTATCCAAAGTTTAATTCTGTCTATTTAAAGGCTTGATTAACTGATTACTTATTTTTCCTGCCTTTATTGTCTTCCACAACTACGCCTCCATCTTCTAGCCCTATTCCCTTTATTCCAATTTGTTCTGGCATCTTAACCACCACTCCTCTGTGGCTGACTGCTGCTTTTTTTCCCTCTTTTCTTTCCTCTTTGCCCCCTCCCCTTTCCTCTCATTCATTTCCCACCACCTCCCTTACTCAGCTCCTCTTTACACCTTTGTGACCAGACTGCCAACCTCTAGGGATGCTACTTCCTGTTGATATGCAGAGCGCCTCTCTTTCCAATCAGTACCTCTGAAAGGTTGTTACTAATGGTCCCCAAGGAGAGGAATCAACCTTGAATACATACAAGGCCTCTGCCGGCATTCGGGAGCAGCACTGGCCACTGGAAGTGTCACATCTTGTTTTCCCCCTTGTCTCTGCCAAGGTTCAGTTGCAAAATAATTCCTGTGAAATAGAAATGCAGCCAAGTCATCTGGCTTTTATTGTCCCCTTGGAGCACATAGCACCTGTATTTACTATATCCGAGGATGCAGTGCAGCGTAATCACAAGGATCTGCTACATGAAGATATCACCGTAATTTTAAAGGAAGTCTAATGCAAGACTGTTAAACAGACCATCAAATTATTGTCTCACTTCTGTCTCATGCACCGTGCTGCTGTGTGTTGTAGCGAGCCACTGATAGCCCTGCCTATTTTTATCAGCAAGAATGAGCAGACTGCACAATTTACTGCGATGGGCAGACACAGTCTTGAGCTTCTGAGAATAGCTTGATTATTCTACTGGGAGAAGTGCACGGACGCAGAGAGGCATTCCATATGTTACACTTAACAACCAATGAAGCTGCGATTCAGAGACTTGGGGCAGAAAGAGCTGACAGCGCTCGTCCACACCCCTGGCTTTCTCCAGAACAGCAGAGGCAGGCAATAATCTAACTATAATTAAGGGGTATAAACCATGTCATGCAGCCATTAGACCAAATAGCTGGCAACCAATCAGCTATGACATTAATGGTAGAAACGAACTACAGCTTTATAATTCAGCTTGTTGTAAGACGGAAAATATGTTATAAGAATTCTAGAACTCTGAGTCAATCAACAGTTAAATATCGAAAAATATATTTTAACTCGCGCCCTGTTTTGTTTTCAGTTTAGTCAGACAATCACACTCACTCAAACACTGACATCAACATAATCAGTCCTTTAATTTGTGGTTATAAATAAGGTTATGATAAAATACTTTTCCACAATATGTCTTGTTCGAAGATGTACAACCTTCAAATCATTTCAAAGCTTGGCTTGCCTCCTGAGAACACTGTGATTGTTGACGTTGCTGTCAAGGCGACCGTTTTCATCAGCACCACATCATTGAACAGATAGAACTGTCGTATTAACTCACACTGGACTTTATTGACCTTCTTAGAAATAGATTGTATTGATAAAAAGCATCGAATGTAACGTGCACGTACAAGTGCGAAGTTTAACACATGATTAAACTGTTCTTTTTCTGCTCATCAGAATAACCTGTTTATTATTATTAATTCTCCTGTCTCAGCTAACAGGGAATTTATTTGGTCAAATAAATCAAATAAACTAATGCAACAATAAGACACATGATTAAGTGAGAATTAAGACATTCTCTGATGGATTAGGAACTGATGGAACATTTAAAAAGATGTGAAGAGATTTTCAAAGATTCTAAAGTGAAGTGAACACATGTTCAGGTTTTTTGAGCCGTGATATTTCCAACAAGCAGACTCTTCATGTGGCAAAAACAAGGGCATATCAGGTCTGAACCATAGGTTGTTAAGATGGACATGACAGCTTCCCAAAAGTGAAGCCAAAGTATCTCAATTTCCCCCAGGTGACGCTATTGTTCTTACACCTCACCTCCACCATGTTATTAAATGGGAAGAGGAAACATCAAGATTGATAGCTGAGACTGACCCGTAATTGGTCAAGCGTGTATTTGTGGAAACTAAGGATGGCCATCACGCTGTTGAGTTTACAAAGTTTAAAAATTCGTTGTTTTTACCCAGTTTACAGATGTGTCCGATGACACTGTGTGTGAGTCTGTGTGTTTCTGCATGAGAAAGAGAGCAGGAGGAGTCAGGACGAGATAAATGATTGAATGAATACATAATGCATCTTCACATGCCAATTAAGTTGGCGTCGTCCAACCTTGGTGGGACTTCAATAACGTGGCTCCGCTCCATGATCACTAATGCGCCGACAATGGCTCCAAATAACGTCTTCTGTGCAAGATGGCAGCATCCATATCTGGTTCCCAGTTCTTGTTTTGCACTTGGTTCTGCATCAGAACTTGGCAGTGAAAGTAGATTCCTTATATAGCTCCTGAGAACATTTCCCATTAGCATCATCAAAACATCAAGTGATTTCTTGCTTCTGCTTGCTGAAGAATGAAGCTGCACAAAAGTTTGTGCGCAGCAGTGTGGCAGCTGAGAGGTGCAGTGAAGGGCAAGAACAACATCAAAAGAAATGAAACAGAACTGCTGTCATGGTACGAACATCACACACTCCCATCCTCCGTCAGTGGATGTGATATTAAATCACTTTTAATTTAAACATGTCACTCACAGCCTTAAACGCGACACTTTATGGAAACTCTAAAGTACTGAGTATTCTTTTTTATTCCTTATTATAGTATTATTTTCCAGTTTATTGATCATCTAGGTTGTGTGGAGTTTCAGCTTTGGACCTTCATAGTGTTTGTTATTGAACAGGAGAGAATGTCCACACAAAGCACCACATTTCCCATCTTCTATTTCTGCAAACATTTTGATTCTTGATAAAATGAATGGGTTCTATTTAATAGATATAAACCAGAAGGTTTATTCAGCTGTTGTACGTATCAGCAGCATCATATTTTCAAAATAATGTACTTTCTTAGTATTTCTATAGTAACTGTAACTGTTGAGTTGTTGTGAATATATATATACATGTTTTCATATGAATAGTGTGCTGAGGTAATTTTATTCATAATGTTATCGATACCTCTATTCATAATAGAATAGAAACAACTTGAATAGGTGTACTGCAGAAGTACAGTAGGAATCTTTCCTACTGTTTCAAATGTCTTACAGTAGTCCACAAAAAAAAATCTGAACTGTTTTATTAGAAACATGAAGCCTTAAGCAATACTAAGCATTTTTTAATAATGAAAGTCGTACTATGCATCTTTGTTGCCAGCAGAACAGACTTGCTTTACATTCACCTATTTCGATGAATTGATTTTACACGGTTTGGCATTGTCTTTGTTCATAATGGGCCACTTGGAAGGATGGCATGTTTACTCAGCAAATGATCAGACAAGAAATTACTCTTAATGGGAACTATGGATCCTTCCCAGCCTCGATCTTCTCATGCTCCCAGTTTAAAGATCTGCTCCTATAGACAAGTGTCTGACAGCAGCAGAATTTACATTAGGTTGGACCGTAGCCAGAGAATTAAAAGGATGAGCTTTGTGTGTGGATATACATGTCATACTGTTCACTGTAACACCAATTGATGTTGTTATATCAAGCTCTAATGTAATTACATAATTTTATACACATCTTACTAAGCATAATTAAATTCAATTGCTGCACTTTTTTTGTTTGATTGTTGTTTGCAAGAAGCCTTTTTCTTTTTTGATTTACGCTTCAACAGGCTTTTTCATTCAAGGTGCATAAGCATATTGAAACTTTATTTCAGTGATATTAGATGTTTCATTTATTGCCCATTCCACATTGAGTTTGTACAAATTGTGGAGGACAGTCTGAGATCTCTCTGAATGCTTGTCATCCACTCTGCATTTTCAGTTCATTCGTTCATTTTTAACACACCGCTATTTCTTTCAGAGTGATCCTGTTCAATAATGAAATGGGTGGGAGGAAGGACAGCGCCCTGGACAGGTCAGTAGTTCATCACAGGTTCAGCACATTCACACTCACTTCCACAGCCAGAAGAGAAACCAGAGAAATTCACTTTCCAATTCACCTGAGAAAACCGGCACCTAGAGGATGCAAACACAAAACAATGCAAACGCATAACAAAAACATAAAATACAACTGGCATGCCATTTCAAACAGCATCTTCCACAGCCAGATGGATAGATTCCCCTCCACCCATGATTTCCTTTGTGTTATGTAAATTACTCCCTGGATGTAGGATTAGTTTAAACAGCCGTCCTGTCTTACAACTAACTCAAAGAAGGCAGTTAAATGAGCAGGAGACGAGAGACAGATGTGTACAGCTGTTGTTGTGGCCATGAAGTTAATGCCAGTGTTTGCAGGGGGAGAAAAACATGCAGGCGTGAGGGAAGTGAAGGCTGTGTTTGTTGACAGGACAGGTAAGCTCAGGAGGCATCATCTATTCCTTTATTAATCTGTGAGCGACTGCACCATGTTAATGAAAAACACACACCTGGCATGGCCATAACTCAAAAGTGGAGCATTACAGTTCCTTATCCATCAGCACTCATGTGTCTCACCTCTGGACATGATATTAGACAACATGTTGTCTCACCTCTTAAAGTAAGTAGAGCAAGTAGGTGAAGGCAAATTTTTGCTCGTCTCAGCCCTGTGCTCTTGGAATGAGTTGTGCGTGACCAATGCAAAAAACAAAAAGAAAACAAAAATCTCCAGGTGAAAAGCGATGCCAAACGGTTTGAATGTGTGGATGTGAGACAAAATGAGAAGGTGATCATGGATGCTCACCACTAGGCCTTATTCACTGATCAAGCAGACTTGGGGTTTGCTGCTGTATAGAGATTAAGAAAATGGAAAACGGCACCTAATTTATGTAACTAGAATTAAATAGAAAATTAAGGAGACAATATCATCACAACACAATGTGATTATGTGATGTGTTTATAAAAACATGTTATAGATAAATGAAAAGGTGTTTCCAGGTCTACAAGAAGTAGGTCAGACTGAGACGGAGCTGTCGGACTACAGAGAATAAATTACTTTACGCATTCTGTGCATGCTACAATTACAGCTTGTGCCGTCGGTCATGGTGTGACTCAGGATGTTGCAACAGTGGGCAAGTGAAAAGGAGTAGGTTATTGTGAGGAAGAAGTCCAGTAACTGGTTGAATATTGGAGCAGCCTCACTCGCTGCACTAACACAGCAGACGGCTTTGTGTGACAGTTGACATTCTTTTATTCTTCTTTTGCAATGTGCTGTAGGAACAGAAATGACAGCACTCTGATAAATACAGTAGAATTTGTAGTAAAACTAAATATATTGTTGTATGTATAATGTTAATAGCTAAACTTTGTTTAATTCTTGCGAATACGAGAGAGATAAGGATTCAACTTGTTGCTAATTGTTTAAATTGGAGTATTGTAAGGACTGAATTTCCTGAGGTGTTGAATATTTTATAACTTTGGTTTTGTTAGTGATAATGTGATTTGTTAAATTGTGTGAAAGGCTAGATAGATGTATTCAGAACTAATAATACTCTTATCACACATCTTTCTGTTCATGATATTCAGGAATTCAGTGCTGCAATATTTTACATGCTGAACGTGAAGTTCAGCTGCTTCCAGTGATTGGAGAAGATACATAAAATGGTAAAGGGTAGGTTGGAGGGAGAAGTCACAGTCTAGGTTTCTCTGTCTTCTTCTTTGCCACCTCCCATCTCCCACAGTTGTCACCTGGAAGCTTTCCGTCAGCCCCCCTCACTCTAGAAGCCAGAGATGAGAGTTGTTCAGAGAAATGGCCTCGGGCGCAGGCCTCTACGAACGCTCAGCTCAACAGCTTGGCTGCTTCAAGGGAGTCTCTCTTTGGACTTCAAAAGCTTTCTACGAATGGGAACCGAGTTGGCTTCCCACCATAGGCTGCCTCCATACAGACCCTTTTTAGTTGCTTGGCTTAAAATCAATATGAAAGGGAAGAACCTCAAGCACACTTGGGATGAAGTGCAGAAAAGGAACAGGATTTTCAACAGACAAAAAGTGAGATTGCTCAGTACCTTTAACAACTGATATTTCAAGTTAAATGAAATTTGGGATAATATCAAACCTCAGGGGAGGCTACATCGAATCAAAGCCTGACAGAGAGCTAACAGTCTGGCAGAACAGTACTGATCTCTGTTAGGCATTGTGCATTGAAACTAGAGCCAGACCAATACTGTATGTGGAGCTGATGACGATTGTAAGGAGTAAAAGTTCTGATATCAATGAACCGTTGTTTATATGTATGTACTACATATACAATCCTATAATTGATTGTAAAAGTGAAACACTGAGGATTGTTGGTTATTAACCTTCCATCAATATATTTAACAAAGTTAGGGACTTTAGAATGTTTTCATACCAGCACATATCAGACAACATATTTGCAGATACCAGTTTTATTCTCCGACTAACATATCATTCAGCATCTAACCTGTATGTGCTTTGTGGGATTTCGACAACTGCACAATCCAGAGAAAAACCACAGACAAATAATATTTGGGCAGTGTAGGAATTAAATATGAATTTGTTGTATTACAGTGCTCCTGTCAGTTTTAGTTTGTCACTTTCATCATATTTGCGTCACATACATGTCTGAATCAGCCTGGAAACTGTCTTGAAATTTTATCCTGATGGATGATACTGTTTCAATTTATGACAGGCTAATAACTGCAAAACAAACAAGAGAACACGCTAGGACACCGACACACACACACAAATACTGCAGGTACCTGTAAAACACAAATGACAGGATTCAAATATTAGAGCTTCAGCAAGGCCTGATAAACAAAGTACTCACACTCCCACACTTACTGCAGCACACTGATACACACTGCACCTTAAAATTCAGCCCTGGTAATTCGCTTTAATGTTGTGATTGATTGATGTTTTCATTGAATGTTGCCATTTTAATGGAACTGATATTTTAACCTGCATTAGTATATTCCTACTTTTTTTAAAATTTAAAATGTGGCATGTGGTGACGCTGTTCACTCCGAACTTTTGTTGACTCCAACAAATCAAACCGGCCTCCAGATGTTGCTTTGGAAACGTGAGCGCTCAGACAGGCCAAGGAGCATCTCACTTGGCAGACCAACGAAATGGTAACAGCAGTAGAGTTGACACAGTGTTTTATTATAGTCCTGCGCGATCATCAGGATCATTCATCTGCACATTCAAACTCTTTACTCTCTCATTTGTCAACCCAGTTGTCTGGCTCCGGGCTTCAGCTGGGCTTTTGCAAACTAGCGTGTTGTCTTTGATGTATGATGCTATGATAAGCATGTGTGCAGAAAATATGGATCCGTGTTCATGATATGATTTTAAATATACAGTCTTTGATGTAGATGCAAACAAACAGGTGGTCTGACTGGTGAAAGTTGAGATGTGGATCTATTTTTTCTTGCTAAAACTGATGGATTTTACAGCACCTGGTAAAAGGCTGGATCAGGCGGCTCTGAAATGTTGTGTCTAAAGACATTCACGTGACATCGAGTGAAATGGAATCTCTAAAAACAACGCTCTGTGAACAGATCTAGATGTCTGTCTTTGAGCTACTAGATACATTTGACAGTTCTGGATTTTGGTTTTCTGTAACTCGTCTCTGATCATCGACCTCAAATGTAACAACTCCAGTGACTTCCCACAAGTTGCAACAGACCTGTTGCACTCACACTTGCCACTGCCATCCCACATTGCGTTTTTATTGTTGCTTCTTTAATCCTCCTCCTTCTTTCTTGCATTTGATGTCAGACTAGAGTGCCCGTAGGGTTTGATGCTGCAATTCTCAGTCCTTGAAGAATTACAACTCCAGAACCTCTGAAATCTATCTACAGACCTGTAGAAAAATAAATATTGGTATATTTGTATTGGATTATCGTTCTTGTGCTCTCCAAAAGGGTAAACTGTCCAAAGTGTACTCCTAACTTAGGCTCATTTGAAGCTGGACCTTGCTCTTGCTCCCTGTGACCAAAAACATGAAATATTCTGTCAAGTAACATTGATGATTGTGGCTGTTAGACTGGGTTTTTATATGCTATAAACACTCTAAGGTTAACATTGTGGTCCTGAAGTAAATATTCAAAAACTAGAGTGGCAACCAGAAGAGCTCATAACTCAGCCAAGGAACAATAGTCCTCTTAAATTAAATCAAGCTGCACCACATTACACACTCATTGATATCATTTCCCTAAATATGCCTGATATTTTTCATCTAGATCTATGTAGATTGAATTACTCTCTGGGAAATTGATGTAAAAGTTAAATACATCCCATCTTTTTTAAGAAACTTCTGGATCTGCCAATTGATTCAGATCTGCAGACAAGATATAATGGGTTCTTTCCTGACCCATATTCACATCCTTACACACAAGTACCAAAAGCAAATGGCATTTCCATCTGGCTCAGTAAGATGGAGAACATGGTGATCATTAAACCTGTTTAGTATCAGTGTGTTAGCATTGTTATTGTAAGCATTTTAGCGCAAAGCAGCTTCACTGAGCAGCTACCGTGGCTGTAGATTCTTAGTCTTTGTTGATAGAACTTTTACTTACGTGCTAATAAATGTTGCAATGCTGGGGTCTGATGTGTCCTCCCTGTAATATTAGCACAATTTTCTAAAGGCATTTAAACTTGTTTGTATGATCCCTTTTCTTTCTTTCATTTGTGTTTTTACTCAGTGACATTCAAGTCGACGCCTGGCAATAGTAGATATTGCTGCATTCCACTGAATGAATATATTCCTTTTAATAAAATTATTTAAAATTACCATCACAAATCATATCTCGGTGGCAATGTTCTTTTTTTAATTCAGATTATGCTGCATGGTTATGTTGATATACCACACAATATTAACATGCTCCATGCTCTTTCAGCCCATCAGAGAAATCTCATAACTTAAGACTTCCAAAAGCAGTTTACCAGACGCTGAAGGTCAGCGCAGTAATCTTGTCCTATCGTCTTATATTTTTGCACAGACCCAGCGAGAAACATTTTGAATATTTATGATGGAGATTTAAAATGGCAAAGTGAGTTTTGCAAGGCTGAAAGAGCAATAAACACAAAGAAAAAGTCATATTGCTGATTTTTAAGAACTCATAAAACAAGCTACAAATAAACATTCACTAAATCTAAAGCATAAAAAGTTGTGTTTTGTCTCGCTGCATTGTTTCACTGGTGGCTGAGTGTTCTTGACAACTGCAGCTTGAGTTCAGGGGGTGGGGTGGTCTGACTGGTACCTTAAGGATTATCGAGTGGAGAGTGTGATTCCCTGGTTCACCCTCTTTTAGTGTAAGTTCGTTGAAAGTCAGTATGTGACCCATTTTTTAAATTATTACAATTTCTTCTCCTTCTGGACTTGTCAGTATGCTAGTAATGTTGATCAAGTCCAGTGCTCTTCTACCTTTTGTCCTACATGACCCAAAAAGTTGTTATCTCAAATTTCACATCAAACATGACATATTCACCATATCTGTTGCTGAATCTGCAATGTGTTAATGTTCAGAGGAGCTGTCACGTTTTCCCTGCACACAGCACCTATATGTTGCAGTAGCATCTTCAATTTAGTTATCTCATCAAGTTTCAAGCACTGTCATTTCTAAAATTAAAGATGATTGTATTTGATGTTTATTATTATAAAAGGTGCCCACTATGAAGGGTTCTAATCAACCTTACACATCATTACCAGATTATTTTGATATATCTATAAATAAAGTGTAATATGATTCAGTTGAAGAAAACTTATTTTTATTTTCAAGCCTCTGAAAAGGTGAACTTTGGAATCGCTTCTGACCACATTTATTTTGCATCACCCTGTTATGCGATACGACGTTGTGGTTGTTTGTGTTTTAGCTTTACTCTTGGATTCAGGATCGTCAGAGCTCCAAGGACCCAGGCTTTTTTTCAGAACTTCCTTGATTTTGAATTCTTGACAGGGATCTCTGTAAACCCCCAAATCATACACATGCTAGTTGAAACTCTATTTCATTCCAAGACAACCAAACTCAGGTACAATTAAAAAAATAAAATAAAAATAATAACAAGACAGCTTTGGAGAAAGGGAGAGAATGGGGCTGTTAAGAAGAGGAATACTTTTATTTGTATATGACTTATGTTAGAACCTTGTCAGCTGAATGCTCACTGTGGCCACAACACAATCAACATATGAATAGAAGCAAAGTCACAACAATAGAAGCTTCCTTTTTCTCTTTGACACATTCTCTGCACCTTCTAACAATTGCAACCCATAAAATCACTGAATCAGGCCACTGTGGTGACGCAGCATGCCACTCGGGGTAGAACTGTTTACATACAATCCACCACAACTATAGTGTACTTCTTTGTTATCTGCTTCCACAGGCAGTGTGAATTATGAAACAAGTTCAAGCTGCCACTCTCACCCTTGATTCAAAAGGAATCTGTGGCTTGCTCTCATCTAAGGAAAAGCTTTATTTCCCTGACACGCACTGTTGCACCCACACTGTGACCTCACTGTGATTGGTCCAATGGGAACATATGCCCAGACAAATCCCCCACAGCTTGACAGCAGGATATTTTCAGAGTTGATGGAGCTATTGATCCCGCACACATTAAAATGATGTCGGCAGCGGTGAATGCCAATGCTGGAGAGGTCCATTAATCAGGAAATCGATGGCCTTGTCAATAGGCTGCCCCGGCTCTTGACAATAGATGACAGTTTGGAGGTGGAGCTAAGGTTTAGCTGAGCAGAAAGCATTTCTCTGCTGGAAGTCCGACCTGTGTCACTGCTCAAACTCTGTCCTGTGCTCCTCCACCCCCAGGCATGACTCAATCATTTACTAAATCCTTTTAGGGACCACTCAGCCCTGCAACTCATTGAAGGCCAAAAGTGTGAGCGGGTCATCATGAGTCATGAGCTGTTGGGATATGACTTAAGTTCACCGTCAGCTTTCCTCCACTTGCGCCCCAGAGACAGTTGCCTCCGTGACTGAAATGCACCTGTAAGTGAAACATGGCTCACAACTGTTAAAGTAAAACATCAGCTGTGTGGTACAGAGCGGTATGATGTTCACTCCATTTTCCTGCAGCAGTGAGAGATAGATCACCTTTAAGAAGCAGCAGCACATGTTGCATCTGAGGCCATTTTCTCTTGCTGCTCACCTGGAACCATTGCAAGTCATCACCGGTACTCAAAAGATAAAAGATATTTATATTTTGGCATTGCACAGCAACGCTGCTTGTGTGTTTGAGAAAACAAGTACACCTTAAGTACGTCTGACTTTCCACACATGCACAACAAAAAGTAAAAAGCCTGCTGAGTGCAGTCCTGTATATTTGTTTGCACACCTGTGGCATTGCTCCAGAAGTGGCCAAAGAGCACCATTTCGGTCCATGCTGAAATATTTCAAACATCGTATTAACATGAATGAAACCCTGTAACTGTGTTGGCCTTCGTCGCGTCCATCAAGTTGACATTTTTCTTTTCCAGGGAACGTCTTGACAACCATTAAATCAGCTGTCATGACATTTGGCACATGTCCATCTGGATGAAATAGATTCACCTTTGTGATCTCACACATTGCATTAAACTGAAACATTATATAGAATGTCAGTCTCCGATGTGAATATACAAAACATTAAAAGGCTTAAATGAAATGTTTTGGTTTAGTTGTCTCAATTGTGAAATACTCTTTCTTCTCTTTCATAATTACCACCCACATTTTTTGGATACCACTCCCCCGGCAGGAGAATAAAGGGAATCTTCACTCAGCAGAACTACCATCACTTAATATCAAAGTCAACTTCATTCAATTGAAATATTCTTTAATTTTTTTACAGGACTCCTCACTATGTTGGAGTCTCAGAGTCGTCCTTTGTTTCTCTAATGAAACTCCAAATGACCAGTTGAATCAGAGAACGCAGCGCCACTTCTAATGTCTTAAAATAGACCAAAGAGTAACAGGCTTATTAAAATCTAAACTGGGTCACTAGATGAAAGACAAATGTACCTACATACAATGGTACAAAAGTCTAAGAAATCCACCATAAAACAATCAAGGCGAGCAGATGTGTTCAGCCAAAGTGCTTGAAAAGCACAACTAGGAAATTACAATGCCACTCCACATGGGCCTGCAGGTGCCATTCAATCGCAGCTTTCCAGTTGTCAAGTAATTGCTGAGAGCAACTTGACTTTTCTTTTTTGAATCCATGCCTTTTCCCATCAACCATTACATGAATGGCAGTGAAAGAACTCCCCACTCATGTCTAGACCAGAAATTGGCAGCCAATCTGGCATGAGTCCCCTTCTTTGTGAACCTGTCTTTTTGCAAAAGCGGGCGACTTGAAACATTCCTTTTTAGCTGTTTTCCCCCTCCTCTTTTCGATAAGTGAATTGGATTGTAGAGACCTGGATATAATTTGACTTTAGACATAACCAATTTATCCCACACCCCAGTGCAATCCGGGACCCTGTAATGAAAAGCGGAGCTGAGAGTCAGGATTGGCAGAGAGTGACACCGGCTTCGGTTGGCTCAAATTAGAAATGCCAAAAGAAAGGAAGAAACTGTCAAATGGAAATGTGTCAGACATTTTACAGGTCTAATACTCTTGTAGGCTCGAGGGTTGAGGTTTCAGTTCAGCAGTCTTTCAAAAAGTGTGATGTGAGCCTCGCTGAGTGCACACGTACACAAAGATAGGAGGCATTTCAGGACGCACACCTGTCACAACTGTCCATTCTTGGCCCGTTCTCATAGATGCCCTGAAGTCAGGAAATGTTCCTTCTGTGATGTTTTTGAAATGTGCCTGATGTCAACACCTTAGTTTGATATCATTACTCATTACTTAACTTCACATTTTCCTTTACTCTCTCAAACATGCCCCCTGCTATGTCTGAGGTGTGGTTGAGAAATACTGCTGAGCTATTTAAGTTAATCTTTCTGCTGTGTGCGATTCTCCAGGGAGCTCGAAAAATATCCAGCTGGAGTGTCTGTAATATCTTTTTCTGGAGTTGGCTGTTACCGATGATTTGAGTCTCCAATCGATCAGTTTTCTATAAATCACATTGAACATGTTGCAGTTCAATATGGGAAACATCTGTCACCAGGTCACTTAAGTGATAAAATGGCTTTAATGTTACATAAAACGTCAAAGGAGACGGTGATATCATATGATTTACAGTATGACTACATGCTATTAAGAGCGAAGTGCAGTTAGGTGTCGTGCTACGCCTCTTTTGGGTCTAATGGTGAACATCAAAAACACAAAGTCACCCCCTGCCTCCCCCAGTCAGAAGCCTTGTACAATTACACACTTTGTTATCAACTCAGTGTTATTTTATCTAATGGGGATGAATCAGTGTCAGAGTCTCTCTTGACAGCTCCCCTCTCCACCACTTTTCCTCCTCCTCATATCCTCAGAAATTTAACCTGAAAACAGAAAGTTTCACTGATTACGCCAAATGACTGAAAGTTGTTATCGAGCAGGCGTCCTGGTGAGAGCAGCTGCTCAGCTGTCGCATTAATCCATGTTGCTTATGCAAATGTACACCCTTTTGAAAGGTTCTCCACAAGTATGATGTTATTTAGGCTGCCAATCATTGTTTATATAATTACGCCATTACATGTTCCAGTGGAGTTTTGATGAATGACACCTAGATCAGCAGCAGAATGTGAAACTGACAGCATGAAACACTGTACATGAAAAGAAGGAGGAAAACTTTTCTTGCTTTGCAGTAAAAACCTGTGTTGTTATTAGTAATGAGAGTGACGCGTCTGTCCTATCAATATAACATAGATTCTCTGCCATCTAATATTGGTTGAGATGGCTAACTGTTTCTAATGTGGGAAAAATCCCAATCAGGTCGGTTGGATGAAACACATTTTTATGTCAGTGTTGTGTTCACATGTCGCAGGGTTTTTGGTGATTAATGAGCAGATGATGCAGCTCAGAGGAGATTTTGCATGAGACATGAGAACAAAGCTGCAGGTTCAATTGTTGTATTGATGAGGCGGGCGGAGGCAGTCAACAGCTGATTGTGAGTTTAAATAAGTGCACTTGTCAAGGACCCGGGCCGCATCTCTGCTGAGTTAAGGGTATCATCCACTTTCTGAAAATTCCATCATCACCTGGTAGCACCCCGATGGTTAAAGCAGAGACTTTGGACACCAAAGAGAGTCGTCTTTGAGCTAACTCAGCTTTCAATTAGCTTCTGCTCCTTCTTCCCTCTCCCTGCAGTTGTCCGCTTTGTAACGGTTTGTATCGGTTAAGGAAGCTGCTGGATTATGACCGCTTTAAGGCACTGTGTGTCTTTGTTGTATTCTGACTCAGAGCTGGACGTCTGGTGTTTTCAAATAGCTTCACATTCAAACGTTATAATACAGTTCAGAGTTCAGCTTCACAGTTCTTGTCGACTGCAACTCTATCCTTATAAAGTTATGATGAGGTCAAATGACAGTCAATACACTCTTACACAGAAGATTATACAAGCTGCTTCAGACCCACCGCACAAAGAAGCACAACCCCAATGAACCATTTCTCAGTGCAGGTTCTTTTCAACAAGTTGAAAATGCCTTTAATCTAATTTTGCTTTACATTGTAACATTTAAATATCCAAAAACAAATCCAGTTTGGCTGTGATGTCAATAGCAAATATCATGTTTCCTCCAACTCACGAGGTGACCAAGCAACAATAAAGGGCCTTTAAAGGTGTAGTGTTTTGTTATCTAATATGCTCAACTTGGAGCAAAATATTGTGGTTGACTCGGTCTCAGCTCATCCTGACAGCGGATGAGATCCCTGCTGTGTGTTTCTGTCTCCTGCTGTGTTCGGCGGGTGAGATCTTTGCCCACAGGACAACGTAAGCTCGGCGTCTGCCCCGTGCTAACACCCCGTACATTCATCCTGTTTGTTTGTCAGGCTTTTACACGGACTCCAAGGTTGCTGCAGCCATCCATTCTTTAAGACGCTGCTTGTCGCTTTGATAGATGAGCCGCTGGATGCTTGGTTGTCTGAGTCTTTGACTGTCATGCACTATATATCCACGACTCCATCCAGTCTAGCGCACTGGCCCTCCAGGTCACTGCTTGTTGGGGCTGTGGAAAAGCGTTCATTTACAACAGGCTCCATGTGTTCAGCATCACAGTGGTCCTCCATCAGGATGAAGTTAACCCTGCAGTGAGGAGGGCTGGTGTTTCTAAGTGTTTGCACAGCATCTAGAACAACAAAGAGTAAACACACATGTAGGTGAAACATCTTTGCCCATCTTGCGGAGGAAAAAAAATAATGATGGCATATTGACATGAATTATGCACTTTTTATTATCTGCTGGCCTTAGCTAATGATTATTTCCATGATCGAATCAAATAATTGTTTTCAATTAGTTCTCTTGTAAATAAAATGGAAAATATCCATTATGATTTCCCAGAACACAATGGTGGCTTATTTTATTCAACCATCTGTCCAAAAAACTTTGTTTTATATTCAGTTTACTAACATCAAATATTAATGGCAATAAGAGAAGGGAGAAAAAAGAACAATTCAGTGTTTTGCCTGACAATGAAAACAACCAATCATTTTTTGTCCATCTTCTAATCAGACATTCAACCAATATCACTTGCATCTGGCCAAAATAATATCACTAATTTGGAAAATGTCATTAATTTGGTTTCAACCTAATGACAGAAATAAATATATATATCCTTGGAAAAAGGTCAGTTTTCATTTCATCCTGCAAGTTGATAGTTATCGTGATGGAAGAAACCCATTTTACTGCTGCTCAGTCAATTACACAATAATGACCACAATTCCAGCTCTGCCTCACAACACTTCAACTGCTAGATGTAATAAAAATGGGAACCATTTACATTTTGATCTGTTTACATCTTTAGTTGCACATGTGCTATCTGATCTAACTGGAGTTCCTAGTTTACCTGTTGTTCGACTGTAAATGATGACTCAGTATCAGAAGATTTGGGGTCTGACAGCCAAACTTTAAATTTCTCAATGGACTCTTATTACTACACATTTTTTTCTTCACTCTCTAACCAATGCTGCAAAGGGAATTACAACTGACATTTTGTCCGAGGCACTAAAGAAGTTTAAATCAAGTTATTTAACCCAGATTGTCAAAACATCTGTCCTGTATACAATGTTTATGCCACCACGACCAACATTGTTTTCCTGTGCCAGTGTTTGATACTGATATTTGCACAGGGTCTGATATTTTTCCCATTTGATTTAACCTCCAGTTCTGAAGAAATGCTTACACTAAAAATGTAATCTCAAAAAATTGAATTTGCATTTAACTACAGGATGTTCCTTCCATGTCAGTGCTGTGAGCTGGTGCACCGTCAGTGCAGCCTGCTCAGAGGTGGATTGGATTGATGGCCTTTATGTACTGCGACTAATGGAGTGGGAGATCAGTGGTCAGTAAATGTGAGTTACTCCAATCAAGTGCAAGGCTTTCTAAGCCTGACTGCTGCATCCTCCAGAGCCATAAAAGCTGTTGTTTTATTTCTCTCTCATCACCCACTGACCTGTCTACACCGCCTGGTGTCAGTATTGGGTGCAGATATTTCCAGTGGAGGTCAGAGGATGGATGGATGTACAGTAGGCTGAGGGGGAGGGCGATGTTTGGATTGTTAAGTGAACCAATGACTTACAGAGGCGCCGCTGGTTGCATGGATACATAGCTATGAATTATTGACGGCTTTAACTGGGGAATTTGGATCACATGTGGGAGTCTGTTTTCATGTTTTATTTCCAAGAAAAGAGCAGTGTGCTTTGAATGCTGTGACTGCTGTTGATGCTGAGCAGCATGTGAATGCATGTGCTCCATGGTGTGCTCACGCTCTTTTATTGAGCTCTTCAAATCAGCCCTTGATAGTGGTATCATTTACAAATTTAAAGCTGATTCACAGGCACAGCATGACGCCTCTCCCGAAGAATGAAAACTGGAGCACTCATTTGATACAGAGATTGACTGCTGAACGACCAAAATAATTGCTAACCATAACCTCTATGGCAATTTCTATCATCGCTAAGAATAGTTGGTATTCTCCATGTGCTGTGTGTACACTGTTATCTGATTTGGATGAATATTTTAAGAAAATTCAGTGACCATCAGCTGGCATGGTTGTTTGCCATGTTCCAGTAAATGTCAGTGAGCATGTTGGGAAAATATGGGCTTGTGTACTTTTAACCAAGCATAAAGATAACTTAGCGTCTGTGTGTATAAGCTGCTCAACAACCCGTATTCTTGAGAAATCTATATCGAGATCAGTCAGGTGAACAGAACACAGAACATCGAGGCAGATTGCTTAGAGAGAGGCTTGTTCTGACTAAATAGCAGCAGCCTGCTGAGTGACTGTTGCTCTAATAAAATCTTTATATAGAGAGAAAGTTTGTGAACCTTCAAATCCATGGTGATCCTTGATTCATGTCCCTAAAACAGTTCACTCTGATACTGGAGCCTTTTGTAGTTCTGGCTACACTCAGTAATTAGAGAGAAGCATTGCATTCTCGATTGTATTAACGTTCATTTTAACACAGGTTATCATTTGTCTCGTCTTTAAAGACACCTTCACAGCCATGAAGACTCAAGAAAATCCTTGCACACCAAGCATGCAAACATCCACGCTTCTTCAAAAGTTTTACTTCTGTGCCACCGACGTCACACTTGAAGGCAATGTGGATTTTCCTACTCTTAAAACTCTTCCATACATATTTTAATACAGTCAGGGGCAAGGCGCCACAGATAAATCCCTTTGTATAAGTCTGATAAAGTATCTGCCCCAGCTGTCAACCTATTTTCATGACAGTTGTGTGGTTCCCAGGGCAAGCATTATATCATTCCAATCAATCAAATCTGACATGCTTTCACTGGAAATGAAGTCAAGTCCTTGAATGGCTTTAGTCATGTCATGGAAAACATGCACTGGTTTAGACGTTGCCTGCATGTTTAGCCTCTAAAGTGAAATCTTGCTCTCAGGAAACAATATGCTGTATGAGGATTTCAGAAGCTGTTGATTTTTCAGTTTATTTTAAGAACTATATAATTTTCAATCGAGATTCTCAAGTGGACTTTTACCTGATTGATGCTGAATTATCACAAACACACGGGGAAAGGCTGTACTGTGGATATTTCCGCTGCTGTGTGTTTCTGTGTGTGTGTGTGTTTTACATTTGCCAGTAATTTCAACTCAAGTATATTGCTACTGTAGTCTAGTTTTGGAGACATTTCCCTGAAACATGCATGTTCTAGAAGCCATTTCATGAAAACTGTGATACAAATTGTGCATTTTATTTGCAGACATTTCTAAATCCTCCGATATATTGCATCGTGACATGGTGTCATTCAGTTATGCTTTTTTTTTTTTAAGTTTTGAACCTAGTGCTGATGTTTCTGGAAAAGAAACATGTGGACTGTCCTGAGCCAAATAGCTGCTAGTGAATTTTAGATTTGGCCTTCCCAGTTGACACACTGAATCTAAATCTTTAAGGGATAAAAATACTTTGACTATTTGTCAAAAAAAAGAGCGTGCACACATTATCCCTCCTTGTTGAGGGAATGGGGAGAACAGAACTTGCTAAGACTCAAGATTCAAAGAAATTATTGTCAAATACACAGAGAACACACGTTTCCCTATGAATTGAAATTCTTGTGCTGTCCTTTCTGGGCTAACTAATCATTCCAGCATCAGAATCACTTCTTCAAGTTTGTTGACCAGCTATCCTTGTCTATCTGCCTCCTAATTAAAATGCTTTACTCAATACAACATAGGGAAAATCTGGGCTCACCTTACATGGTGCAGGCCCTTTGCATGCAGTGAAACATTATGGTTCAAAATGTGCTGGTGAATCTGGTCTTAAATGAGTCACTAATGTTTCCTCTTGGTCTCTTCCTATCTACATTAACTCAATCATAGTTTTGAAAGTTTTGAGGACAGATTCTGCCACTTGAAGCAAAAAAACGGCCGAAGAGCACATTCCGTAAAAACCCTTTCACTGCTGATGATTGAACTTTCTGAGGATGACAGACTTAAACGTGCTCTGAGAGAAGGAACCACAGAGAAGTGATAGATTGTGCCCACACTCAGAGATCTCAATTTTAGACAGGCTGCACTCAAGCTGATGTGAATGATTGGATCAACGTATGTCTCAGCGAGTTTTTCTACAGTAAAACAAGGGAGGTAAAAACATCACTCTGTTCTTTTGGACACTGAGTTCCACTGAGCAGATAAAGGTAACAAGAGCCCTACGAAAACTGGCAGTGTATTGAGTCGTTAGGCCTATCAGTCACTGTTGCTGTTGCAGTGTTGCTCTTTCTAATCACGTGTTTTGATTGTTTTTCTTTATGTGGCACCTAACATTGATATTATCCAATGCGATGAAATTCCTGTTTTTACAGCAGCCATTAGCAGTACACACACTGAGCTCTATTTAAACCATCTAAGCTCGTGGAGCAGGTTCATTTAGGATGTGTCCAAATCCACTTGTGGTAGTTTAAAGTTGCGACACCACGTACATAGCTTAACGGGTGTACTCCAATGAGAGTGCAAGATAAGTTAGCACCTTGTTGGACTGATGTTAAAAGTTTTTCCAGGTAGTGAGAGCCATCTTCTCTGCAGACAAAAGCAGATGTGTAACAATCAGAATATACACTCTTTGTTCACCCGCCTGTGTTGGTGCATATAACAATCCTATTAATGAGCCTTAAAATAACTTGAGACCAGTTGGGTTTTGCTCAATTTGTCTTTACTGCCTCAAGATATCAATGCACCAACAATAAGACTGACAACACCTCATTTTAGCACCAACACAACCATCAGTACTCAGATGGGCACAAATGCAACTGCTATTTAAACATCAGTTTGTAACTAGCAAAGTCTTTGCACTATGCCTATGGAGAGGTGGGTGAAGTGTTTGAGTCCGCAAAACACTTTAGGTGTCTCAGAGGTAATGAATTTTCATTTTTCGGTGAACTACCCCTTTAAGAGGAAGAGAGAAGTCCCTTTCTCAGACTCTTTGCATTGAAATGTTGGATTATATCAAGTCTTCCTGCAGCGTCATTCCTTCTAACAAAGATGAGCTACATCTGCATTAATGCTGTCTTTCCTCTGAGAGCTAATGAAAAAAACATAATCATAAAGCTGCTGGCGAGCTCTAGCAGCGCTGTGTAAGTCAACAGATAGCTCATATTAAACCAACGGGGGGGTGCTGTTCAGGCTGACCTCCCGAGACAAGGATTGATTGGCTGGCGTTGTCACCAGACCTATACTCATCACAGATTAAACCTTGAGGTGCACGCGGGTAATTACCCAGAATCCTTGGTCATCAAGCTATGTAAATCTCTCGCCAGCTCATTAGCAGGGTTTATTTGAAGAACACTTTTTCTCCCCATCTTCTGTTTTTCCCCAGCTTCTCTGCCAAATTTTGCACCTTTGTGTGAAGCTTTGCTGAGATGTTTATTTCCTGTGAGAGTGTTACAGGAAACTGACAATGAAAAAAATGATGCATTGATTCTAAAAACAAACTCACGATTGGTGAAAACCATATAAAGGAGGTGGTTGAAATGAATATTTACTTTGCAAAGATCCATCTTTATAATGGAGAGGGGGGCAACGGGAGAAATATTAAATATAAGACTCATCTGATTTACTTTTGCCAATCATTGAGGAATATCTAATTTCATTTTGCTCATGTGTCTGTATCATATGCAGGCGCAACTGTCTCATCAATATTATCAACCTCAGATAATTAGTCGCCATTCTGTGTAACGAAAGCTGCAGGCCCGGTGGAAATGACTTTATTGATGAGCAAAGCAACACTATTGACTTTTCCAGTAAGGCAGGAATTAAAAAGCAGCATTTCTGTTGTAGTCATGAGATCCGCCCCGTGTCAGCTTACCTTCGGTTTTAACCTCTCAATGCAATTAAACATCAAATTAAATGAGACAGCCTCTTAAATTTTCAGCTGTTGTCAGCTAAATATAGTCACACTTCCTGAGATAGAAAGAGAAAAACATAAATCTGTGTAAGTCTACTTCATAATATATTCATTATCACTTATAAGTGACAGCTGCTCAAGTGAGAACAATTTTCACTGCGATGACTTGGGAAATGCAAGAAAACCTGTTTATCAAAGAGAATAGAGTCACAAGCTAGACAAGCAAGTTTCATGAAGGTAGGAAATGGAAAAGGGTTGTAAAACTGAATATTTGCAAAGAGAGAAACCAGCTTGAAAAGAGAGCTGAGATCAAATCAGCACGTAAACATTACATATTCATTCCAGCCATCATCCTTTCAATATATATTTTCAGACCGAAGACTACATAACTTTCCAACAAGTTAATGAGGGTTAGTAAAGAGTAAATCACCCTTAAATTAAATTCAAATGAATCCTACAGTTAATGTAATCCATGTCCTATGTGTCCTCATCCATCCTACTAATATTTCACATGTACTCCGCACTAGTTGCGCTTCTGCACCTCTGCGGTTCGTCCTAAAATTTTGATGGACAGAGGTCATGCATGTTGAATAAGTGCCAGTGGACAGACGGACCCCGGTGAGTTCACAGAAGAGGCAGCACGTCATTTCACACACTGTGGAAGCTGCTGCCTCATATACACACCAAGCCAGAGCCATTATGGAAATACATTTTGTCTGTGCTTGCTGCATTTTTATGTAGTGAGACAAAAAATGACATTTATATTTTCTCTTCTCCTTTAGAGGCGTCTGGTGTGTGTGTGTGTGTGTGTGCGCTCTACTGTTATAACATCCTCTGGCATGTTGTGACTGCATGAGTAAATAGTACGTTCCTGTTTGTTGGACTGTGTGACTGTGCACGTATGAGTTAATGAATGTAATGGACTGCCTGCACTTGAATTAAGCACTGTGTGTGTGTTTGTCCTTTTTACTTCAAATATACTTTCTATTACATACTGTGTGGTAGTGGAACAGAATCAGTGGTGGTCTGTGATCTAGGCACCCCCCCCCATCTCTGCTGACCTGACCACATCAGGACACCCCCCCTCCTGTTACGTCTGACTGATTTGCAAGGCACGACTGTCCTTCAACAATTGGTTGCTTCTGCGACTGGAAGCATTTATTTCCTCAGCACATCAAGCTGCCACCGGCTTCAGCCGGGGCTGTAATTCTGCTGACCACCGGACAAAAAATGCACCAGGCTGCAAGAGGAAGCAAAAAAAAAAAAGAAGTAAAGAAGTCATGTCAAACGTCTCTTTTTCTCCCTGAGCAATTTGGCAGCGGATGCACATGTATGCAGAAACAATGAATGAATAAAGAGGGATAATGCATTTCATGTATTCTGCTTGAAGCTAAAGAGGCAAGTGCAACTCCACCTGGCTCACTTCTTTCAAATGCTAGCCCTATTCAAATCGGATAGCGCCTTCACGTTTACCTGGTAACATTTAATTCAGTCTCTGCAGTGTATGCAGTTCACATCATATACCTCACCTATGTGCAGAGTGGTTGGGGAGGATTATTCATGCTTTCTGCCAAACTTCAAAATGTCTTCCACCAGCGGGATGGTGGACCACAACACTGTCTGTCGGGCGTCCCCTCCAGCCATGCCAGGCTCCATGCTCAGCCAGCACTGACGCCGTCGTATGGTTTCAGTTTAAAAGTGATGAGTGCATAGAAAAGAAAAGTGGAAAGAGTCCGTCCTCTGTCCAAGTTCTGCCCCGAACAGAGGTATGTCAGTTCGCCACCCGCTTCTGTTGAGTTCCTCGGGTGTCTCAGTTGTCTGCCGTCAAGTTATTGTCTGAGCATCAGCCTTCCCTACCACCTCACTCCACCCATAATCCTACACCTCACCCCTCCTCCAAAACAAACACAATCTAATGAACAAACCTCCTATTGGGTCATAACAGCAGGCCTCACAATAGTTAAACTTTACATTTTACAAAAGAAGATTTTCACTAGTCTGTAGCATGTAACATGACATCATTCCAGTCACTAAGTGATTACAAGGCCAGTTTCTGAGAATTTGGGTTTCCTCACTGAATAACACGCAAACCAAAGGATGAGAGTCCAGACACAAAGCTGAACTACATGAACAGTTTATCAACAAGATCACATACAGACTCATACCTTTCACTCCCGACCATGTAGCAAGTTATCAAGTGCAGAAGCATTAAGCTGTGAAAGCTTCTCTTTCATTCGGAGTTGAAGCTGATAATGAAGGCTGCTGTGGCAGACAGCAGAACAGGAGCTGTCTGCTTTGTTTAGTCAGGATTAGAATAAAAAACTGCCTGAGTCTGCTGGTTTGCTGCTCGAGTGTTGCTGCATCTGTTTGAAAGGACAGATAATAAGATTTAACTTTTCTCCCTGTTTAAAATTTGTTTGTTTATTTTACATTTCAAGGTTTCCTTTGGGTCTTAGGAGTTTAACTATACATAAGGAAAGGACGTTTTGCCCCTTTTTCTCTTCTAATCTTTAACAGGCTGCATTTCATATACAGTAAACAGGCACAGTGTGTAGGGAGCAGATTCAGTTCATGTCATTCACTAAACCCTGAGATAATATGGAGATAACGACGTAGCTGGCAGAAAAGTTTGCTGATGATTTGATGGGAGAATAAAGAACACCCACACCACACAGCAACAGCAAGTGTTTGGCACAACCAAGGTGACCAGATGCCTTTTGCAAAACTTGTTTAAAAGTTTTTTTCTCAGTATGAATTTCACTCTGCAGTGGGTAACAGATTTTTTGACAATTTCAATATCCAGAATGACACAACAACAAACGGAGGACATTCTCTCATGTTTGCTGCTCTACACAGGACAATTATATTTGAGCTGTATTAGTTGGCCGCTATGTTGCTGCTGAGTGTATCCTGCTCTGCTCGTGGGCTGTTATTTGCTAACCACCCGGACAGTACACTTTTACAGCCAAAGGTTGCACAAAGACAACAAACCATGAACCAAATGTCAAATATAAATATCAAAATGGACTTAAAAAGGCCAGGAAAATACTTAAAACATGAGCCGGCGAGGCTTGCTGCCTGGGCGTTAGCAGGGGACAACATGCTAATGAAGCTGAGAGAGGGGTCACTATGTGGAGCAGGACCCCTTTCCGCTCACATCTTAGTGACTCTAATCCTGGCACAAATCAAATCCCATTGCCATAGTGAACCTGGATAATTGCAGACCGGTTCTGATAAGCCCTTGTAATAGAACTCTGTCAATCAATTCATGCCATATACCCTCTCTCTCTCCTGGGGGGGTTCACTTAGATTGAATGAAGAAATCCAGGAGCCGCTGACATTTAGGTCCACTGCGCCGCTGATCGTGGGAAGACTGTTCTGGATTAATTTCATTAACTGAGAGAAAGTAAAAGCAAATTTGCCGTATGAAAAGCAATTATGGCGCCGCTGACTGGAGCTTTTATGCTTCGGTAAAGGTCCTCCTCTCATCGTCTGACTGAGTGGAGGAGAGTTCCCATGATTTACTGCCTGAGGTGTTTATCATGCAGGCTAAACGCTGGTGTCATGGTGGGTATTTATACAGCCTCAAGGTCATTGTGATCCAAATTAAACAATTTCCTGACAATTCATCAGATTCGTACCTGATGATATTCAAACAGCACAACAAAAATGGGACATTTAGTTAAACAGAACCAGAGCGTTTTGGCTATGAAAAGTGTGTATTACCAAAGGTAGGATTGGTAAGTTGTTAAAAGACAATAGTTTGAAAAAAAGAAAAAAAAATGTATACAAAGGGTAAAGAAACAGTGTGATCTCTCATTTTATATGTTGATACATACAGGATCAACTGTGATGGGAAAATAGAAAGAAAGACAGTGTAAAGCATTCACGTTGCACAGAAAGCTGCAGCTTTACTACTGAAACTGAGTTTGTAGACTCAATTCTAATCTATTTCCACAAGCTGTTAAAAATAGAATATCTGGTGTATTCATGCATGTGGATGAGTAAAGATGATTAAAGAATGCTGACAGGAAAGAATGAATAAGTGAACCAAGAGTGGAAGCAGTTTGACATAACTGATAAGGTATTACATCACACTTATTTAAAAATGTCTGGAAATATTTTCAAGCAATGGAAATATGGTGTGCAGCACAACTGTTGTAAAAATGATATTTCTATTTTAGAATAAATGGCAGTGCATTGTGTCTGCAAATGAAAATAGATGACGTATGAATAGCACCCTGTAGTGCAGCTGTTCCGAAATGAACAGCAGTAACCATTTTACAATCAAAATCTGACACCTGAACACTGTTGCAAAGTATGAATCCCCGCTGAAGAAACCAAGTGGCTGTTGCAAGCAAGAGACATGGGCAGAAACCAGGTCAACAGCAATGAGCATTTCACTGAATAATCCTCAGGATGTTTTTGTGTTTGTTTCATCTAAATTGTATGAATTGAAAAAGCAGAAAAGGCTGTTTTGTATTTAAACACTTTATATTTACATCAAGGGGACCCTCTACAAAGGCCACCATGTTTTTTACATTAGTCCAGACTGGACAAACTAAACACCTTTGACTTTTTATGACAACTGAAGCTACCACAGGTTCTTCTTCATGTTTGGAAGGAGAGGGTGAGGTGAGGGGTGTTCAGCTGCAACATGCAACTTCAACACTAGATATCACTAAATTCTACACACTGTACCTTTAATTTATCAGTCAACTTTAACTATTAGTATTGCAACAGCTTGATGTAATGGTGTAATTTTAAGGTCAAAGTTACCATGGTGATGAGTCAATGTCTGTGAGGTGTGTTGTGGTGTGGAGAATCATCTGCTGCTTTACTGATACTGAAAACAGACATGCACCAAGGGAGTGGTTGGATCTTTGTATGCCTGCATCTGTTGAAGACACTCCTGTGTCTACCAAGGCAGATGGTACATTCCAGTTTAAATGGGTGGCTTGCAGATTATAGTGATGAGTTTTCACTATTAATTTGGTGAATGTCACATCCACTAACATGGAGGAGGCAATGTGTACAACCTGTACTGCAGCCATCCACCAGGGGGCAATCAAGATGCTTCGGCCTCACTTTTTGGGAGGGTTCTTTATATGTAGTCTATGGTGTCTCACATCTGTATCAGGAGCAGGTCCTCTTAAACAGAATCTGTCATGTTATACGGCCATGTTATTCTGCATTCTCCTCCATGCATGGAAGTGGAAAGGCTATATTTGGTTGTAATATGTAACCTGACCACTGATTTCCTTTTTTTAAATTACTTTATTAATTGCTCACTTTTCAAACTTTCATCTCATTTATCAATCATTATAAAACACCTCCTCACCTCTTCTTACCTGTGACATGTTTCCTCATAGCTTTTTAGTTGTCTTTTTTGCATTTGATTTTTTTTTTTGCACAATTTTCACAATTCTCATAGCATGGTGCTAAAGCATTGGATGTCTTGGTCTAAGTAAGAGAGATTAGCTAAGAGCAGAGTCCAGAGGGACATTGTTGAAAACAGACTCTTGTTGTGTATATACTAAGTTTATAGGATATATGTTTTGGTATGACAAAAACTTTGATTTATAGTTGCTTCATTCCTGCTGCTCAGGCATCCACCAGCTCGTGTCATGTTTGAAAACATGTCTAACGTGTGTAAACTTTGAAGTGAAAAACATAATCATAGGATTATTTCCCCAACTACTGTATGTCAGCAGCTGAGCCACTACAGATTTCTTACGTGGTTTTCAGTGTCTTTGGAAAGGAGGGTCACTTCAAGCTCATGAAATCAGTTTACTCTCCACGACCAGCACAAAACAATAGAGAGCGTAACAAAACTGTGACTTTTGAGATGGTCCAGCATCTTGCAGTTCAAAAATACTTTGAGTAGGATTTTAAGAATGCCTTGTACATGGCTGACTGAAAACCATGTTACCATCACCAGCTGATCTGAAATGTATGTCTTTGGATTTAAACAACTTATCAGTATTCCATTGATGGCCAAAAAAGGGGTTAGGGTTTGCTAAGGAAGAAGAATGTAGAATGCAGACAGCTCAACCTTTGCAAGAAAGAGTATTTATTTGAATCTGCAGTATCTAAACTTCAAGTAAAGCACTTCTAACATGAACCTGCGACCCTGGTCATATAACCTGTGACCACGGACCACACACACACACATTTGTCCTTTTGCTTCTGGAAAAATTAACAGTTACAGGGCAGCAGAGCACTGCACTTTGAACAGATCCACAACAAAACCATGAAGTAAAACATCTCAAAAGAGTGCTGAAAATCAATCATGGCCTTTATATCCACTGCTTCAACTCCAATGTATCCTGCTGCTTGAGTGCCATGGGCTGCTCTCTCTTTTCTTTTCCATGCACATTCCCCGTCGAGGTGATAGAATAGGCTGTCTGCATGGTAGAGGTCAGTCCTTACCCACCTGTGTTTCTGTCCCAACAACTCTGGGAACTCTCGCTGGTCCAAACGAACACTGGATAAAAACATGCTGGTCACACGGAGAGAAAAGGGGACCAGAGACTTTCGAATGTCTCTCTGCGGTTGCAATGTGTTCAGGAAAAATGTGCTCTGTTTGAAAACAAGAAGAGGCTGTGCAAATGTTTTTAGAGGAATGAGAAGCAGACAGGTCACGTCAACCTGAGAGAAAGAGAGGAATAGTGTTAACTTTATTCATCGCACACACTCTCAAGACTGTGCATACAAATATGCATCACCAGAAAAGCACCAAAACAAAAAGCATGACCATGCACAAGATCATAGCACATTCAAAACTGTGTACACACTAGGGATGTGGTCATTTTACAAGTTAAAGTATTTGTTTAATGGCACACACACATGCACATGGCGGATGCAACTGAATGCTGTTAAAGGGCTGCAGTAAATGGACAAAAAATTGCACAAGGTAAAGTGACCCTACTTACCTACAGGGGATCACAAGCAGAATCACACAATTCGCTTATTATATTTCATGTCATTTTAAGTACACATATTCTGAGCAGCAGCAAAACTGCGGCAGGATGCACCAACATTTGCACTATATATGACAGTGTATATGCTGTTTGGTTGTAACTATAGACTGTATATGAAGATTGCCGATATGACAACCCCTCAAAATTTCAGCCAAAGGTCATAAACCCTGCCATGTTATTGGATGGGACGTGAACCAAACTGAAAAGTCATAGTACATGTCAATCAAAGTTTTTCAAAAATATGGTTTCTGCCATATAGATGCTTGTTAGTATACATGTTTCTGTTAAGTTTGGTTTTCATCAGTTACGAGGTGATATTTTGCCTTCATTGTTGGGTAGTGAGAGGAAGTGGAGATGTGTCGTCCATCGTTATCTACCGTCTATGTTTGTAACCATCTCGGAGGTCAACCACACTTTTCCAAATTTCCCCAGGTTTTATTATTATATGTGCAGTGTGCTACCAGTGAACATTAAACAAATACATGATTTAAAATTTTAAAAAGTGTTTGTAATGTGGAGAAACTCTGAAATGTCTAGGTGTAGCAGCCAGTGAAGCCACTGACTCCATGTTACATTGGAAAGGAAAGTTCTTGGTCTTTTGACAACACCGGTTACACTCCACTAGAATCTTATTGTTTTGTTATTTTTAATTTTTAACCACAGTGCTGGAAACATGCCGCCAGAGCAAATTGGACTTTAAGCTTTATGTAATAAAACAGCAGCAGAATATTTCACAGGGGTAAATAGGAATTAGGGTCCAATGAAAGGGCCCTTGAGGCCAAACTCTGCCAGGTTGCTGGTCTCAGCAAAGGCTTTCCTCGCCAAGCCTGTCTCATTAGTAACACAGGGAAATGTCAGAGTAAGTAACACAAGGAAAATGTGACTACTACTTCACACTTTGTTCTAGTATTCACGTTAGGCTTTTTCTGTTAATTTGCCCTCTCTGTGAGTGTGTGTGTTTGGTGGGGAGGAGTTGAAAAGGGTCACAGAGGACGAGACTCACACTCGTCCCTCTTATGTGTGCGTACAGTATGTTTGTGTGTGGCTACTCAGTCATGCAGACATATGTGCATAACCATACACAGTCAGTGTCGTGTCAGCCACCGCCTTTTGACCATACTGTGTAATATCCCTCTGGTTGGGTTAGATTTTATTTTATTATCATAATATGACCAAATATGACATGCATTACACTTAGCTTTACACGTACCTCATAACACCTACACACATGTAATGCCTTTGTGTCCATTGTAAATAGCAGGCATGTGGTCAGAAGTTTGGTCAGGTCTTGAAAGTGCAAGTACTGTAGATGTTTGACATTACTTTGCTGAATCCTTTGACACCTTATATCATCCCTGCAGTGTGTGTGTGAGAGAGAGATAAGGCAGATAAGCACATATAAGCAATGTACCATTCTGCAGCCTTGCAGCTTTACAGAATCAGAAGAATCGCGTAGGAGAAACCAACACAAGTCGGAGACACTCCTGCAATGTTGTGTGGGATAAAAATGAAGGAAGGACAGATGAAAAAGTCGTTGACAATCATTGTAGAAATGTTGCATCACTCTCTCTGTGTTGTAATTGTGCAACACAATGAAGGGAGATGAGAATTCCAAGTGGTCCTTGGTGAATAATGACGGAGTGATAAAGCGATGCACTATCAGTCTGGCAGAGGCTGAAATGAGATGTGGTGAGAACAGGACAAAGACGAACCTCCATGAGGAGACACGGTAAGAAACTTAAATGAGGTCTTATTTAGCACCGCCTTCTGATGCATCTCTTATGTGGCTTGACAGGTGCACTGGACAGTGTTTTGAGTCAACTGCATGAATAATCACAACCTGTCAGGCCATAGGGGAGGAAGGAAAGCCCTTTGAAATGAAACTTGATAGAGATAGTTCCAGTGCTGTTTGTGTACTGATAAGACTCCAAGGGTATCTCAGGTCTACTGCAAATGCAATAAATCTACTGAGCAGTAAGCAGCAGGAGAAAGTGCTTCAATATTTCCATGTTCTCAGTGTGAAGCCCATAATGACAAACAATAAGTAAATGACACAAGGTCATAACTGCTGGAATATAAACGTTTTCAACACCTTAACCTCCTGATCATTATTGCTAGCTTATCGTTCAACAAGAACTGGAACAATGTGTTACATAATTGATTACGTCAGTTAACTAAATACAGAAATGATTGTTAAATGGGTCTAAGCTTCACACTTTTAGGTAACTTTTGTAATAACATAAAAGATGTCTGCTTTGCACAGCTGCATGATAACGTACTGCGTTAATTTCCCAGCTACTGCTACTGCCATAGATTAAATCAAAATCTGTGGGAAAGGCTGATGCCTTTAAATTATTTCCCCTTTTTCATTCAGGGAGTTTTCCATTTGTATTGAAATACTTTTATATTTATTATTTAAATGTTTATCAAGTAATTTAAGTAATTAATAGTTAATCGATGGCCAAACATAACAAATAGCTGATTCAGCATGGATTTTTCAGTAATGACTTTATAAAGGCTTTATTGCAGGACAAGAAAGGAGGTGAACGTTGTGTTTGAAATAATTTGGAACTGGTAAAATGTGCAGAAGAGAAGGAAAAGATGTGCATGTCTCATATTACGTAACAAAATAAAACATCAAGTAGCTGCTTAACAAAGTAAAAAATGTTCATTGCATTCTTTGATTTCAGTGTTTTTGAGCTGTTTGGCTTGTTGCAAGGTCCCGAGGAGATGCTTTGAGAGAGGACAACAAGCCAGATTTAGAGGCCAGGGACCACAGTCCAATGAAAACACTACATTAATCCCATTCAGCGAATGGCTGCTGCACACAGCTACGACCAAGAGACACATATTCAAATCCTCTTAGAATTAATGCCTATCACAAAGCAGCATTAAAACAGGTCAGCATGCACCCTAGAAAATTGGACTCTTCAACAATCAAATGTCAAAAGCATAGAACGCTGTCAAGGCAAATTCACAGATTTTTTTTTTGGAACGGAAAGAGCAATACATTCTAGCAACTGATTATTACAGAGATATGAATGGCAGTAATCTGCCATTTCTGAGTGGTATCATTAGTGTTCATTGCTCATTAGCTATGAGAGCAGCTGACAATAATACGAGCTGATTTCTGACAATGACTCATGGGGCTTTTGAAAAAGTTGTGAATCCAGGTGGAAACTTCCTGAAAAATAAAGGACAAAAACATGCATTTTACATCATAAGCAAGACCCTCTCACCCTCTGTTTTGAACTGATTCCTCAAGTTCAGTTTGAAATTTGTTGTGTAATGTATTTTTTGAAAGAGTTGTTCTCTTGCTTTCTACTTTACTGTTTGCATCTCCATGTGCAGACAGCTTTGTTAAAATACAACCTTTAATACGAAAAGATTGACCATTCCTGAAATCGATTATACATCTCTATATATCTCCATATTTCCTGAGGTGTGCAAATGTCATGTTGAGAAAAAGACCAAAAGAGGGGAGGGTTTCACATGTCTGTGGGGAATTCAAAGATTAATTGAAGAAACAGTGTCAGCAGTTGTTTTGGAAAAAGTCAGTGTGAAGGTATTTTTTAATTTATTTTTGCTTTTTTATTATTCAGATCTACTAAACATTGTTTTTCAACATAACTGTTACAATGTCTCAGCTCAGTGACCATCAGCTGTCACCATAGCAACATAAGGGTGTAAAAATTGTCCAACTGTTGGGAGGTGAGGCTTAACTTTTAATCCAGGCATGATCACTGGGTCATGATTGGAAGAAAACAGTCACTTGACACATATAGTTGTGAGACAATAAAATGGTTGGGGGGAGACAGTGAGGCAAAGGTTAAAAAACCTGCATATACCTGTTAATTTTAGTATGAAAGCGCTATAAGTCTTTTAGGGTTGAAATATATACCCTGCCAGAGACGGCCTGGTTAACATTACACTGTTAACTTATTCATATTTTCATTAAATACTTCCGCTTAGAATATCTGAAGATGTCCAGAGAGCTTTTCCAGAGTCAGCAGCTGTATCTGAAACTCACACCTGAGAGAGTAGTTGGTTAGGAGTAATGTTTGTCTGTCTGATGATGGGATCACTACCTGAAGGCAGGTGTGTTCGTGAATATTAACACGTTGAGTAAATTGCTGAAATTATTTAGCTTTAGAGCTAAACTTAGGGTTGTTTTCACTACAATAAGCTTAAAGGGAGTTTCAAAGGCAGAGCTGGTCCACAGGAACATACACACACACACACACACACACACACAGACACACACACACGTGGCACCTGCAAAAGGAAAGGATGAGGAATTGGAACAGACGAGAAATAGAGGAAACACGTAAGAGGAAGAATATCTCAAACTAACCTTTATGATACCTTCTAGTGAAAAGTGAGGAACTGTTATTTCCATCCGTCCATTATCTGCATCCACATCTCCTGTCACATTTCATCTACACATTACATTAATGTGGCTATTAATGCAGGTTCAAGGCTCGTCCCGTTTCATGAAGTTTTTTTAAAATGACTTCTGATGTCATTGTCAATGTCCATTGTCTTTTATCATCTTAACCAGCAGAGAACAAAAGGTCACATCTTTGCAGGTGGTGGTAGGTGATTGTGAGTGTGTGTGTGTGCACACATGTGGGAGGTGGGAGGATTAAAGGCACAGTCTGTTAAAACTCAGAGGAGTAAAAAAAAAAAAAAAAAAACAACCTTCTGCTAATCCATGAGAGCAGATGATGTGATGTTGCAAAGTCACTTTAATCAGTTATAATGAAGTTTGAACAGAAAGGATGTCGCTCGAGCATCCACCGCCTCCCCAGCTGTGTCTCCCAGCTCGTATCAACAGGACCTCAATGAGGACCTGCTGCTGATTTATCCAGTGAGAGATTTAACTTTCACTTTGGTCACTGAGGCTAGTCTCCGTGAACGAAAAGAGGTAATTAACGGTATTTCTCCACAAGAGGAAGCAGGTATCCTACTTTGAGAAGATATATTGCCTCTGGCTGTCTTCACCTAACACTTTCAACTGGATTAGGAAGAAATCATGATCAAAGGTGGGGGGATTATATTGGACATTTGGCCCTGATGGGTAGGTGCAACATGTGGACCTTGACGTACCTATACTTCACAGCCAGGATTGACCTAGTTTTAGGAGGTCGGATAAGGAGAGAGCCATTGAGGGAGGAAGTCAGAAGTAGCAACAATTGTGTTAGAAATTTGGAAAGATGCCTTGAGACATGGGTTACTCATGACCTCTGTGGGATCATGTCTGTGTGTGTCAATATGACACGCATAGAGCGTTAATCAAATTAGTGCAAACATTCCGCTTCAAGATGCCAATACCATGGATATATAAAGAATCATTGAACTGTGGCCCTGCAAGACCCCAGGTGTGTGTCAGTCTCCCTAAATAATGTGAGTGGCTGACATGTCAGGTCAGCATAACGGAATTTAATCGTCCTCAGTGTCGGACACAGATAGAAGGCTTTTACTGTAATTCAAAATCAAAGGAATAGCTTTGTTCTGTGTCCGAAGCTTAGAGAAAGATTTCCCCCGTAAAGCTCTGGAAACATTAAAACAATGTTTCAACTGTACCATCTCCAAATTAAAATGTTTCTGTCCTTCCTATCCTCTCATCCCTGTGTATGGAGAGGGATTAACTTGGCAGAGAAGATTTTGACCATAACTCACCTCAGCCAAACCCCATTCCATCACCAAAGGACAGGTCAAGAACAAAAAACACTGTTGTTGATTTCCATCAAGTAATGTACATTTTTATTGCATATGATGAGTATGTGCCTCAGTTAAATAAATATAAATTAATAGTTGACCGTAAATGAGAAAAATGCAAAAAAGTAACTCCCAAAGTAATTCAGCAGAAAATAGCAGGATGGAAGGCTGTGAAAGAGTAGTTTCCTCATACAAGATTTTATTAGTTATATTAAAATCAAGGGCGGAAGTTTTTCCATGAAAAATGACAAACCAGGATTTAATAATAACAAACACTTAGCTAAATGTCAGATATAAAACCAAGAGTCTTAGTTGTTGTCAATCTTGGAACTGAAGTTCTCAAAGCATTAGTTTGACATTTTGGAAAATACCATTCGCTACCTTGCTTATTGTTAGCATGAGAAGATTGACACCACTGTAAAATATGGAGAATAAGCATAAAGCTGCTGCCATAAGCCAGTTATCTTCTGGCAGTCTTTCCATAAAGACTGGAAATGGGAAACAGCTATCCTGGCTCTGTCTAAAATCTAACTGAAATCAGCACCACTATGGCTTGCAGTTTCACATCTTGTATACTTGCTGCACTGTCCTCTGATGTGGACTTTCTGAAGTCTTTTCACACTGAGGTTACCAGGGAAACAACACAAACTTTTAACCTTTGGCAAGAAAGAGAAAAAAGCATGTTTCTTAAGACTTCCAATGAGACTTTCTTTAAGTATTCGGTTATCAAGCACTTACTTAAGAGTTTTGGAAGGCCAGCCTAAATAGATTTGTTAATGGATGTGAAACGAGGAGAAAGGCATGTGCACCCCCCCACGACTGCAGTCACGCCTGAAGGCAGCCGAATAGTTAACCACGATTGTGGCTGGTACCATGACCATGGTGGATGAGAGGTAGTTCATCACAATACAATATTTAACAGTCCACTGAAGACTGAGGCCTTTGTGTGTCCAAACAACTCACAGGGCATTTGCCGCAAAGTGTGGCACCACAACATCAATAAAATATGTGTCGGTTTTCTTGCTTAAAATAATTCCTCCTCTTCCTACTGCATTAGGAAACCCTTTCCTAAAGCAGTTTTGGGGGATGTGGGCCAAAATCCAAAGTCCTCACTTTGTGCAAAAATATATTCACAAGTTGGTTCAGGAGTTAATAAGCATCTCACAGAAAGTTTATCAGATCAAGCAGGTATAAGTTACAGCCTTTTCTCTCAGTACTTCCACATTATGTTTCGCTGTTGAGCTGCTGTAGAAGAATAGGGACAATAAGAGAAAAACAAAGACTGTGACAGGGAGATGTCCACTTGATATGTCTAACTGGGATATTTTAAAGCCTTGTTTGGGGATCATCTTCAGAATTTATAGTTTTTCACAGAGCAAGGACTGTTCACGTTGTTGCCAATCATGCACATTGTAATTGCATTTTTATGGGGACATTTACATCACCTGTACCTCCACCATGCTTCACATCAAGGAAGGCTGCCAGCAAAAAGTCCTCCAACCTAAATGACCATATAGGTGGCATGTCCCTGCCTTTGGATTTGACCATATATTGTCCATGAAAGTGGACAACACATCTTCACGTCCTTGCACTATCCAGAAATAGGAATGCTACCAGAAACACCCAACTTTCTCCTTTGCTCCTGTAAAAATAGTTATGGCCACTGTTGTTTG
Organism: Paralichthys olivaceus; assembly: GCF_024713975.1. Classification (NCBI taxonomy): domain Eukaryota; kingdom Metazoa; phylum Chordata; class Actinopteri; order Pleuronectiformes; family Paralichthyidae; genus Paralichthys; species Paralichthys olivaceus. The sequence goes on along the minus strand of NC_091109.1, from coordinate 9,532,601 downwards.
TGCCAGTAAAACCTAAGTGGGTTGTGATAATCTGCTGCACAGACAGCCTTTGTTCTCATGTCCCTGCCAGACGTACCACTCCCTTTTATTCAGGCCACAGATTTTAACTCCTCTCTTAAACCAGACAGACAGTTATATGCACGCTGTCTTGTGAATGTTTCCATCTGGTCACATCACAATGAAGGCCAAATTGATGAATTGCTGCAGTGATCCTTTTCTTTTTTAAATCTCTGCTGAGAAGCTCATACTTCTGGGTCACCTTGCTGTCCATTGCGTGTGTTGCTTGGTTACAAAGTTTGACCAGATGATCCATTTTTAAAATAATTGCTGGCTCTTTACTTCTAATGTGCCCTAGACTTCACTTGTGATGTGTGTGAATTGAGAAGGTGCAGAACAGTGGGTGTGATTCAGGACAGCAGGTTGTGAAATTAGTAAATACAAGAGCATTTCAGTGGCCAGTAAACTGTGAATTAGCAAAGTGATTTTTGGTTGCTCATTGTCTCAGGATAGTCCATCAAATGTGATAAAATCCTCCTTTCTTAAAAATAAACAAATGGGATGAGAAAAACGCATAAAAATCCACAGCACAAACTTGTTTTCCTCCCCTGTTTATCCATTGCCCGTCCTCTCCATGGTTTCTTTGTGACTGGCATGTGTCGTGATGTGAAGAAAAATGTCATTGGAGAGTCTGTTCTTCACCTCTCTGTTTACCAGCCTCCTGTCATTAGGACACTGCTCATGAAAGCAATGACGGATACGAAGGGGAGAAACTCTCTGAAATGGAAGATTGAGTTTTCCCTCCTCCCCCGTTACCCTTTTGTTTGCCTTCCATTCCTCAAAAGTCAGCGTAATATCCATCTGGCTCTCTCCCACCTCTGCTGCACCTCCTTCCATCTCACGGCTTAAAAGACAGAACAAGAAATGATTATCTTTGCCCAGAGATAATGGGCCACGACTCCAGTGTAAACTCATTTGGAAAGCAGATGCTCATACATCATATTTCACTCACCAGAATACAAAACTGATTATTCTGACACCAGCTCAACCATGAGTGGCAAACTTAGTTTGAGGACTTCCTACTTTGTTGATAAACCGACACACCAAAGCATTTCCCACTTCAAGTGCTGTGCAATCTCAGTGGATCTGTGAGGACAGGACATTACACATTACACTTCACCTTCCACAGAAGTATGGCTTTCTCAATTCAAAACGTCACATATAGCAGTGGCTGTTTCCGTACAGATTCCTATAACTGACATTTTTTAAAACCTGCCTCACAAAATAATCATTCAGTCTTTATGCACCCAGGTCAAACTGAAACTTAATAAATTGAAATGATTTAGACTTCGAGGAGCTTTTTACTGGGAAAATGGAACCTGATGTAATACTTTAAAGAAAATGTGTTTTTAATACTAGATGTAGACTAACTATAGTACATCCATGCTTAAAGAGGTACTGTTATCCCCACTTACAATGATGGATATGTGTAGCCTGATTGTAGCATCAAAGATATTGGGTGAAAATTACTGTCTCATGCCCAGTGTGAGCTGCAGTTTGCTTTGGAATTTAAAATCTCAAAATTAATTAAACAGAGCTGGTACAGTTCATCCTTAGAGATTAGAAATGAGGCAATTTAAAACAAAGTTTCCCGATTTGCACATTCAATTATTTAATACTTTATTTTCATCATAAGCTCCACAGGTGCACATATTTAAAGTTATATTTTTTTCAAACAAATTAAATGTTCCGTTTACCAGATATGAGCATTTGAATAAAACAGAATCCTGGAGGTAATGATCTGATTATCTCTACTACTATCTGACTATGTTTGGTGTCCCAGGGGAAGATTAAACAAACAAATGTGATCTCCTTTCCTTCTTTAATTGCAAATCATATTTGCTGTCAGTGGCATGACAGACATTTTTTTTTACAAACTCTGCAATCTATACTATTGGATGAGAGTGTTGGAAGAATGATTGGATGTAGATAACTGGGCAGTTTCAGGGGGGTGTATGCACATACATGCACAAAGTTGTGTGAGTAGGCTAGCTTATGCAGGTGTAACACCTTGGATCATGACCTTGGTTACATTGCATGTTGATTCTATCACTAGCAGCCTCTTAAGGATTTTTTATTCCTCTGAAGTTTTGTAATTATTGTGTGATTTTGGCATATTTATCCATATAAATCACTTAATCTTAATTATCATTGCTTATGTTATTTAACGTTACTTGGTTCCTGTGACTAAGGAGAAGGTTGCTGGCTTACTAAGGGAGGATCTGTGGGGGGAGGTGGACTGCTATTAATACAAAGAAAAGGATGAATATGTAACACGATAATCCTGGACCACCATATGTGCAGATTATTGAATAGGTTTTTGGTTATTAAAAAACAGACACAGATACCACTGCCACTGAATAAATGAAATGTATTGTTTTTTTTAAAATGTTTTTATTGTTTAATATATGCAAAAAATAACCACACAAAAAACAGGAAAATTAAACAGGCATATATATAATATATATATAATATATATAATATATATGCACCGATATTATTAGCTTAAATGTAGAGCATTTCTGTACATTGGAAGGTTTTATAATAGTATCCATGTTTTCATAAGTCTTAACTCAGTGGTCATGGGTATTTTCATGGATATTATCCCCCTGTGAACTTTTGGCCAGAGAATCCTCTCAGTGCTGAGTATCTCTTGTCATTGACAGTGAAGACACAGTGGATGTTGGAGCGATGCCTGCTTGCTTGCTGTAAAGGCAGCTGTGAAGGCTTGTTTGAACTGGGGCTGTCTGTTGTGTCATTCAGACCAAGTTGATGAGCAGCATGGTTTACTTGAGAAGTTACAGGATTCAGAGAGCTTCTCTGTCGCCTCTGACCACACCTAGCATCAGTGCTTGGTGTAACTGTGTGGGCAGATGCGTGGTGTCCTCTGTTGCACAACCAACGGTGACGTCATGATGTGCTCATGTAACCTCTACATCAATGCAGAAAGATGAGAGGTAAAAGCAGTGGAAGACAGAAAAGTGAGATGCTCAGCTGCTGTTAAGTTGATGTTGTCTCTGAGTCCTCCGCCATCGAGGTAGTTTGTCTGATACACCCAGCAGCGTCTCCTTTAAAACAGTCTTTGCCTGGCAATTGACAAAATGACATGATTTTATGACAGTATCACAATTGATGAGGGAACACAATACAGAAAGCTCAGTCAGGAGAGACTATTAGAAAATAACAATGACTTGCACAGTGGAATAGACGATGGTGCCTACAACCTATGAATTGGGTGCTTTGGATCCAGTATACCGATTCGAGGGGGTGGTGAAAAGAGAGAATGAGCTGTTTTGAGCCTTGAGCCTGAATGTGATGTAGGACAAGACTGACTGAACTTTTAGCTTAGCTTCATTAATAAAGTGCACAAAATATAAAAAGTTGTCTCTTTTTTAGCTTATAAAAATGTGCATTTAACAAGACAAATCATATTAACTGTAGCTGTCACTCATTTGTGGTGTCATTTATTTACACTACAGGATTCTAAGTTATAGCTTAAGGCTGTTTAGTGAGACACTTACTCTAACAGGCATTCATCAACTGTATGTTTGAAATGTCGACACGCTGCGCTACTACACTGGAGCAAATCTGTCATGGATCAAAAGTAATATCTTCAGAAAGCCTAAAACTGACTTAATGAAGCATTTAAAAAATGTAAACTCAAACACCTAATGCAAAGAATGCATGGAGTCTGTTGACTTCTTTAGACAAATATGCGTGGAAATGTGTTTTGATATGAATTTATTTCCACTGCAGCTCATGGGCATGTAAAGTTATAGCGTGAATACTGTCACATTGCGGCTGCAAGGGCTTTGCTAAGAGCTTTGTCCTCAGACTGAGAGCACTCTTATCCTGGGGAAATATGCATCCACAGAGGGACTTATTCAAAAAAGGCCAAACACGGAAGGTCATATACGTGTCGGCAAATCCAGCGGTATTATCAAATGCAGAAGAGTGGTGTTTGTGGAGGCTGTAGGGTACACACATTCAGTACATGACATCTTAACACAATGCACCAAGACCATATATAAAGGATCATGGCTTTGGTCCACATCGCTTTAACAGTGTCCAACTCAAGAGAAAAGAGGTCCAGCTACATTTTGATGCAAATGATTGATTTCTAAACAGAACAAAACCTCAAACTTGTTAAAGATGGGAATTTATTCTGTGGTACAGCTAATGCATGATTGAACAACAGAGAAATGAGAAGCATTTCACACGTTTCAACAGGACAAACCTTGTTTTAACTTCCCTTTGAAATTGAAATTGTCCTCAAGTTTCAAATTTCAGTAAGTATCAACAGTTATTACACTGCAGCTATATTGTATTATTTTAGTTCTACTTTTGAATAAAATAATTAAATCTTGTGATTGTGCATTTTTTTATGGCAGCGGCTGACAGACATTTGAGAGTTGGTTTTCAGGGACAAGCACTGTTTTGTAGTCTGCTACTGACTGGAGCACATCACAGCCTTGTATAACCTCTGTATATTGACACAGAGTTTTTGTTGACAAGTACATATAGGTCCTTATTCTTCTGGTACTACGACAGTTCGTCTTTGTGCCAAGCGCTGCTCCCATGGTGCATAGGAGGAAGGAGAAGCACAAACAAGTGAGAGGTTAATTCAGATGAGGCAGTGCAAAGAGAGTTGTTTGTATTTCTCCCACTTAGAAGTTGAGCTGAGAATAGACACTTTGACCACACAAAAATGACAAGAGCTCTTGAAAATTAGCATTTAAAATTGAAATAGATAAACACTATCTTAAGTTTTTTATGTTCTTCTCTTTTGTTCACTACATTTCAAATTTAAAAAAACACACCTTAACATCTCCACAGCTGAACAGCTTTAAAGGGATAGCTCACCAAAAAACTTTAATTCCCCCATTATCTACTCACCACTATGCTGATGGAGGTGGGTGAAGTGTTTAAGTTCACAAAACACTTCTGGAGTCTCAGGGGTAAACAGCGTTGCAACCAAACCCAATACAATTTATTTCAGGTGTTTTTTCTGTTGTTTTATTACGTCTGAAGAAGAAGTGGTCCTGATTGGCTTCAATTTTATTGGATTTGGCTGCAGCACTGTTTACCCCTGAGACTCCAAAAGTGTTTTGTGGACTCAAACACTTCACCCACCCCTCCATCGGCTCAGAGGTGAGTAGATAATGAGTGAATTTTCATTTTCGATGAACTATCCCTTTAACTCCTCCCTCTCTTTACCTCTCATTGTCTTTTTTATCATCTCACTCTCTTGAGTTGCAATGATTGGCTGAGTAGATTGATTGTGAGATGATTCACAACACATGTAACTGCTCTGTGAGTTTCCAGGGCCTTTAAACCAGTAAAGGATGTAAATTGCTTCAGTTTAAGTGGAAGTGTCAACATTGAACAGTCCTCACTGATTTATTTGTTAGAGGTGCAGATCTGGGGAGGAATCGTGGTCCTTCTGTAAGGGAAGCAACCATCTACTTTAATTACTGACTTTTTGGTCAGTCTGAGGAGGGAGCTGATCATAAATCACACCCTTTGCTGTAATTAATGTTTCCTCTATTTTTGTCAAATGCTTGTTTTGACTGTTGTTATCTTTCAAAAACTCAATAAAATATGAATTATTAAAAAAGTTATAAATTACAGCCTTGTTTATAGATACATTTGAGTCAACTTCCAATAGTGAAAGATGAAAATCACCCTAAATCAACACAGTGCAAGACAAACACTGTAAATACTGTAAATAGTGTCTGTTTTTCATTAAGCTTCACTGTAACTGAGACCAAACCTGGATAGGAAAAGTATCACGACCGATGTGAATGATTCATGGTAATTATTTAAGTCTGTGTGTCACTGCTTTAATTGTGCCGCGGTAATGTGCAGGAGTCACACTTCCTCTTTAGCATTCTAGTAATATTCGAATCATCATTATCATGATGTTTCTGAGTTGCCACTTTCTTCCCAAGATACATATCCTCACTAATTGTAATGTCTTCCAGGATGACAGCACTTTTATCTGCAAGGCAAAGGTGCAGTGAACTGAACAGCATAATAATGATGTTGAGAATATACCAATTTATTCTCTGTAACCAGGCATCCAGCATTCAGGGAGGTTCTTCAGTGGGGTTTATAGACTCAATATATATAATATTAATGACATCCAAGGTTTTACTGACAGTGTCCTACAGATAAACTGACCTGCTTCCATGTTTTAGTGTGATAAGGTGTAAACGGTGCAAAAAACTGTCTTCTTGTTTTATAAATGACATACAAACCGTTTTCCTGGTGCTGGTGAAGATAATTTCTACATACTGTAACACACATTTGTCTTTAGAACACACACCTCTGCTGCACCAGACTGTGTCAGGAGAGGTTACAACAAGCTAATAAGGTTTTAATAGTTTTTAAAAACACAGTGTTAAAGAACATCACCAGACAGACGAGTACTCAAGTCATTTTTTTGTGTAATCTCCAAAATATGAAACTAAATTATTGTGGTTCTTTCGCGGATGTGTGCATTCAGGTAATTTAATGAAGTGGTCAGTGTGCCAGGCTGACTGGCAACAATAGTACTTCATCCCTTTAAAGATAAAGTTTAGAGGGTGTTGTCCAGGTCTCAGTTCAGACGTCCTTGTCTCTGTCTGCGTGGTATTAAGGGGAATCATGTGCTCTTTGCTGCCTTTGTAGTCACCGCCTAATTTCTCCTTAACTCCCCGTCCTCCAGAGGGATTCCATTAACTATTTCATTTCATCTACTGGGACGCCATGGTGTGGACATTTTCACACTAGGTTATAAACTTGTGACAACACCAGTGTTATTGATTACACTGGACATTTAACAAAAAAAGTACTGTGTAGACACAGTGTCTGTAAAAGATTTACTGAGTGAGATCCGTAATGTTAGATGTGACTGTGAGCATCTTCCCTCTTCTAATGCACATGACGTTGTGTGCAGTGTTTGATTAGTCAGACTGTGATGGTCCACTTCTCATAATAATATGAAAGCTCTTTAAGGAGTTTTGTGCTGTTGCTTTATTGTAAAGTGACCAACTCTGTCTCTCTCTCTAAAACAAACTGACCTGTCTGACAGTGAACCCTGAAAACATCCAACGTTTAATTATCCTCTAACACCAAATTCTCATTATCCTTGACAGTCAACTCTCCCTTCATCATATGATAAGACTCCGATACACTGTGATGTGACTCTGCTGTAGAGTGACTACCAGAGGGGGCTGGCCTGTATCAGACAGAAAAGTCAAAACAACTATTTTAACTGATTAGCTCACTACTCTACTTTGTAACTACATCGTCACACTGCACAGGCTGCATCCATACCAAACCAATCTCTGTCTACACAAGTGTTTGTAATCCCTGTCCATAATAACACACCTGAAATGCATATGGAAAGAAAACTCACAGAAATTGTTCTTTGACGATGTACACAAGAAGCATTTGGTTGTCAGTTGCCAAATTTTCACATATTGTAATAGCTAATCGAGAGTGAAAGACTTGGTAGAAAGCATAAATCATGATGAAAAGAAGTGAGTGGCCCACAGAGTTTTAAAGAGGATACTGTGAATATAGCTGCACTTCATCCAAACATTTGAAAAGCATCTATTTGCAACATGTCTTTGCATCATGGAAAAGCTCCGTCAGGTAAACTTTCAGAGCGTGTAGGTTAAGGGCCCAGGCAAGCAAATGCATATGTGTGTGTGTGTGTGTGTGGTCACGGCGGAGCTCTTTTGCCCCTACCGTCTTTTGCCAGAGGATTAACTCAGACACTGAATCACTTTGCCTGACACTGAGCGAGAACTGAATTTGAAGAAAAGACGACTGGATGATTGAAAGGACAGAGAGACTTGCAGAAAATTGGCGGTAAAATGATACAGAAGCCATTGAACTTGGTGTCCCTTGAAAGTGTTGTGAACCAGCTGGAAAGAAATGAATGTGATAGGTCGTACAAACACTGACAGATGGTCCGGCTATGAGATGATGGAATTGTTATTAGGAAAGGTAATATTCCCCACCAATCCCCCTATGATGGAGTCCACGAGGGAATAATTTAAGTGATAGTCACTTATCTAATCTGTACTATATATTTTTCATGCATGGCTAACAGCTGTTAAGCAGAGCAGGGCTTACTGCGGGACAGCCCAGTCACAACAGTTTCCTCTCCTGATGTTTAGAATAGGCTCTGCACTTTCTAACTTTAACTGCAACCCCAAGGTCGCACACCAAGGACCTCTCTTGTCAGTCTCACTGTTGGAAGGGTAGAAAAAATAATTGTGGATTGAGAGTTGTTATGAATAAGAAATGATAAATTCATGAAAGATTTAGCTCTGTCTATGCTGAGATTTTAGGTTCTGACTTTGTGTCGCTTGCAATGTACCGTGGCCTCAGTGATGACTTCAGGTTGGTGGCTGATTCACTGAGACCTTTTCTTTTTGCGCCGTAAGCAGATGTCGTGGCTCGTCAGTGGGCAAGCGAGACAAGCTGACGAAGTGAAGGTGTTTGTCTGACTCATAGCTGAAAGGAAGCCTTTGTCTTTGAAAGTACATTTCTCATACATGATGTATGACATCAGCATCCTCAGTTGGATGAAGACATGACTAAGCTCTGACATCATCCTTCTGGTCCTCAGGTCAGGGTTTCTGTCAATAATACTGATCATAGTTTAAAGTGTAAGATCAGTTAAAGATTCACACTCGAGTTTCAATACGCTGTATTTTTGGATTAACATCAAATGTCATTCTGGATTAAAATTCAGTTTTATTGGTGAAACAATTACCACTATAGATTTAATTATACTCTCAGATCAGTTCCAAAATGACAGTTTTTTTAATGACCTTGCTCAGCTAAGTTTTGGCAGCTACAGATCCCTAAATACTGAAGATATTCTGGAGGGAGGTAATGTTTAAGAACATTTGCTATCAATGTCAAGGAACGAGCCGAACTAGCTGCCAAACTATTTTTTTTTTTTTTTCAAAAGGAGAAAAACCTGTTTTTGACTGTAGTTGAGAAAGTTCTGTGTGTTCCCATACATCTGACTGATGATGGATGTGGCTTTTCATTCATGTTGAGTCATATTGTACAAAGTGTAAAATCTGGGATGACATTCTTACTTGGGCTAATTATCCAACACTAGTGCAAGTTCAAATTCCAGCTCACAGCAGGTCCAGTAATAGAAGCAGGTCCCAGTGTTCTTTTCTAGTGAAACACACACATTATAATTATTTATTTTATGGAGAGCTGATTTGACAAGTTAGATTCTGGGGAGGTAAACTAAAGTCTCCAGGATAACATTGTTGATAAGCACCACAATGCACCAGGCTTCCGGCAGGAACGTTGCTACAGGGTAAAGGGAAACCATGCATGTTGACATAGTCGGCTGCATTCTGTGTTTACTTTCCATCAGACTCTAAAAAAAGGGTATGAAGCAGGAGGATCACACTGACCCACACTCAGTTCGTGCCTGCCCTCATTTCTACAGTTGAGCTAAGTTAGCACGCACGTATGATAATGAAAATATGCCTTGTGGAAATAAACTGAAATCATCCTTTGAATCAATTATCAAAACTGTTTTGGTTTATAATTTTCCAGCTATTACAAATTCATATTTCTTGTACTAATATGATAGAAATAGAGACACACTTTCTGACAGATAACTAATGATGAGATTAATAATTTGCTACATTCAGTTTAGTTAAAGGCTTCCAGAAGTTTATGTAAATCCATCAGATGTACATTACTGTTACAGATCAGATTTTCCTCTATTAAATGTATGAATTCTATTCATCCCAGCTGACATGACAGTGCATGTTGTAGGAATGACACTTGTTCAGTGAACCTAACAGTGCTGAGCATTCACCTTCTAAGCAGGTGTTTATTTTCTTTAATTCTAATCATGTGGAAATGAAGTGAACAGAATTGAATAAACAAAGCCTTGAGCCAAAGCGTGGATTCTATTTACAGTGGATAATTGGTATGGGTATGTCTAGACTCTAGCCTATTAGATACAGCTTAGCCGACCACGCCGCCGCTGATACCATTGCTCGTATTAATCTGAGCAAATAATGAAAAGGAGAATGAAAAATGCACCTGAGGCAAATCTTTGGATTTTCTCAGAGAATAATAAGCGAAAAACAAAGATGACAAGCACACTGCAGTGATGCATCAAGGAAGGCATGAGGGTCATGCGCTGAAATTCATCACATCTGTTAAAAGATAGATGGATCCCTCATCTTTCTCTCTCATCTCTGTCTCTGTTTGTGAGAAGGACATACAGAGCCTGGCATACTGTATATACACAAGAGTCTGTGTGCTCCTCCATAAGAGACGCTTTGTTATTGGACATCCATCTGTCCTATTTACACCCACTTCTGCCTATAATCTTCCCATATGGTCCCTATATCTTTTATTTGTACACAAAAAATTAGATGAGTGCAGCAGTGCTGCAGACTCTCAAATGAATTACTCAGATACCCTCGAGCTGAGGTCCTGTGAAATCCTCATGAGTGTCTTTATTTTGGCAATAAACAGATAGTACAGTGAAAACCTGTCAACATCCAACCACCTCACTTCGTGTGTGGTTAAACATCTTCTAAGTGATGGTTTATAAAAGCCCCTCCTTCAAATAGTAAATTGTCTTATCATAGCCTTGCAACCGTGACGAGGCGTGGCTTTTTTTTTTCACTTCTTCTAAACGTCCACAGTAGAAGCTGGCGTGAAAGTCCAGTCGTCTTATAGAAAAGGGAAACGTGCTGCTGTCTTCAAACAGTGATACATATTCTGGCATTCTCTATTTGAAGACGTTCATAGTGTTGACCTTTGTTGTTCAACAGAAATCATTTTAACACAGCTGAGAGAGAAGTTGGCTCCTCTCTCCCCTCCATGTGAACAATCACCATAGGCATGGGCATTGTTGAGTTTTTAAATGTACCACTACTCTTACCTCCCACACTGCTTTTTTTAATAAATTGAGATCAGAATTAACATCATTTTATTTGTTTATCTTCTCTATTTAACTTACTATTCTGGAGTAGCGAACTGCATCAGCATTGTTTTGAACAAGTCATTGTGACAGAGGGTACTCAGGTTTCCTGCAGCCTCCAAAAGACTAAATCCAAACCTTTTTGTGAACCATTTCTGATTGAATATATGAAGGCAAGAAAGCAATCACCTCATTTGTTCTTTATTTTTAATCATAAGGGTTATATAATGCAGTTAAGTTCTTGTGTGGGCTGCTCACATTCATTAGATAAGAAAGATGACTTGTTGCATGTGTGGCAGAGAGATTTCTCCATTCTGGATTGGAAACCTAAACTGTATATAAAGAACCGTGAAAATGCATCATGGAAAATGTTTGAATCAGAAACCGAGTTGGTTTTGTGAAGAACTGCTAAACAAAGATTACGATTTTGATGACAGAGCCCCATGGAACCATCTCATGGAGTAATTAGCTAGCTGACATTGAGTCTCCCAGCAACAGACAAAATCAATGGTTACCACTGAGTAAAGAGAGGCTTGCTTTTTACACAGACCCCTTGTTCCAAAGATCATTATGAATCTAAGTGATCAATATGCCCCATTATTACTATGACCTGCATCGTATGCTGAGCTGGAAAGTCAAACAGGCGTAGCAGCAGTAAGCAACAATTACATATTCTGCTCGTGCCTTAATGTTCCACTGGCCTTGTGTTACTGACCTCTTGCATATTGTCCTCCTCCTGTGAACTGAGAACAGTTTTCTGTTCCCACTTTTTGTTTTTTTTCATCTCATGTCAAACACTCTCCAGCAGTTTCTCTGCTGAAGGTGAGAAGTGTGTGAAAGCTTGAAGGCTGTCACAGCCTCAGCCTGGACCTCCCTGAGGGCAAACCCCAGTGCAGGGTGACGAGGCTTCACTGCCATCACAGTGAGTGTGGGAGTCCGTTTATTGACCCTGCATATCTCACATGTTGGGTTTTCCCTTTTTTTTTTTTTAAAGGTGTGGCTTTAAGTCTCGCCTGCCAGCAGAAAGGCTGAGTAAACATTTGCCTGCAGGAGAGGTTTATAATGGATCAATTGTCTAAGAGCCATAATTAGCTGTAGATGGACTGATAGCATGAGGGTAAATGATCACAGTTAATCTATTTTATTTTTCTGTTTCTGATTTCCTAATTAGAACATTAAAACTACACAAATACACTGATAGTGCTTTTCAGTATGATATTGCAGAAGAACTTCTGCAAAACACCATCTATCACGATCTGGAAAAATATATGAAAAAAATGTTTATTTGACTCTTATGTCCTCTTCATTTAAATATTGAATTCTCCTCTAAAGCAGCATTTTCATGATAGCAGAGGAAGGACACTTCAGAACAGCACAGGCCTAATGGCTCTGAGGGTCCGGTAACATAAGCAGTCACTTGAAGGGGATGAGGAAGCTGTTTTTAATGATCCCCAGAGACGACTGGTATATTTACCATAATCGCCAGCCTGAGGGAGCATCAACTTCTAATCACCTCCATCTCCCCTCCCTGCTGCAGATAGAGATCAGTGCTCATTATAAACCTCATAAAGCACCCGGCTTTAAGATGATTGTCTCTCGCTCTCTACAGAGTGGCTTATACATACTGTAGGGAACAGCGCTTTGTGGCTTTGTGAGCTTAAATAATGTTTTTCACACAATTTGTTTCCGGAGACACGATGTGATGATAATGAAAAAAACATTCACATTAAATGTAAAAGAATAAGCAAAAGGCCTCTATCATGAGGATGCTGCATCATGTCGTTGGTGCATTGAACATTTTGAGTTTTACCACCAGGGGCAGTGTGTTTAAATTCTCCTAAGCCGTTTTCAGAGAATTAGCTACTGTCTTTACCAGCAGTTTGCTTTTCACACATGCACAACACAGCGGGGGGGTTCTCTGCACAGACACGTTCACAACAGCATCAAATCGTCCGCGTTATTCAGGCGAGAGGTGGAGCAGCCGGGTGCTGCGGACAGAGGCAGGAAGTGATGTATTAACTCAGCTGCTGAGATCATGTTTACATCACCCTGACACCGCTGTCGGCTGTTTTCACGACAAACTCTCTTGACATGTTAGTCTGTGTCTTCTACATATGGCACCGCTTTTTCACCAGGAGATTTTTGATCGGCCTCTTTATGTTCTCTTCATGCAGTGACTACACACCCGTCAAAACGGATGTCATAATGATTAATAACATACTTGCTTGAAAAGTGGATTTTAGTTTTTGGAGTTTGAGAGCTATTTCTAAAATGGTCATTTTTCCTTCTGCATTTCAACGTTTGCATTCAGGCCTTCACTTGGTGGCATGAGTCATCCATCATGAGTCTGGGGCGTCATTATGTCATTTCCATCTGCCTTACAACAGTGAACAAATCTCAGCCATTTCACTGTCTGCTCTGATGGACCTCTTGTACTTTTACTGCCTCACTTAAGTGCCCAATCAGTGGGACTCCACTTTACATAATTTCATATCTTTGTAGTTACTGTATCACACTTGTGTCATTAATTTCATCTTGACCTCTTGTTATGCACATACACTATTATCTAGATACGTTAGTAAACTGCTGTGTATCGTGTGCTCGGGGCATTTCATCATGTGACAGTTTTTTATGGGGATGAAGTGGAATATTACCAGGTCAGGGCCAGTCGTCACAACACGATGTGGCCAAATTAAGTATCTTCAGAGAATAGTAATTGGGTTATACTTAGGTTTGTACAATGAGGAGAACATATCACTTCCTGGGGGGAAAATTGTTGGTCCACCATATTGGCAGATCAAGTGAATTAATCCCTTCTTTATTCTTAATCCCTTTCCTTATCATAAGATTATGGAAATCCAGATCCCTCCCTCCTCTCAGATGCTAAATTGCACCCATGATATAACTCCTGGCTTAAAGAGAAAAAGAGAATGAAATAGAAAAAATTATGAAAACAACAACCCGCGCCTTCAGCTCTCACAGATCCTAGTTCAAGAGCTCTTTTGTTCTGAATTGTCCTTCAGTAATATGTGATTCCTCCACTTGAGCCTAGTCCACTGTGCCATGCATCATGTCAGGGGCCACTCAGGCTTTGGTATTCAGTCATTGACAATCTGCTTAAACAGAAGCAAATTGGGTAAAAAATGGCTTTCACATGATGCACTCTCACTCCTGTGTGCAGGGGAGAGGTAAGAGCAGGGTTATTTTCTCAGCAGAGGGTTCGCTCTGACACTACACAAGCCCCTCTCACTGCGTGTGTGTGTGCCTATGTGTCTGTGTGTATGCTAGTTTTTGTCTCCCCTTTAGTACTGTTTTCATAATTGTCAGTACCAGTAGACCTTGTGGGGACTGGTCTTAATGAGGCAGAACATATTTTCTGAGGTCCTGGTCTTCGGAAATATTAATGTTGTATCATTTTAATGTTAACTATAGTAGGGCTGCAGCTAACAAATATTTAGTTTTAGTAAAGAACAATGAAATGGGCAAACAGTGTGATATGTAAAAACTGTTGAAAGAACCTGGAACCAGAAACCCTTTGGCTTTTTTGCTTAATTAATTAATTAATTAATTGACAGTCATCAGAACTGTTTGTGATTAATTTTGTGTTAACCAAGTAAAAAAATATAATGCCTGTAACTAGAGCACATATACATTACATTTCTGGCTGAAAGTCATTCGGTTGTGTTTGTGTCTCTTGGGTTTAATTTGTTACTAAGTATTTATTTATATTTATTTATTTAAATTTATAAATTCAGTCTAATAAGACACTGTTCTTCTTTGTGTTGGAATCAATGTTGTGTTCTTACAGTATGTGATAGAGAGCCGCAAAAAACAACACTCTCATTGTTTGCTTTGCAGGAGGAAAATGCGGACAAGATCCTGTTGGGATGCTGAACTGAAATATCTGCAGAACATGACATGTACACATGTAAGTACATTTTTGCAGTATAGGCCAGCAGGAGCATGTGTCACATGTTATCCTTACAACTATGAAGAAAAACACATTCTAAGATTCACATTCGTCTAAGATTGATTGATTTAAAATCCATTAAGATAAAAGTGCACATCACCACCAGTGTCTTTTACTGCTGGTTCCTTGTCGACACTGTGATGACAAGGAAAACACACGTGTCAGATCATATGAGCACATCCTCTGGCACCGCTTGTCTCAGGTTAAGTCAGACATTAATTAAGTGTTTGACTCTTTGCAGAGGGCAAACAGCGGTAAGCTGCAGTACCTGCCGCTGGTGGCACAGGGCAGCTCTGTGAAAATGCTGCATCATTAGCACATTATTAGTGTTTCCAAATGTCACGCAGCCACGGCGGAGACAACTAGTCACTGGGAAACAGCCTTCATGCACGAGCCAGGATCTTAATGTGTGTCAGAGTCCGCTGTGACCTCCTCAGAAAGTCAACTGGAGATCATGATTAACCTTGGAGAGGATGGCTGGAGGGGTGTGTCTCTGTATGCATGTGTGTGCCTGTACTTCTGTGTTTGTCTTTCTTATTTGTATGCACAATGAGACAGCGATTGGGAGGCACCCAGAGAGGGAATAAAAAGAAATAGAGTGTGCTCATAAATCAAGTCAATCCAGCCAGTCGCCGCCCCAGCTGCAATTTTTTTTCTCCTCCGTGTTTCCCGACATTTGACTCTTCCATCTTCGGCTCTTTTAATCTCATCAACCTCAACAAGTGCAGGAGGGAGGCTGGAGGAGGGGTGTGTGGCAGGGGGAGGGCTCAGCGGCGGTCCATCCACTGTGTCAGATGGGGTCTGTCGATATCTCTCATCAAACAGGAGCTGATCAAAGGTCCGCCTGTGCCCATGCAGGCAGAAGGATTAAGCCACATCATGCACAACCTCCTTGACAAAAAAAAAAGCCTCTCCACACGAATAAAGAGATTAAGTCAACAGTGAAATCAAATTCAAGGCGAATCATAAAAATGGGCCCGGCTGTATTCTCTGCACCTGGAAAAGTCTGTGAGTGTGATGCGTTTGAAGGCTTTGTTACACTTTGATCGTGACAAGCTGGTGTTTCATCAATTGAACGACTTTAGCGGATACATTTGATTGTTTTAAGCTATTGTTCCAATTTAACAGCTGACACGAGTTCTTCTCACACACTAAGCAGGGTTCAGTTTCACATATTATACACATATTTCAGTCTAATACAATTTACAGTAAGCACAGAATAGAACACGTTCACTATCAACATTAACAAGCAGCCGCCATTCATGATTTTTTTTTTCTCACTCAAACTCACTCACCACCAAAACTATGTGGGTGTAAACACTGTTTAATTTACTTTCAAACCTTAAACAAAACACATAATAACTGTAAATCAGGAAGTTGCTACTTCCACATCTTTACTCGGATGTACAAAACCTTTTGTTTGGCTTGTTGTCATTCCCCTATGAGCTCAATGAAAAGCTGCTTTTCCTAATATTTTCCTGACAGTCTCCCGCTACTTTCTTCACATGTGAAAGTCAAAGTACTGAAAATGTCTGGACCTATAGTTGTCCTGTCTGGAAACAGCTAAAGAACAGGTGACGACAGAGGGAAGGTGAGGCTGAATCACTGTGTTCTCCCAGTCACAGACTGGTTTACCACCCCTCCCAGGATGGAGTCACTCCTCCCTCCACCTCACTCTCCACAGCTCCAGAGAGGAACACTTCTTCTCGAGTAGGGGAGACAGTTTACGATTTGGGACACAGCAAATGCTGGATGTGTGGACATACATCTGCAGGAGACTGTCAAGATGGATCAGGTTGCAAAATCATTGTCTCCCAGGTGGACTGAGGAGAGGACAGAAGGTGTGATGAGAACTCGTGTCCCAATGTAGCAGACGGGGCCGACTGGTGCTGTGGTTTTTCTTCATCTGTAGTTGAACTTAGAGTGGGATTCATTTAGGGTCGTCAAACCTGTTGAGGTTTTCTGTTGCATTTCTGTCACCATACTGAAAGGCAGCAAAACCCATGCCGTAAAGAAGTGCCTGTCATTTTCATAAATCTTAACGTGTAATGCTGCCTGTTGTTTGTGTGTTTTAGGTCAGTGTGTGGTTGGGAGGCAAATGTTCTGTGTTGTGCTCACAGAGTTGATCAGCTGTGTGAAAAATGAACCTATACCTATATTGATGGTTTTATAGCTTTGAAAAAATTATATTACACAACTTACATGGTTTAAATACATCTTGTCATTATTGCAGTAATGCAGTTAAAAAAATAAAACCTTTCATGCATCAACAAGGTTTAAAGAGACTTTAATATAGGCAATCATCCTTGGAGCACCTCCTTAAACAAAAGACTGTGGCTCTCTGAGGACCAATCAAAACATTATCTTTACAGGGCCAATCAGCAGCAGGAATTAGTGCGGCTTTGATCTGAGGACCAGGCTTTGCCTCTTCTACAGACTATGAATTGCCAATCATGCTGCTGTAAAGTGAAATCTAATGCTGTAACACAGGGCCTCTCAAGGAGCAGCCAGGTCACAATATGCAAGCGATTTAAGAGACTCACAAGACCAAAACATACTGGCCATTCGGGAACCAGTGCCTGATTGGTACTGGATTTCGGTACCAAACCATAACTGTGCAGATACATAAATATTAGTTAAGTTGTAAAGTTGAAGTGCAAACCCCCACAACCATCCCAGACACATCATAAATATGAATGTAGATGTTCTAGTCTTCAATCGATCTTTTAAAATCATGGAGCTTTTGGCAATAAGCTAGTGACATGGGGTTTCAAACCATGGTCTTGTTGCAGTCTCCCTTACATAGCCAACCATATAATTTCAGCGGGTTTTCACTAAATTCTAGTTGATGTGGACTAAAGTAATCAGCTGTTTTCGTGGGGGGCCTCCATTCAGCTCAGGGCTCCAGGCACCTGTTTGCTTTTTCTGTCCTGTTGCAATGCCCCTGAAAGAAGCCATGGATTCATGTTTGTTTTCTGTGTTATTTTAGATTAGGATCAAGCTCATCAGAGGCATCTTGAAAGATAATAATTTGATACTGACCAGGGTCACAGCTGTACTCACAGAGAGACAGCACTCATTGGATGAGATGTAGCTTTGAAGCTGTTTCTCTTTGACACAATACTGTACATAAAAGCAGAGAGTGTGCTTCTTTGAGTCTGTTGATGAAGAACAGATCTTCCTAATTTGCAATGCTCACTGTCATGTTTCTTATTATATTGAATTCATCAGAAAGCTAATGGAAAAATCACAGCCTTCATATCTACAGAGTTAATACAAGGGTTAGCAACTCTGCTTTTGTTATATGTCTTGTTAATTAGTGCAGTATCCCATGTAGCACCCAGAGATCCCAGCGGCTCACTGTTGATGCTCAGGTCAAAACTATGTTTTAAAACACCCACGCACATTCAAGAAGAAACAGACAAAGAGTCTTCATAATTGTCTTTAAATTGTGAGACTTTTATTTAAAGATCCCCAAAAAGCAAACTACTCTGTGAGGCTGCACTTAGATACTGCACCGCTTTAAGCTAAATGCAAATATCTGCATTGAAAATGGTAACTTGCTGTTATAGTTTTCCATGTTAGGTCCTGCTCACACTTGGTCGTCAGTTTAAGGGGATAAACCTTCATATTACTTATTATTCACTGCTCCTATTAAACTGTTTGGAATGTGTTGTTTCCTACATGGGGATGTCAGACAGTGCTATATTTACCCAAGTTGTGAATATCTGCAGTAACAAGTAAGGTTAAAAAAATGTTTAGCCACAGCCAGAGGCTCCTCTAAGCAGCAGCTGCCTTGCAATGTGAACATTGAAATAACTGATGCCCACAAAGCAGGAAAAAGCTATTATAAGACAGCAAAGTGTTTTCAGGCTGTTTCCTCTGTTCGTAATGTAATTAGAAAATGGCAGTTAACAGGAACAGGGGAGGTCAATTTAAGGTCTGGAAGACCAAGAAAATGTTCAGAGAGAACAGCGTGTAGGACTGTTTGAAAGACAAATCAAAATCCCATTGAGTGTAAAGGACTTTCAGGAAGATTTAGCAGATTGGAGAGTTGGTGCACGGTTCTACTTTGCAGCCACACCTGCACGGATATGACCTTTGTGGGAAGGGAGCAGTGTCCTGACCAGAAATTCAGCATTGTAAAGTTTGCAAAGAAATAGGAAAAGAACCTGGATGCATAAAGCAATAAGATCCTGTTGACTGGTTAAATAAAATTTTAACTTTTTTGTCAGTAATAAGCAAAGGGTGCAGAATTCATGAACAAAAGGTGGATTGATTGTGGGCTTTTGGGCTTGTGTTGCATTCAGGAGAAGAGGGGAGAATTGATTCAATTAAATACCAGCAATTTTGAATAACTGGGAGCAAGCATCACACCATCTGTAAGACAGAATAAAGAGGATGGCTTCCACAAAAGTCTTTATTATTCTGATTCTGATTCTGATTCTGAAAAGGATAATGATTGTGAACACAAAATCCGAGTGGACGACCTTGAGAGATGCAAGCTGAAGCTCTGCAATGGCTCTCAGTTTCCCATCCTAAACATCATTACAAATCTGTGGACAGACTTCAAAAGAGCAGGTCATGCAAGATGGCCAAAGAATCTCACCAAACTCAGAGCTTTTTATAGGTGAAAATCCCCTTAACAAGAACTGAAGTGCTTCTAACTGCATCAAAAAGTGTGGTACTTGCCATAGAAAGTGTTATGGAGCACTAACGGGGGGTCCAAACTTTGGTTTCAGTCTTTATTATTTTCAACCTACTTAGACCTAAGTCGCTGAAATAAAAATGTCCTTTAATACCGAAGTATTGTTTGAAAAAACATCGTTTTTAGAGCTGAGAGAATTTCCAACTCACAAAAAATTTAATTTCTAAAAGACTAAAAAAATCAAGAAAAAAATCATAGTAATTTGACAGTTTAACCATCTTGCTTTCATTGTAAATGGCTTTTCCCTAAACATAGTGAATATTTTTTTCAAAAACCAAATCATCTTCCTCCTCCTCATCCTCATTAAACATTAATGACTGAGTCTTAGTCAGCAGGAACGTTGTCTGGCTCTAAATTTTCTTTGTTGTTATTTTCATCATTGTTTTCATTGTCAGCCATTTTCTGAAATGCTACTTTAAAAACAATTTTGGCAGGCTAAATGTGCTAACAAGCAAACTACTTTTCCCACAATGCATCTTGGATTTCCAATTTCAGTGAATTCGGATGTATTTTATCAGTTACGTGTCTTGAAACCATTGTGGATAAGAAAAGGGAGAAGCACACAAACGCCGTACCTGGTCTTAATGGTATATACATGGATAGGTTCCATCTGGTCTTAATGGGTAAAACTGTAAAAGATAGAAATAAAAAAGTAATCTTACTTAATAGAATAATAACATAATAATAATAATACACATATTTAACTTTATGCCTCTTGGTAATCAGTTGTTCTTCTACCTACTTAATTATTCATTGGAACAGAAATTTTGAGCAGGGGTGGCCAAACTTTTTCCTGCCACTGTATTCCGATTCTTCTCGGGTATCTTTTTCAGCAGCACTTTACCATTTTTTTCCCTCTGATTTTATCTTTTTTCACTCATCTTTCTATTTTGGCCTCGCCATGCAATTACAGCACCCATTAATGTCTCCATTCTCTCCCCTGCCCTCCATAAAATGCCCCAGATCAGTGTCAGATGGGGAGGAGGACTGAAATAGTCTCCCTGAGACATGCATGTAATACACCAGACTTGGTGGATGATTCAATATTTATTCACAAATGTTGGAAAGTAGAGGATTAAAGACTAATAACATTTCTTTTTTAACCTACACACAGGCTAAGGTTAGCGGCACTAGAGCCACTTTATAAGAATTTAACAGATAAAGCAGATCAATGTATTATTTAAGAGAAAGAGGATATGAAGAGATAAAAATGTCTACCAAACTCATTTTATGTAGGTACCAGTAAACATCTTTTATTTAGCATTCATTGACCACAACAGGCACAAAAATAATTAACCTGAAAAGCCTGTTTGCATCTTCATTCCTTATCTTGCATGATATTGTTTTGGAATCTCTTTTCTCTCAGTAGCATCATGCTTAATAGTTTTGACCTTCAAAGGCACCTTAGCATAAAGAATGTGCACATGAAGGGATTCTTACATGAGACAACAGCACTCGCTGAGGTGTTTGCATGATATTGGCATGTTATAAAACTGAGTGATCACCCTGTTGTGATGTGTGAGCGACGGCTCACTGGCGGACAGTTGCCAAAGAGACTGCAGTCGGTGATAGTGATGCACGGCATCGATGCTTGACACAGAATATAAAAAAGGACTCAGCACCGGTGGCAATGTGTCAGGCTTGCCCCAGTACACACCGTCTGGGGTTATGATCCATTCAGACCACAGTGGAGACTGGTGTGTCCTCGACTGAGAGGATTGTATAAATGCTGTCACATAAAACTGTGATAAAGTTCTTTCATGTCATGCCCAGATAGAGTAGCGTCAAGGCGAAATTCTAAAGAGGAGACACCTTAAAGAGCCATAAATAACTTAAAAAGAGAGCTTTTTAAATACAGAACGTATATTAAATTGTGAAAAAACCAGCTCACTTAATACACCGTCTACAGAAGCCTCTGTGCATTCAGACAGCAGGCCTACATGAATACCAAATGAATGATCTAACAGTGCGAGGATAACAACTCCACAGGGAGAGGAAATATCAACCCACGAGCTGCACTAACCTCAGAATCCACAGGATTAGACATTATTAAACTTAAAGACGACTACAGCCTGAGACGTAGACGGCACACCCTGGTTTACATGCACAGTCTGAGCACACTGCCTCTGAAAGCAACAGTAAAGTGCTCCACAAGCCTGCTGTTATAAACCATGTAATTTCAGTGAAGGCGATGAAGCATGTGAAACACGCAGTATCCAACGTTATGTCGTTGAATGAGGAGGAACATGTTCCCCAAGCTCATGACGGCTGTGGATAAGGACATCAACTACAATCCTGCCGTGTAGCGCTGATCAGCCTGTCGGGAGACTCTTTCTGAATGAAAAAGGCTCATCGTGTAAGTCCAACCTTCTTGAAGGGAGGCTGACACTAATGAGCAGTCATTCATCACTGTAATAAAACCAGCAGGAAGATTATTCCTGTAAGTCTCAGTGCTCCGGCTGAATGACTGGTCATCAGCATGAGGTATGCTCGACTCTCAGGTGGCGTTATGGGCTGCATTGCATTCTCATGACTATACATCAGTCACTAGGTGCTTTGATCGGGTCTTTAATTTCAGGTTGGTAGATTGCCGATTCTATTTTTAGACTAGAAGACAACCTCTGTTTTCTAATGTATGGCTGTGCAATACACTGCTTAAAATTCTATATGTACTGAGTATATATAGGTTGAGATGCAATTAAAGTAATAATAATACTAATAAAAAAATGATCATGTGTGATTTGTATTCTAACATGACCTTGAATAAATATAAAACTGAGTTGAATACAAATTGTTTAGCTGTTGATGCGTATCGTGAAAAGAGAATGGGATGTTTAAACATTTAAAAAATACAAGTAAAAAGTGTTTATTCACTTATTGGATTTTAGTATTGTTTTGAGTTATTTGAGTAAAGAAAATGTGATGAAATTCAGTTGCTTTTATTTCAGAATAACTGGCTTGTCTCACACAGTGTTCATGTGGCTGCCGTGAACTTGACAGCAACAATTAGCTGAAAATGAAACCCGGAGATGTTTAACATGAGTCACTGCAACTGATAATCTAGTGAATGTGTTTGAACTATGTTAACTGCTCTCTGGTTCACTTGCTGATGCTAACAGGCTGCGAGTTGATATTACACTACCCGAGTATAAATTAATAAATCAACAAATTCAGTTTGACAATCAAAGCAGCATGAGGATTCTAAAATAAAAATACATTTAGATACAGTTCCAACCCACTGGTGTCAGTATCCGATCATAAGTTAAAGTGCTCTCAGCAACAAGTCTAGTCAAATATGGTGGAAAGTTATTGAACCTCACTGAATGTCGACTTTGATGTTAGACTCTCAGGGAAGCGGTGATGTGAATGTTGTGGCCAATTTGGAAAGAAAAGAACAAATATCACTGCTACATTTGGATGCCATTTGTGTGTATTGAGAGCACATCTGTTCGAGCTATATTCAAACTGTTTCTTTGTATCCCCACTACTAAGCTCCCTAATTTAACCAAATGAAAATGTTAAGTAGGGGACCAAACCTAAGCTGCAGCTCACCACTGATATAAGATTTATCAGAAAATACAGATAAACAGATATTTATGATTCCTGACAGGAGCGACTTTTCAATGACAGCCTGTTCCAGCATGTGCATCCTCAAACTGGTGAACTGCACATTCATGCACATGAGAATTCAATGGACTTTCAAACATTTCCTCCTCAAAGTGGCTCCTCTCCACTTCTGTCACACAAACCTAGTGGGATGCAGGGAAAGAGCCGTTGTGCTGCCCTCAGGTGAAGGCCCCTCTCTGCTGCTTGTCTCTCACTGTGAGAAGCAAAGCGTTCATAGTTTTTGGCCATTGCTTTTCTTTCCGTTTCATGGAAATGCCATTTTGTTTTAAGTTCTTTGTTTTGGATACACAAAAAGACTAGATGGAAATGAGGGTTCAGATAAATGGTGGAGCCTAGTTGCTGTGCCTCAGGGAGTGTTTTCAAACACAAACCCATTGAAATAAATGTCATTTTTTTACTGCTTTTATTGGCAAACAAACCACTCCCTGATGAGCCTATTAAAGCATGTATTTTCTCATGTAAGGTTGAACTGAATATTTTTCTTCCTACTCTTTTCCTGTTTTGCTGTTGATGAATACAAAATCTCATTGTTGTCGATACCTTCTTGTTTTGTTGTCTCTGCTGCCTTCCTTTTGAAGTCCAAAAACTCTGCAGGGAAGCGGGAACTTTTTTTTTTCTGTAATAAATCCAGTTGGGACGGGAAAAAAACTTATTTTTCCTTAATCAATCTGCTTGCTGATCTTTTTGTGCCGGGGCCAGTGAATCCAATCAGAATGCAACCCTTAAGCCCTCAGATTCCACCAACAAAAGTTGATGGTCTCCCAGCTTGTAAGCTGCCTATCAGATAATAAGGGGGGACTTGGATACCAGGCGGTGTGCTACAGTGATGGTGGCCCTGGTGTTTTCACCTGACGTCCGCCGTGTGTTCGCCGGGGCTCTGTCTCACTGTTCTCTCCAGGGAAATCTCACAAGAGCAGCTGTCCTTATCAGTGTGCCGGCTCCCCGCTCACTGCCTGCCTGGGCCGCATTCTCCATGACAGCAGCACTGAGGTATCCGTAATCTGCCAAGACTTCAACAAAATTAAACCGCCACCCAGGCCACCAGGGGAGTGGCAATGGGGAAAGATTTCCTGCTCACTGTGATACGGCAACAGAGGCCAGAGACATTAATATGGCTTTGCATCTGCAAGAAATAAGCACTGCTAAGCGTACAAATCTGAATCTCTAAGAGCTCCTACTGATGCTTTAAAGGGTCAATTCACTTAAAATATGATATACTTCTTTGTATCACTGCTTTCTTTTCTATCCAGATATTTATGATTGGCTCTGTCACCTCACTATAATGAAGCTGTGCAATGTGGTTTGTTTTGCTCTCGATCAAAACAATAAGGACAGTGTCATTGAGAACAGTTTTACTAAGACACAGCATGGGTTAGTGAGCTGGTTTACACTGATGAAGTGGCAAATATCTCTTAACCTAAACTCAGCATTGATATGATTGATGTTCAAACCTGCGAAATTATGAAAAGTAAGCGACATCGACGCAGAATATAAAATCAAAATGGTAACACATTATAATTAGCTGCACCAATGCAAGCTGCTAACAAGTAGTTCTTTGACAACTAGTGCACTTGAGAACATCCATCCATGAGGGTCACGGGGGAGCTGGAGCTAATCCCAGCTGATGTGGGCTGAAAGGCAGGGTAGACCCTGAACAGGTCACCAGCTTATCACAGTGCCAATAGAGACAAACAGCCCTTCACACTCAGAGTCACACTCACGGTCAATTTATAGTGTCACACACAAAGACACACAAAGCATATTCAAAAAGGTGAGATCACCACAGAGCAGGGCACCAGTGCTGTTATAATATTTCACATGTTTTATATAATGTTTTATATATAATTGAATTCAGTGAAAAAAAATTCACCAAGTCAGGAATTTTGTAAGTAATTAACCCAACAATGCAGGTTGTTTAATGAACTACATTTTATTATGAGCCCATATTTGTAAAGATAATTAAAAGACGCACCCAAAGGGTTGAGAGGAGGGGTAGCTGTTAACACTACTGCAAAGTTTAAAGGTGTAAAAAAAAAGAAGAAGATACAATGCTGGCAGTGAATGCAGAACCGCAAGGTGCTGTGGAAAAAAATCCATGTTGTGGCCCGCTACATGATTTGTCACCGCTGAAGAGCTTGTGCCATTTTCAAGCTTTTTCTGAAGCATTTTGTTCCGCTCTTATGCTGCTGTTAAGCCTCCTCACCATGTCGTCAACATTATGAGTGGTTCAGGCTAAAATATAGTCAGTTACTGCACACGAAACCAAATTCACTCCTTGTGTGAAGTATCTCGGGAAAGCGCTGCAGCTCAATGAGCGCTAAAACAAGCAGAGGGAAGAGAGGCGTGAGGATTAGATAAAGTCTGGCACATACTGAGATGATAATAAGCAAAGCAAGAAAGTGAGGCGAAAGAGAGAAAGACAGGGAGAAACACAAACAGAGAGGGGGTGGTTATAAAATGATTAAGGGGCATGCTATATAGAATTTCATGATTTAAAAAACACAAACAGGTCTGTCAGCTGGCTCTGCTTCACCATCTGTTCTCAGCTGCCAAAATGTACGGGGAGAGATTTCTGATGCTTCGCCGTCTTAAACTCTAAATATAAATCATTTTTGATTCAGCATTACTGGAATTATAGTTCGGCCATAGATAGTTGTCATTTTTGTAGACATGCAAACAAACATGTACATTTATATGTATTGTAAGTGCTGGATTTTGTGCCTTAAAGTATCAAGTATGTAGTGTCTTCTGGTAGTGCTGGCACCCAGCACATGGAGGCTCCATTCTCACACAGCCATTAGTTGTGCATCTCCTCCAATTGTCTGTCTCCTCATCTCACTCATACTAGACTGTCTATAAAAGCAAAATGCCCCCAGAATATCTCAGAATAATAAACAACAGCATGCAGTGTCTTCATAGGTTGTTGTGTTCATCATAAACAACCTGAACAGCTTCAGTCCTCCATGACTCTTTAAAGCTGCTCTCAGACAGAAACTGAACTCCGGATAATCTCCTGACACTCTACTGAGGGGCTATACAAGAGCACGCAGCAGGAGGTCCTCCTGAGGATTCACCTCTAAGCAGTGGGTGTGTTGATGTTTTTAAAATGCAACAGATGCAAAAAGGAAAAACAGAAAGAATTAAAATATCTCAGGATGAAAAAGCAGGGTCATGCACGTACAACACTGCCAAAGAAGAGTTTTTGGTGATAAGGGCCAAGGCCAGTATAGATTTTATGAAACAAACATTGATATGCCCCCACAGCATGACAAAGCCATTGGATCCCATCACTGCAGGGGTCAAGCATTCAGGCCTGTACCATTCTCTTTGTGTATGTCAGACTTTCATTCTTCCACTTGTGGAGAACATGGTGAACGATGACTCATCTGGCCACATCACTTGTGCCAGAGAATTTTACACCACTCAACTCTCATTATGCATAATTCTTTGTAATGAGGGGTTCATGTTCTGCAGCCCTATTATAATATCCCTCGGTATGTGATCATGGACAGACTTGACACAGTCTGATGACGTCCTGCATTGACATCATCCGACACCTGAGGAAGATTTGCACTTCTGTTTTAGTGAACGAGCATCACACTCATCAGCTGTGCGATGCTGTTGACCACAGTGTCTGACTGTTTACTGGAGTCGTTCCCACAGAACTAAACACAGACGTCACTTTAGTCACTGACTCTGAAGGACCAGCCAGCTGAGCATCTTTGCTGCCATCTGTGCCCCAACAATGAATCCTCATTCAAAGTCACTTTCATCGTCTCCTCCATCTTGATACAAAATCAGAATCAACTGGGCCTGCCCAGTATTTTTATTCATACCACAGAGACTAAGTGGCCGTTCACTGCCAATCTATGCCTTGTAGTGCGTCTGTGTGAAAGCATCTGCATTTGTCATGTTGGTCAAACCATTTATTGAGACTTTGTTCCCTTTAATTCATCACCTGTCTGTATTGTACAGTGGCCGAAACGTCTCACACAAGCCTGTGACGGAAAAATGCAAAAGTGACAGCTGCAAAGCCTCACCGCAACTACAAAAGCTACAACACAAATGCAAAAGTGACAAAACAGCCACAGAAACCACAACACAAGCATAGAACCCACACGCAACCACAAAAAGATGATGCTTGTCTGTGTGAGATATTACAGCACAGGTGTTTCTGTTGTGTGGCATTTGCATTTGTGTTTTCACTTTTTCATTGGTGTTGTCGGTAAATACACTTGTGTGGGACGTCTCCGCCAGAGTAGAATTGAAATCATAAAAGGTTAGTGTTAACATACATGCTGACACCACCACTGAGTAAAGAGTTAACAGTGCACATGTTGTAAATATGCTGCTGGTATTTTTGCTTCATGGAGCCTCTGGCCCCCTCTTGTCCGGAGCCTGTGAGTCTGGACACACAGACTGAAGGCCAAAGTGCTCCTGAGGCACTAATGCTGCACTCACGCACGCACGCACACACACAAACACAAACACACACACACACACACACACGCACACACACGCACACGCTAAAAAAAGGGACATTTCTTTTCAAAACCCCCCGACATGTAAAGTGCACTTGACTTGATCACATATACTGCTTACTGCATGAGGGGGGAACCCGATATCCCCTCACAGTATTATTCAAAACTATTGATTTTTAACTTTTCATAAGAGGAAGGTGCATTATAGTAATATGATGCCCACTCATCTCTGTGCTATGATGAATGGTCGTGGATAGCTCCTCAATCACTAGAGCTTTTGCACTTGTATGTGCACAGCCTCAAAGGTAATTATCCGAAAATGTGTTTATTTAAAACTCCACATGTAGCATTTTAACATGAATGACTTATTACCATACTTGTTGTGATCCATCAGTTTCAAAGGGACCCTGAATCAGACTCATTACTCATCGTTGGACACTAGGTCAGCTTTATAGCACGGAACAAGAAACGCAGATTCAGAGTGGCTGACAAAAAATATCAAATGGTATTTTTGGGAAAGTCTTGATCCAGCTTTTCACCAGTTCTGCGATTGAAAATACGTGTTTTATTTGTATTGTCCACATTCACGAGGGGGGTGGCTAAGTGATATATGATTACATGATGTGAATGTGGACAGGAAATGTTCACAAATATTGAAAATGAGATTGTCCTCTTGTGCAAAGACAAGAAACTGATTAACTTAAGTTAGGGACAACCCCGAAAACCTAAAAGAAACATGTTCCATTATTTGGACAATGGGTTCCATATGTTTACATGTATATGAGGAGTAAATATGGCAGGAGAAAAACCTGCATAGATTATCTTTAACCCTCTTGGTGTAAACTGAGTAAAGGTCTTTTTGTACAAAATAAACCAACTCCATCATTAACTCTGCTCTGCACACTTAGTGCATTAAAATAAATCTATTAATCCCTGAAATAAGGCATTTTAGAACAATTGTGGACATGGACCTTAACAATGCTGCTATTAAAATGGTTCAAACATTCATGTTTTATTGGAGAGGAAATCCATTCACCTTAGTTGTTAGGCCTCAGGGAAACACACAATGCACTTCGGCGAAGAACGTTGAATGTAAGCATAGCTTGTGGTTGTTGACAACTAATATCCTCAAAGCACCTTCTGCAGAAAGTAAGACAGGTCTATTTCTGCTCCATCCTGAGAAAATGTTTCCCAATCTTGTCCATCAGCTATCAGCATATTTCTTAAAAAAACAAGAATTGCATGCTCAGTCATTATCATCTACATAATCAAACTCTCAATATTTAAGGGAAAGGCTCTTACTCAGCAGTATTAGTGTATATACGAAGTTACAATGGCGAGAGTGACTGTTCCTATGATATTACATGGGCTGTTCCGATGCTGTTTTACCTTCATAGTCCTCCTGGATGATTACAGCAGCAGCACAGTGGGAGATGAAATAAAGCTGTATGGCTGTCTCTATAGCCGGCATCAGATGACTTAATCAGGCCATAAAGAAGGCCTCACTTACAGATGCTGTGTTGCCCCTGTGCTTCGCATTTCATCAGCCCCAGGGAAGGGTGAAATATGCTTCCTCTGAAGGTAATGTGCCCTATCTCTGTCCAGGCGTTGACAAATTTATCGCCCCCTTGACTATTTACAATCCATCCGAGCCGTGATGATCTGGCTTGTGTTATTTAAGCTGCAGAGGTACTGCGATGTTGGTAATACTGCTGTTGTGAGGTGCCAACAAAAGGGGCTCCGCAAGAAAAGAGGGGGGAAAGTAAAAATATACGTGTTTGTTTCATGTGTGAGGTTTTGTTTTTCCTACCTGAGCCACTTTAGCCTGTTCACCATGACATGATTAAAATAAACCGAAAGCGACACGCGTTAAAGAGCTGAATTCAAAGAGGTATTGCAGCTTGCATCCTAAAAGTAAATGTATTCCAGTCAGTCTGCCGTACGTATCAAAGCAGTCAAGGTGGGATAATCTCGTGCTTCTGCCACACTGTCATGGTCTTCTAGAGCCAACTTCTGCAGGGCAATGCTGCAAAGACGCTACAGTGTGCTGTTGGTGGGCATTTCAAATGTCGAGGTGTAAAGCATATCATCTAGAGGTCTTTCTTACTAAGCGGCACTCACAGAATGAATTTAAAGTTATTAGAAAATGGAGCGTTACCTGCAGTTAATAAAGCTGATCATCCAAAACACTGTTTCAAATCTGCAATATGATTTAAAAATTGAATAGAAATGTCTTCATGTGCTAATTGTGTGACTAGCACAGTTATATAGACCAGGTTCTCCAGACAGCAATGCAAACCTAATATTTCTCTCAAAGCTAATGAGCTACTTACGTTTAATGAGGCTAATTAGCCACATTCCAAACTACTATAGGAAACAGTATTTACATATTGATTCACCAGTGCACTACAGTATACAACCATAATCAATAAAAGCCTGTTTGTACTTGCTAAATTATGAATGATCTGTTAATAGCCAACAACATTCTCTTATAATTAAGCGCTGTGCAAGTGTTCAACTTGCTTATGAATGTGCTCAAAACAGTAGAGAAAAGCTCCAAGTCACAGGGCATGTTGTCTTTTATTTTGGAATCAACCACTGCACTGGTTGCAGTTTTCACAACTTAAACTTTGAAAGTCACCTACAGTAATTGAGCCGTGGTGAGTGAAGACCGGATGCAGTACTTAGTCCACAGAACCCTGAAGCTGCTGCACACAGAGCTGCTCACCTCTTTATTCAAAGTTCGGGGAAGCATGTGTCAGTAAACAGAACCCTAGAGAATCAGTTGTTGTTGCTGTTGTCGGGAACATACTAGTTGTCGTGAACATGCTGTTGTTGGATTGACGGCCCTCGCATTGTTGAGTCACAGCTGCTGCTGCTGCAGAGCGCTGGTCGCTTCTCTGATATTGAGCATATCACATGTTTAAATCACACCAGATTCGATACTGCACTTCCTTGTTGTTCTTAAGATCACACATGCAAAGTGTAAAGCCGATAAGATGAACAGTTCTTGAGATTCACGAGCTACATAGAGACAGAGATATCTGCGATCAGCGGATAGATATCTTTAATTGGACAGATTGGCTCTAAATGGCCTGGTCGCACGTAGACAAATGTGAAGAGAATATCGTGGGTCAAAGTTCACCAACTTTAAACTCAATATGAAGCCATGCTGCCATTTGCCTCGGCACCGGAAGCGAATGTGTTATTTGTCCCCTCGCTCGCACCGATTGAAGTGAACAGGAAGCAATTGTTGGCCAATTAAACATTTGTGTAGTTGCCCTATTAGTTGGACATGGAATCATCCCAACAGTATCATTCAACACACAAACCTGCAGGACAAACGCATGTGTGAGAAATAAAACAAAACGATGCACCTCATCCACTGTGCACACTCATGAGCGAGTGTGCTCTGTTACGCTGAACAGCTCCAGTTTGCATGTTAACAAGATCCAGCCTGCTGGACAGACCATAAAAAGCAGCTGACAGAGGCTGAATGGCTATTTGAGCAATTCTACTGCACATTTAACATGGACACAGTGCCGTGAGATGGCATAATCGCAACACCCCCTCACCACACACGCACACATGCAGCCATATTCATGTCTTAACATTGAGTCATGAATATTTACTTTGGCCTCCAGGGGCCTATTTGAGCACTTGATAAAAATCCAGATGTTTTCACGGGATAAGAGAAAGTGTTTACCTGCTGGTGGCACTAAATCAAAAACCAGCAGAATCTCTGGGCACCATCGACATCTGCACAAAAGTTTATCATGATCCCAAGCTGTAGTTGTTGACATATTTCAGTGAAGAACAAAGTGGTACAATATTCAATATGTGTGTACAGCAACTAATGTTTTTCATGGTACTGTCTGAAATACACTGGACAATAAACACCTGCTGAGACAGAACAAAGGATGTGTTGGAGGGAAAGTGTGACAAAAGCATAAATGGAGTAAAGCCTTTAGCTACTTTAGGAAATAAAGTTGACTTGTTATCGATGGCTCAGATCTTTATCATGACCTCCTGATCTCCCACTGTGGCCAGCTTTGAGTGTATGCTTTTGGAGAGTGAGGAGGTCAGAGCCTACACCAGTTCCAGCTAATGAGATCTGTTAAATCTGGAAAAATCTGGTACTTTACAGCAGTGACTATTGAAGAAGTCTCAATTCAAGACACAAGACATTAACCTTTGTCAGGTGGATGAGACGTGCACAGACTACAGGGACTTCTTCTAGTTGGCCCTTTGTGTCTGTTACAACTGTACTCTTGTATCTTTAAAGCTTTTAAACTTTTCATTCTTTCATATGACAGAAAGCCAGATGGACATCCGTCATGTGGTCATACTGCCACGATTAAGACACGAGGACAACACGGCTGCAACAATAGCTACATGGCCTCCACTAACAATTTGGCAAGCTAGCAGGTGGGTACTGTAATGCTAGAGAGGAAAAGAGATAAGAAAGAGACAAAAGAAAAGATGAGACCAGAGGGAATATGAACATTTTCCCAATTTAATACAGTCAAGTCATCAGAAGTAAAAACTACATTCAAACACCTTTGTCATTACAGCGTCAAAATAAAAGTTTAGAGGTCCAACATATATTTTTGACATATTTTAAAGGTTGTTTTTTATCACCAATTAAACAATGTTGTAAATCTCTGAGTACTACCCACACCTGATTCTTCTTACTGCCCCTTGAGGGAATCCCCACAGCCTTTCACTTTATTCAGATAAGCACACCTTCCAACATCTACCCTTCAGGGTCTTGGGGACTGAGCCTGCTTAGAGTTGTGATAATTGTATTATTCCTTTGTCGATATTATCATTATCAGGCCATTTTAAGAATAAGTTAGGATTAGCTTTTTCTTTTCAAGTTCTCTACTCTAATTTGTTCAGCTAATGTCAGCAGTGAAGCCAGGCTGATACCAAGGTCTATGAGTATTACGGGTCTACGGAGAGCTTAATAATTAATGCAAATAAATAGTATTTGATACAATGAGCAATTTATTGCTTCTGCCTCACTGAATCTGAGCAGTTTGTTTGGTGGAATGAAATCATCTGTTGGTTTTGTAACAAAAAGAATCTTGTGATTCGCTGAAATACTTTCAGGGAAGGTCAAATGCATTGTGGGGAATTAAGTTTGATTATGCGCGCTCTTAGTCTTCATTTTTAAATAACATTTCTGACAATGGCTGAATTTTCAAGAGAGGGCAGCAACATTGAAGCGACATTTCATTGATGGTAAAAAATTCCGACCCAGACAATGTTCCTGCTGACCTGCTGATCAAGGCTCAGTTGGTAAGAGACATATTTGAGAAGGAGGAGGAGGAAGGTTTGAACTTCAACTGAGCTGAAGGGTTATAGGACTTTAACCACAGAGTGTATCTCTGCTCTGTGTTTAACTCTGTAGGAGATTTGCTATTTGGGGTGCATGGATGGCACTCCAGTGAAATTCTCATTCATCACCTCAGAAACCCAGAGTTTGCAGTGAGCAGTGTTTGTGTGTGGGAAGCCAGTCAGAGATGTTGCCCTGCACAGTCAGGCTAGAATTGGGGGAGAGTGTCAACCTCTCCATGTGGCACATTCTGTTACCAATGATGGTCCTTAGTGGCAGGTGAAAAGGAGCAGCTCTCAACACCTTGTGTGGTGGGGATAGCATGTTGCTGTCTACGCCATGCCAACAGTAGCGTTAGGACTTTGCAGTGCAGAGTAGCTGTGCGTTCCAAACTGGGGAGTTTCGGATGAAAAAAGCACAACATTGCCTCCACTGGGCTGAGTGCCAATTACATTTTCCTTCCTCTACTATCCAGGCCCAACATAATAGGCACAAGGATAGCTAACATGTTCCACTGTGCACACACGCCTGTCAAACTGCCACAAGAAATAAAATAAATACATTGAAAAATCAATGACTGGACCTCAGTAGAATCCACCAGTGTTTTTAACATCCTCTCTCATTGTGGGTTCCCAACATCCTTCGCCTCATCCCTGTGTCAATACAATTCTCTTCCACTTGTCCTGCTCGCCAACTTCTCTCAGCAGTGGCTTAGAAATTATGATTGCTTGTTGTACTGTGACTTTCTCAGCCACTGCCTCTCAGTCACCTACACACTTTACGTCCTCGATTGTAGCTTGAGGTCCCCTGCCTCCCTCACACTCTCCATCTACACCCCCACGCACACAATTCTCTGCTTCTTCTTGCTCTTCCTCTCCATCCTCCACTCACTTCAGTGCCTTTGTGATCGGAGTGACAGGCTTTACAATATGTCGCTGCGGATCTACCTCACCTTTAATATTTCAATAAAATGCCAATGCAGGGTGATGCAGGACCCCGGGGACTGACTGCTGTAAACCTGCCTCTCTTTTTCTCTTCTTCTCCAGGATTCATTCTCTCTAATCTCCCCTTTTCATTCAAGACAAAAGACTAAACAAACAGCCTGAACCAGTAATTATCATAGATAATACAGGGGAGAGATGAAGCCATGTTCAGTCATACCAGAGGACAAAGCTTAGTATAGAGCCCACCACCTGAGTGTTGTTTAGAATGCTTATGAAGAGGGGTAGAAAATTAGAAACATATTTGTTTGAAAATGAAACAGCACCGAGGACCTTTGAGAACCTTTCATAGTTTGGGTCTCAAGCGTTGAGAATTGTGTAAAGAAGCCTGTAATTGGAGGTGATGAATTTCTTAATAATTATTTAATATAGTTCAAAGCACCAATCTGCAAAGAAACCTGGACTGGATCAAAGAATTTATACCAACATACATTGTCTCAAATAAGTCTAGCTCCTGAATGGTTAGTGCCATCATTAGGTTCAGAGTAAAATAACTGTTGGATATAGCGACATAAAATCTGATAAGCCCTCACAACTGCAAGAACGGGTTAGAGTTTTCATTTATTCAGTGAACTATCACAATGTCTGTTGTGGTTTAGCACAAAACTGTTTACAGTTATTGATCCCAGACACTAAGCATAAAGATGCTGACATGCTAACATAGGGTAAGTATAGCAAACCCTTATCTGCTTAAAGGTTCAGTGTGTAAGATTTAGGTGAAATGATTTTTTGGCAGAAATTGAATATACAATAATTCTAGTGATGTTTTCACTGGTGTGTAATTATCTAAATTGTATGATTTTTTGTTTCTTTATCATATAATGGGCTCTTTATATCTAAAAACTTTCATGTTTGGAAGTGGAGGGTGAAATGAGGAGTATTCAGCTGCAACAAGTAACTTCACCTCTAAATTCTACACACTGAACCTTTAACAACAGCGTGTTATGCCTTGTTTTTTTCCGTGTCCGTAATTCTATCTCATGTAAGAACTCCATCCCCTAGTGTTCAATGCTTGGAAATGCATTTCTTATTGGATGGATAGAGGTGCCACTGTAGCTATGAGAGCTAATTTTGTCGACTTTTCACCACCTGGTTTTGTTTTGAATATGTGCCTGGAGCAATATCGGAACAAGAAAACGTTTATTTAGGATTGCTGGTTAAAGCACATTAGTAATGTTGATTATTATATAATAAGAAGGTAACACATTTATTTAATTTTAATTTTGTTTTTGCAAAATAACATTGAAATTCACACAGTTAACCTGACTTGACCAATTTAATGTAAATATACAATTGCACAGTTTGGCTATCACACAATATTGAATAAAATAGAATAAGTGCATCCGGTCAGTCCAAAATCCAAAGCGAAATATCGAGTTTCCAATGTACATGGAGGCAGATGCTGGAATGAAAAATACCAGAGGGAGTTTTGCCAGGCATCAGGGGTCGTATTAGGGATGATTACACTTCAGTTGGAAATTGGCCAAGAACACAACGTAATTATTACATCAAACAAAAGTTGTAATACTCCAACTCAGTCTAGAAACCCTCAAGTAGTAAGTCATAGGCAGAGCAACCTATTAGCCCAGTGTCATAGACTAAATCCTCTCCACCGTCACACTTCACATATTCTTGAATTAAAGCCAGTTACACAACAAAATGAATATTTATCAAGGTCTTTCCTGAGGCATATTAAAGCTAAATGTGGGTAAATCCCCTTTAGTGAACTGCTGATAACAGATTATATCACCAATAGATGACTGAACACTGTGACTAAATAGCAAATTTATTTTTCCATCATTATCTTCCATCAGCATGTCTGATTACTGGGTAACTACACAGCTTTCTCTTTTGTTTGCCTGATACATGACCATATTTTCTGAAATACGACTAATTATGTCAGTTTAAAATTTTGAAACGTATTTGTTTAATGACTGAAAAAAGATTCCATGTCCTTTAACTGTAAGATTTGTCTCTTGCACATTAACCACAGTTAAAGGCCTCTTCATTCAGGATCAGTCCAGAGACGTCACTAGGACACAATAACCTACCAGAGATGTGTGTGTGTGAGAGGGGGAGAGACAGGCAGGGTATGTGAGCGAGACAATGCATCTCCAATATTAGACCATGGCCTGGGGATAATGGTTAGCACTAAGGCCTTTGAATTCTTAATTCAGAAGACAAGAGGCACAGATTAATCATTGAGCAAATCTATTTTAGCGATAGTTCAAGTATGTTTGATAGGTGTTATCAGGGGGTACAATGTTAATACATTAGACTGCAGAAGCCACCAACCGGATCACTTTAGCAGTCTAAAGCATCCAATGGGCTTTGATGGTTGTGGAGATAACAAAAGCATGTGTTTGTAGTGGAATAAGAGTGGAAATATGTGCACATATCAATGATCATAAATCATTTGTTATTATGTATCATTATTAAACTTGCTCACTTTTAAAGGAAAACATCCAGAAACCAATGTTAGAGCATTTTTCAGTAGCTAAATTAATGAAAAATTTGATTCTGCTTATGGATCAAGGATCATTGAGCTGTGTAAAGTTCCTTCCAATGCATACCCAGTGTTTCTGCTGAGCTGGAGACAGACGGAGCTGGAGGCCTAATGTGAACCCATCTGTCTATCCGTCCCATTCTCAAGAACGTGATAATTCTTGAACACCTTGAGGGGAATTTCTTCAAATTTGCTGCAAACTCACTCTGATGAACTGATTGCAATTTGGTCGTCCATATTTCCTGCAACTTGCAGGGAGTAAAGGAACAAAAGCAGGTAGCCACAGTGAACTGTTAAGATGGAGCAAGCTAACCTACTCTGTCACTGTTATATGCTGTTGTGGAATAAGTTGTGCTGTGTGCAGCATTATATCAGATTGCAGTTGTTGATGGCATGATGTCACACAACCAGTACACTGACCCGTCTGTGCTGTAAAGTTCTACCTGTCGCTGTTGTGTTGTATTTTTAATAAGGTTGCAGCTGTATTTGTAAGACTTGCCAGCCATCAAGGTTTGCAACTTTAACTTTATTTTGTTATTTCCAAGACGATGTAACAAGTGCAAGTATTATAGTCATTACTTTGTGCACCAGTGAAGCAGTAGCAGCTTTGTTAAAGCAGCAGTTGTATTGTGTCTTTGTGTGTTTGTACCAAATAACTCATTAACCAAGGGATGGAATTTCACCAAACTTGGTGGGAATATCACTTGGAGGGGTATCTCACCATGATTACCTTTTGGAGTTGATCGTTCAAAGGTCAAGTTAAACTATATGGTCCAAAACTCATTTTCAAAGATGTATCCACAAATAATTTGGTTAGGGGTTACATTGGTTATATCCCAAAGCTTATATAGATCAGAAAAATGATTCCCTTCCATACTATATAATATGTTTATCTATATATATATATATTTATACTGTATGTATATATCATACATCCATTGAGACTACAGACATGACCTACAGATTATATTTATTCCTATAGATTAAAAAATAATAATGCCACAATGAAGTTAGAAAATTACATCATATAGTGTAGTAATGCATTCACTTTTCCATTATTATATTTAGATTAATCTGTCATTCGTCAGCTTTTGTTACAAATGACGTTATGGTGATGTCATTATGAAAAAGCCTTACTATTATATAAAAATGTTAGGATTGTCAGGGGTATATACAGCTCATCCTACTATCGAGCCAACAGTCAGCATTCCCTCCAATATTGTGTTGTGACAAAGGCTGACTTAGTTTTTTTTTACTGTCGAACTGAATTTAAATGTAAGACAGACTGTGTTTTTCTCCACCAACTAGTAGTTGAGACCCCCTTGCTATAGACATGCAGTGAGTCCAGAGTCTTTGGATTACTCAGGAGGAATAAGGCGATATCTCTGTCGCCTTCAGTTCATTCAGACGTGAGCTCGATCAATGCTCTGGCTCTGTGTGGACTGGGACTAGTGTTCCAAGGCGTCACTGTGCTCGTTTGTACAGACTACTCTCCAACCCCCTTCTCCCACCACTGCGATCACACTTCTGAGACCTTTCAAAGGAGAGCTACCTAAGTTAAAAGACTCACTGATTCAGGATAATGATATGCTACTACTTCTCCGTCAGTTCTTCTGTGTAGCTGTTTGTAGCTTGTCCTTTTTATTTCACAGTCGCTCCCAGCATCATTGTACTCTCTCTTCCACTGTTTCTGTGTGTGTGACCTCAATGACAAGATAAGGAGCAGCTAGATCACCAGCCACAGTCAGTCAATTGTTCAGTGATCAAGCATCGAGATGACATCATTATGCACTGAAGTATTAGCTGAGCGCGGTGCTATCTGCCCAGTCCCACATTCCTGTCACCTGTCCCCCACCCCCTTTTTTGCATATTCATCGGTGGTGTAATCTCCTCGGCGTGTACCCAAGGGAATCAGGGGGGATAACCTAAAGAGTTCATCTGTACCCATGTTTATCTGGGCCGCAGCATGGTGCGGTGGGTGGTGGGGTGCAAGGTGGGTGAGCCGGGGCTCAACTGAGTGTGTGCACACATAATTTATGCAGCTTATACAGAGAAGGGGGGAGATAGACATGACCTTGCTTGGAGTCGGAGCTGAAGCTCTCTCTTCCAACATGTGAGATTACTGCAGGCGTGATGATACTGCACAACAAATGTCACTTTACAACATGTGAAGATTCTATCAGCGTTTCTGTTCATGGCTGCAATCTTGCTTTTTATGTCCGGTTCTGCTTTTAGAAAAGATCTGTGACATTTTTACGTCGACGACAACATTTTTATGCCGTTTGTAGCCGATTGACACATAATGATTCTACCTGATAGTACAACCTAAAGGAAGGTTGTACCGTTGCTCTTCTCCACCACAAAAAGATGTGAGACTTTCTCTTTGGTGAAGCAACATCGTCAATCCAGAATGAGTATTAATGCTGGTAGTAAGTCTCTTCATCTTTACTTAGTTTTTGAAAATTAAAAGAAGGACAGACCTGAAACGATGGATCACATAGTTCAAATATCACTCATAATGAACAGAGTATTTTATGAAAGAACAGGCCAGTAATTAAATATCTCCAACATTTGCATGAGAACACACCCTAACCACATCTTTGAAACTACTCAAGAGCTTCCAATGGGGCCGCTAACGCTTGCAGCGCTCGCACATGGTTTTTGCAGAGCAACCATGTTTACAGCTGCTCCCTTTGCCCTTTGGTTCACTTTGATAATTCAACCCAAAATCAATTGTGTGCTTGACCGTGATGAGTTTTTAATCCATGTCAAAACAAGGGCATGTGGCGTAAATGTTGCTTTGAGTCGTTGTGGTTGAAACCTTGTGCGTGAGTTCAAAGTGTCATGATTGCAAACGGGACCTTGCATTGATCTGTTTGTAGTTGTAAGCGACAAGACTTCCAGGCCACTTCAAAACATGTCAAACGTGTGTTGCATGACAAGCTTTGGAGTAATGCGTGTGAACAGTCGAGTATATGAAGTATTTCCAGGCTGTGTGTGTGTGTGTTTTTACTGTCTCCTCCTGCTGCATTCAGATCATCTGCTAATTCACTTTGCACTCATCACATTATGTTCTTTTTCTTATTGTAACATTCGCTCAAGTCTTATTAAAAACATTAAACCACAATGCGATTTGACATGAATGTGTGTGATGGCTTGTTAATGCAGATTAACACCCTCCTTCTTGTAGATTTTAGGAGAAATGTGTGAAGTGGAAAAAAAATTTACCTGCTTTTTATTAAGGCCGAAGCAATCACCCAGTTCCTTATGAAACACATTGGATACGCTGCATTATGTGCAGTTGTTTATGTGACAGTTCTGTCACAGCTGTCAAATATGGGCCATGTAAAAGCCCGACAAATGAAAACGCAGGCAGCGCCTTTCCTCAGACAAGATTTCTGTGGTAGTAGGTAGATGGTGACATGTTTATCCTTCATTTATGGATGAACTGTGTGTCTGAGTGTGTTTCATTCACCTATCCCACTGAGAAACTGTGTGAGGAGTGTGTGACCTTAGGAGGAGGATATTAAGCAGGATCACAGACCAGACGTCCTTGTTGCATGATTTGATTGCATTTGATTTGAGGTAGTACTACTACCTCAAACAACTAGTAACTAGTAAGACTTGTCTGTCAGTGAGTATGATTACACTGGCACATAAGAAACACATTTTTTTACATTACTTATCCAGATTACTCACCACCATCTGTCAAGCAGTGTCTTCTTCTCTGACTTCTTTCTGTACTGATGTTAAAGAGATTGTTCACCCAAAAATGCAAATTCACTCATTACTCGTGGGGGGAGTGTTTGAGTCCACAAAACACTTTTGGAGTTTCAGGGTTAAACAGCATTGGTGACCACTTCTTCAAACAGAAAAAAAACACATATGCCTTCATACTGCTCCTGTGGTGTCATCAAGTGTCTGTAAGC
The DNA here is from genome assembly GCF_024713975.1 of Paralichthys olivaceus. Lineage (NCBI taxonomy): Eukaryota > Metazoa > Chordata > Actinopteri > Pleuronectiformes > Paralichthyidae > Paralichthys > Paralichthys olivaceus. Next base: position 9,492,006 of record NC_091109.1, on the reverse strand, counting down.
TCCGACATAAAACTTTTCAAATTACAATTGAACATGTAAATACATTATTAGCTTTACATAAAGGCACTTTAATAAAAATTTCACCACTCACTTCTTTTGAGGTTTTTTTTGAAGGGTTTTGTATAATATTTTACGTCCTGTCCACACTTTTGTAGATATTTTGCAAAACAAACTTTGGACCTCTGGTCCACACAGAAACAGCATTTCAAGTCACTAGAACTGAGATCTTCCAAAGATCATTCCTATAAAAACGTGTTGAAAATCATGATTGACAGCTGACATAGACTTCTGATTGGTTGGATTGTGTGAACGTATTAGCAGGGTCTCTGTACTCTGGCTCCCTCCCCTGAAGGCATGTGTTCGTATCCAGGATATTTTGGCTTTATTTCTGGATAGTGGGAGGAAGTAGAGAGAAGTTTTCCATCTTTATAAATGGTCTATTGTCCCCACTGTGCATAGAAAGTTTTAAAATAAACTATATTTGGTTTTATTTAACATTGGAAGGCATGATGGGACAGACTTTTAAAAGTAAACTGGTTAGTACCAAGACTGGGTTGTCTGGTTCAGGAATGGAAATAAATATTCTGACAAATATCAAAAACACAACTGCTGTGCGTCTCACATCCCCTGCTTCTGCTTTCCTTTAAAAGACAGAGATTCCCAGCGGGGGATTCAATGTGATGCCAAGTCATGTTCCTGAGACCCTTTTACCATTCTAAATGGCTTCTCAGCCTTGTTTATATACCACTGTCCCTCTGGCAGCACCTGCCCATGTCCACACACCACGTCAGTCTAATAAGACATGCATAAACATCCTGCTATTATTCAGCAGTGTGGGACTGACTGCATGTAAGCATGTTCCTGATTTATATTCACAGTCACACTCGCAGCCCTCAGGCTTTTCTATAATTTCGGTCAAATGGGTTGCCAGTGTGGTCCTGCGGTTAGGGAGGCCACAGCTTTGATCTGTGCAGCAGCGAGTGTTTCTGCCTGTTGACTGTTCACAGTAGGTCGCTGTATTTGGGAGTGAATGGAACTGTTAGAGGTTTGTTCATTGCAATTTTACACCTTAGTTGAAACAATGAAATAGACTGTATGTCATCGCTGATGTCAGTGGGGATCACCTGATGTGGCCCCTTTGAGCATGGAGCCAAATGTTTCACTCAGATATCTGTTTGTATTTGCAAAGCAGTTCATTTTCACGAATGTGAAACAAAGGAAAACAGATATTCTTCACAGATTGAATGAGAAAACAGCAGCAAGATTTCATTCCTTATTTTCTTACATACGCAGTAAATACTGAAGTATCAGCAATTTAAAACAATTGTCTTTTATTGTGCACATCTGAAGCTGTGAGAATTCCCTTTTAATTCACCAACTTTAATACATCTAACGTGCACTTTCCTGATGGTTAGTCAGAGAACAGTTTTTGAACTGGTGTCCAGTTGAGGTCCATTATCTGCCTGAAGCTGTTGATATTTATATACTTAATTACAATTGAAAATTATTCCATCAAAGCAAAAGAGAAACAACCACATCATTTCTAGGGTTCTTTCTCCTGTACTTCTATTATTGTCATTGTAAGAAAGCCTCTAAGACAAAGTGAGTTGAGAACCAAATCCTCCATTGAAACTAATTAAGGTTTTGTGTGGAAGCTTCTTTAGGCAAATTATTCAAATTTTCAATTATAAAATAAATCTTCCACTGCCCCTTCAGGGAGAAGTGGGAACATAACATCAGTCTCAAAGCCAGAATTGCTGTGCCCAGCAGCACCACATCAAAATCACAGCTTAAGGTGATTGGACACTAATTTGACATTTTGCCCATCGAAGGCAGCTGGTCTCTAAAGCCCCATTCAGACCTGAAGGCCGTCTTTTAAAAAACACATAAAGTGTATGTACACAAAAGACTGAAAATGAAGTACGCAAAACATTATTCAGATTTATAAAACTGTGCACACGCACACCTGAAGGCAAAGTCCCCTTTGTAAATAGCATACCACCTGGAAGCGTGTGTATGTGGATCTGCCTTTAAGGTTTGTATGGAACATTTATGTTGCACGAGCACAAATAATGCTGATGGTTTTAATGTTTATGATAAAGTGGATCAATGATTTGGCTTCAAGTCACCTCCTGACGTCTGCCTTGCCACTTTCCTGTCTCCAAAATGTTTGTACGCATGGGTTAGAGTTTGCGTAATGGTGCACATATTCTCACGTCCAGTTTGTTTTGATAGATCCCAACGTTTGTGTGAGAAGTGGTGTACGCACAAAATGGGGTCTGAAAGAAGCGTACGCAATGGATATTAATGAGGCCCCAGGTATTAACATCTATCCTGAGAGATCCGATAACTAGTGGACCGCTCGTCTGTTCACACATGATGTTAAAATGCGTACTGAGTGTGTCTCCTGAGACTGCTTGTGATCCCTGCTCTACATGCATATCCGTCTTTTCTGTTCACGAAGACCAAATGATGTTGTTTTCCCCAGTCTAAGAAGGCACATGTGTGAGAGAGAGAGAGAGAGAGAGACAGCAGTGGAGTCAGGGGGTGGAACGTCATGATTGACAGCTAAGACCGACTTGAAAACAAGAGGAAGTGGAGACTAAACATCAATCTTTATATACAGTCTATGGTGTAGACTAGGACTTGCTGATTGTTTGCAAACCTAGAGCCAATAACGACGATCAGAACCTCAGCCTCACTCTGTTTTCTGATCAGTGACTGATTTAAACAATAAACCATCACAAACACAATGTGCCTTTATTCATTCTCAAGCACTCATGAAATGAACAGATCATTTCAATACCCCATTATAAATATTCAATCTCTGCTGGTTCCAATACAAGTCCATCCTCACACTGGCCGAGTGAACCAGGAGCATAAAGAAATCTGAAAGGCCGTAGATGTATGCGGACAAAGGAGCGGATTATCCATATAGACCCAGGTTCTTTAGGCCATATTAAATCAGCTGATGTTCTGTATCCAGTGGTTGAAGCTGCTCACAGCGCCACAGGCAGCTCATAATGGTGTGAGCTTTCTGGCTGAAACCTCCGGTCTGACAGGGCTTTAATAAGCTGCAGGCTGACACTTAGACTGAGGCGAAGGAATTCCAGCTCGTTCCTCGCTTTCTGTGACGAGTGAGAGTGCGGCTTAGTTATGGAAAGGGCTGCAGGAACATCACCAGCTGAGGTGAAATCATAAGATTTTAAATGAGATGTCAAAATTCATGCCAGTGACAGCAGAGTCTAGAGACAGAGCCAGAGCTTTGAGATTTGTAATATGTAGTAGAGTAGTTACACACAATAGCTGTAGAATTAGAAATAATGATTGTGTTTTATTTTCAGCGGTCATGCTATGTGATAAATCTAGTTTATTGGAGGAGAATAGTGCCACCCCATTTTACAATGGTGCTCATACACAGTGATAATAGCCTCAAGCAAATCCAATCTCATGATAGGGAGATAAATAAAATAGTAGATTTACATTCAAGTCACCTGAAAGTATCAGAACGGCCATTATTACTTGAGTCTCGACAATAAGAATTCAGGCAAACTATTAAAGTTTCCGTGACTAACATTAAAAGAAATGGAACAAATCAAAAGTTTTCACTTAATTGCATTTAGACAAAGGCTGTGAATCCAGCAGGAAATGACCTGGCTGTGTGCATCTCATGAGCGGGACATGTTTCATATCCTCCCCTGAAGAGAACATTTGAACGGTCGAGGTTTATCAACAACTGCTTTTATTCATCAAAAATGTACAGCTTTTTTCTATCCAGGATCGTGAAAGAACTTATTACTTAGGCCATCTCTCAGAGCGCTGGAGTGAATCTACTGTACATCAATGAAAAGTGCTGCAGCATCACATTTTTTAATATGCTTGTAAGCAGTCTGATATGCTGGGTCTCCAGGCGAGGGGCGTCCTGAGACTTCATGCACAGTGACCTAGTCTACAGAGCTGTAACTGGTGCACAGATATTGTTTCTGTAGTTCCCCTTTCCCCACCTCTGTGTCTAAAAAGTTGCATCTTGTTGACAAGACCTCTAAGTCTCAAAACCACTGTGGTTGAGGAAAAGGTTTATCCTGCAAAATATCTGCATGAGTGTGGATAGCTCATATAACAGATTCATTCAGAAAGAAACACCCCCTACCTTTTAAATATTATTCCTATCAGCCGTCCGTTTGACTGAGCTACTTGCCATGCAAAAGAATGCCACTGCCTGTTCCAGATTAGAGCCCTATCGCACTGCGTTTCCATTGCGTAATATACCCTGTATCACTCACAGGTTACATCGTGCTCAGAGAATATGGAGCCGTGCATTTTAAACGCAGACAGATAAGCCAGCTGTAAGAATGCAGGTGTGATCCCTTTAGTGGCAGGAGTTAAAGAATCTGTAGCAAACCTTAAGTAATGTTTCATGATCTCAGTTTACTGACACAGCTACAAATGAAGTAAAACCACATCAAGTCTTTAAATGTTGGAGAATGACCAGAGACACATCCGAGTCACACAGGTTGCCATGGTGAACAGATTTAACCTTGTTGTTCCAAGCCCTGCTCACTGGCACCAGTGTTTTAAAGTAGTCTGGCTAATTAGATCTCGAGTAGCAATGATGGACATTATTTGCTGTCAGTAATAACAGTCCATGTGTTTACAATGCACTTATGTAACCAGATTACAGTCAGTTTACTCCTCTTCTCTTCAACATCACATAAATTAAAACTGTTAGGAAAATAAAAATTGCCTGATTTCCACAGCTGGATTTTTCCTGGAGAATGCTGATTTCTCAGCCATGTCCACAGGCAGCTGTGTTCCCAATCAGCTTTTTACACTGGACAAAGACAAGAGACAGCAGCCGTGTGGAAATATTCTAGTTTGAAGCAATGGAAAGACATTGAATACCCACTCCTAGGTCAGTACTGCAGTATTTCACTGATGTTTTAAGGCTCATTATCAAGACAGTGTTCTCTTTTACTTCTTGGAAAATCCAATATGTAATAACTGTCCAACAAGGTGCAAACTCAACTGAACAACTATGTGAATAATGGGGAATAGCACTCTCATTGGTTTATTGCATGTTACGCCCATCACACACTCTTGATTCATTAAGCGTACAACCCTTTTTATCATGTGTCTGGTGTAGTGACCTTTTTCTTTGGTGTTAAAAAGATGTGAACATGTTATTAATGCACGTAATTCCATTTGCATTAGACCATGTGGTTAGATTGTTAAAATAGAGCCCACTATGTTGAACTAGAATGGGCACTTCCATAGAAAAGCGTGGGGTTTGATTCCCCCCCGTGACCATCCATCCTGAAAAATTATTCCAGTCAATCCATTCCAACCACTTGGTGCCCTGGTATCTCTGAGCTTTTTCTGTGTGTGACCTTATTTGATAGCCGACCCACGTGATTGATTTGACATGAAAGGCTGAGAACTGAGGCTTTATCTTTGGTTGTATGTTAATGAGACATCCAGACTCACAAACTCAGGGTGTCTACAACAGAGGTGATGCTCAGGTATCATCCCTCTTCTTCACTGGTAGAAATCCTTGTGTTCCAAATCTTTGCATGTTAGTTGGTCATGTGGTCAGTGTTGCCTGCGTGAAAAAGATCACTCACTTATTTGTCTGCTTCCAACTCAGGTTCTGTGTTTGAATATCTCACCAGATCTCACTTGGAGGTCTATTGCAGCCAAGACCATAGTTTTGCAAAATCACCCTCGATTAGGGAACTGTCAATTATGCTCAATAGTTATTTTACATTAGAGGACTGATCTTTAAGTAGATATACCAGTTATAAAACGGAAATATGATTATCTCAGTAATGTGTCCAGTTTTACTTCTCATAGAAAATCTAATGTGTGTCGTAAGTGTACCCAGGTGCCCTGGTGATGTGCAGGATGTTTAATACCAGTTTCATTGTTCAGAAGTTGGTTAGTGAATCATCTGCTAACAATGCTTAAAAAACTGTTCTACAGACAAATAAAGTCAATTTATTCATCAGGAAGAAGATAGGAACTCCTTATGTTAGAGGCTAAATAACTAACCCCACCCCAAATCTTTTTTTAACTTCAAATACTCACCCCTAAAGGCTTAAAAGGTGGCTGCGAGAGAGCCTGGCAGTTTCATTCTTCATAGAGAACAGCAGCTGTGGTCAGCTTGACTTCCTGTCAACTGGATCACTCTTGCAGCAACATTTAAAGACCATGGTCTACTGTGTATTTAATTCCAAAATAGGACACTCTTAGGCACTGGAAGCCCAAAAAAGAGTCAGTGGAAGAAAGAGATTGATTAGTGCTGTGAAAGCCCAAAACCCAGGGACGTATTAGTGCACATTACAATAATTAAGACATCAAATGTTTTAACTAAGACATAATGTTGTCTTCCAGCTTGGTTGTAGTTCAAGTTAGATTCCCTGATAGTAAGTAGTGGCTTTTACCCAAATAAACAGTTGCCAGCACAGCCAGGCTGGTTGTGGATAACAGTTATTAGTCTCAATTTGTACAATAAAGTAAGTGAAACAGATTATTCACCGTCCTGGAGCATCTAATTCAAAATGCATTTTAACACTCTTGTATGAATGAATCATGCACAAACCTTTGGTCCAGAAAGTTATCCAAATCAAAATGTGGCCACACCACCTCATCAGCTTTTTACTTATAACCAATGAGTAATTCCTTGTCGTGGATATGCCCACTGTGAGAATAAAATCATACAAATACAGATGAATGCTCTTAAAGCCTACGTCACACTACACAATTTTAAGCCCAATTTCCCAGTTACCGGTGACTTTGGCAAATCGTCGACAAAAGACCCTAAACCTAGTCGCCATCGCTATGTGTGAACTCTTTAAAGACGCAATTAGAGAGGATGCTGTCACAAATTATGATCAGAGTTCCTACCTGCTGGAAATTATGTAGATTGGAAATCATAGGAGAGTTTGAAGGTGGAGGAGGTGTATGCAGTTATTGCAGATTTATTTACACCACATGTGGCATGAAATGTAATCGGGTAAATCAAGCAATAACCATTTGTGAGACTTTTGGGTTTCAGCTTAGGCTCGGCTAGTTTTCTGTCAGTACGCTCTCTACTATGACAAGTCCACTGAACAGTTTCACCTCTTCCAGCTTGAGTTGTCTTTCTGTTAGCAGGATGAGAGAAGAGCTGGAGGCTCGGTCGGATTCATGTTGTCTCCTCTCGTGTAGTTAGGAGATGAGTCATGGGTTTCTCGTGGAGATTGTGGAGCGTATGCCTTACGACTGCAAGACTTCTGTCATGTAGAGTGAACAGCGATCTGGTGACTATGAAAGTCGTTCAGTGTGAACTTGACTTTAGCAATTTACTGTCTAATAGGTCTAATATAGAAACAAGTGTCGGCTCATTAACTACAGTATTATAGGTCTAAGATTCTCCATATGTTCCAATGGGGTCGTGTGAGGCAAACACGCAGTGTCAAATAAATATTGGCTCACTAGGGAGACATGTCTGTACACAGTGTTTTGATCCATCAGCTTGAACTGCCACAGAAATGTAGCCATTGAAATGTTGTGTCCCTATACTGCTGATAATGTTAGCCTGCACATAAAGAGCAATGGTGTTGGACAAGACTGAACAGAGGTGAGCTAGCACTGATGCTAACAGACACAAGTGATCTACAGCACAGCATACAACTCCAAACATTAATTTTCTATCAGTAATACCTGCCATCTGTTCTGGGTTCACACCAGAGACACAGATGAATTAAACACATTTGGAGGTGGCTCAGCATTCAGAGTGAGAGCTGCCAGACACATAACTCCCCAAGCTTTCCAGATACAAAAGATAAAGAATCGCTTGCTTGCCACATAGGTCATTGGCACAGACGCAGCCCTTTGTTAAAGACACTCCTCCCATAGGAAGTGCACTATGTTCGGCCCACAGGACTCTGCCTGAGTGCAGAGGAGTTAGAACAAAGAAGTGTAAGCTGACATTTTCCTTTGTTATTAAGACTCGGTTTTAGGAAACACAGCAGAAAATTACCAGCTTTAGGGAATTACTTAGTGGGCTGGATATAAAAACCTTGGCAATGGCTCTTTTGTTTTAGACTTTTCAACAAATGAAACCATCACAAAACCACAAGTTTTACCATCTTTGATAATTATTTTCAGTATGTTCAGTATTTAATATGCTCTGCAATTCATGAGTGGATAGACTGTGTATCAAACATATTTTCACACAACAGAATTTAGGCTAAATCGACTGACACATGCACAAACAAGTAGTTTTTCATGAAATCAAAACCCTTATTTTCTGTTGACATTTCTTTCTGTGGCTGCTATTGTTATGTCTGGGCCACACTGGGTGTGCAACAGCTGTGTCGCTGATCTGCTGCGTCTCTTAGGCGTCTGCTGTTAACACAGTGAGTGTATCTGCTTCAGAGCTGCTACATGAGGTTCCTGGTATGAGAACTGTGTTTCCTTGTACTTGCTGTAGATACAATCCCAATATTTCCTACTGCTGCCAGTTCACATTAAGTGCATTCAGCTAACAATACGCAGGGAGGAGACACAGGAAATGCAGTGCATTTGTCAAGGTGAACACTGTTAATATCAATAGGCATAATTATACATAGATACATAACTCATTAGCCGCGTTACTAGAGGGGAGAAGGAAAGTAACTTTTCAAATCTTTGGATAACCCGTGTCTTCTGACACTTCAACAGCGATGATCTGAACTCATTGCTTCCAATCCAACAGGTGCTCTGCCCTTTGGGACAAATGCATGCACAGTGTGTTGCAACAATAAAATCACAAGCTCACAGTAGCACGCCAATGATTAGTTGGACCCAATTATATTCATATTTATCGCCACAAAAATATTTATAGCTAAAACATGTATAATCTTTTTCAATAATCAGCTATACTCTGAAAGGAACTTTTGTTGCACTGCCAGTAACACAATGTCAAAGATTAGAATTGTGCATCCATATGGTTTTAGAATAATCTGAAAAATGAGTTACTGGGAAAAATAGCTGGAACGCCTTCTCAAGTTGGAACAACAACTCTATAACGTTGTTTTACAGTCCGCTCTAAAAAGTAGCTTTTAATTTGAACTTGTCAAATCACTTTGTTCACTTGCAAACTGCATGCCCATTTCTCACAGATGTTGACAGAGATGATTTCTCACTTTTACCCAAAAAAAACATTTTATGATCAATGTATATACCTGATCCTTTTTCATTGCTCCTCGTTACTATGCAACTGTTGGAAAGAGATGTAAAGGTGTTGTTTAAATGCCCTAAACACATAAAAACAACAACACAACTTTAAAGCAGTCATACACACAGATGGAAAAAAAAACAACTTCACGACTATGAATCACGAATGCACAGTTATATTGGGTCATGTTTGGCATCACAAATTTGCAGAGTTTCCGTCACTGCTGATTGGTCACAATGAAAACCCTAGATTCACTTGATTGGATCCATTCCCATTGCAGACAAAAACAGATGTCAGTCTTTAATGTGACCCAACGCTGTTTCAAATTTCAGGGGACTCCCGGACCCATTAGATATTTCGGTAGGTCAAGTGTTTCAGTTTATAGTATCTAAACCTATTTGGCTCCACCTGTTCCTGCATCCTGACCCTTGGTGACTCTTCACAGGTCACTTCACATCTCATCTGAGATAAACCAGACCGCTACACTTGCTCTGTTTGCTGCGGCTGCTGAGGCAAAGGGACAGGAAATCATTGCCATCAAAACAAGTCTGGCAAAGGTCAGTCAAATCAGGGAAATTAAATTAGTCACCTTGAAGAAAGGCAGAGGGCCAGTAACAGATGTGGGGGATAGAACGGGAGGAATAGACGAGCAGTGAACTGCACGTGATGGAATGGATTTTGTGTGTGGTTGTGTGTGTGTGTGTTCAGGTGTGTGATTGGGTCATTCCCATTTCTCAATGAAGATGACAATAAGTGAAATGATTCAAATGATGAAATGTAGCTGTTTGGTTGTATTTGGAAGAGGATAAAAAAATGTCAGCCCATCTCTTTTTTATCTTTCGCACATCACTGTGCAGAACTTATGCATTTCTACAGCCGGTTTATTTGATTTAAATGCTCTGATCCAGCCAACGCTTCGTAACGTCTCTGCTCTGGTTCCAAAGAAAAAGGGGCTCAAACCAAGCCCCTGCAGCTAAAGGCTGGACAATTTTGACGTGGGGATATCTTTTATTAGCAGTTGCATTAAATTTGCACACAGTTTGCAATCTCGTCCCACAGAAAGGTCTTGTTCAAGCTATCACAGGGAAATATGAGGAAAGGCTGAAAAGGTCGCAACTGGCAAATTTGTTCCTATTGTAGGAGACACAGAGGAGCTGCTGGGTCTTAGAGGGGGATTCATTAGACGTGCAATTCATTTGGTTGTTAGCGAGGTCTAATTATGTCAGATACACAAAGGCAGCGGCTTTATTCATAGAGTCATCAAGCATTCTGGCACTAGTCAGACATTGTAGGAAATATAAAATTACACCCAACATAGTGAATCAGTGGGGAATTGGATCATGTACAATATAACCATTCTATGAAAGTTTGCTTGCTGACAGAGCCTGGTTCATTTGGTTTCCTCTGAACAATGTTATCCTTTAAAGAGGGAGAATATAATGCAGCACTGGACATTTAGTTTCAAATCTTCAGTATGTTAGTGTTAAATGTACCAAAATAAAAGTTAAAGTAAATTAAAATACATCTTAGTTAAACACTCTTTGGATTAATTATTTCCCCCACATCTCATTGGTGCACACAGTCCTATCTATTTCAGACCAATGAGCAAAGCACAAACAAAACAACAAGTTGTGAAATTAACAAAACTGTTTGAAACGTTGTCTTCATGTCGGAGCTCAGAAAACATTGTATTTTTATCAGTTAATTAGCACAGTGTCACACAAGCATTTCGTATTTGCTTTATCCTGAACTGTAGACAAGTCCAAAAAGCCTGCAGTTTATAAAGCCGTATTAACTTTATATGGAAATTTAATGGGTTTAAGAAAAATAAAGTTTGTGAATCTGATATTTATTATTTATGGTTAGGACAATGTGTTCCTCTGTTTTAATCACCAACACAGGAGGACAGTATGATGACATTATTTTCACAGTTCAGTGTAGATTAAATTGGATTTAACGACTTCACTTGAGAGACCACGTTTTATTTTGAGTTTTTAGGAAATCTGCTGTATCAGAGAGAAAAGGAGCTCGAGCTTTTCTTATTTAAATAAAGGATTTCTTGACAAAACAGGCTGGAGCTCCAGTTTGCGTAATCATCAGTCTGTATTCACCGACAGTCGGATATGATGGTGTTTTTTTTATGAATGCTGGTGCTGACAGCTGCATTATGACCCAGAGTAGGAAATGAAATGCAATTGCTCTGAAGCAAGATTTTAAACATTTAAGAACAGCTTGCATCACACTTCCTGCTCTTGAATATCGCTCTGTTTGATTTGAGGAGACTTATTAAAACTCCAAACATTCCCTGATGCTACAGATTGAATCTTTTGACAAGAAAAGGAGCCATTTTGAGCTGTTAATGAAAGTCAGCGTACATCTGACCAATGTGCACATGCAACAATCATCTGAAGTAAAGGAGTTACTATTTAATGTCCCAAAATGCAATGGGCCTTTGTGTTGACAAACTCTGGGGATAACTGCTGACTGCCTTGATAGATCTGTCTGCAAGCAACTCTTTTTTTATACCATGCAGCCATTTTAACCTTTGTTATTGTAAAAATATTAATCACTGAGGTTTAAATATTAAAAAGTTCTCACTAAAGAATAAGAAACATCAGCACAGGTAATAAAGTCCACCACTGTTAAAGTCGCTGACATGAGCGACTCACTATCAGACTATCAAGATACCACATCACTGGTTATTCTGACTTCCCTGGTCCTGTTCACCACCTACAGCAATATTTCTGAAAAGAGAGAATGCCAGCACGAGTTCACATTGATTTATCGCAAAAACAAAGGGTCACTGAGAGTGTGCTGAAGCCCCGTTGTCCGTAATTTACCTCCATGTTATGCCAAGGTAATGCTGTAAAAGAAGGGGATGCTTCAGGAGGGACCCATTCCCCACGCAGTTAGAAAAAGCTCCATCCAACTGAGTGTTTTCTTATTATGCTCGAAAGAACAGAGAAAAAGAGAGGAGTGAAGCCCGGCCGATTATTTACAGCTTATTAGCCAGATGCAGTGGGGCATTACTTAACTCCACTGCTGCGCCGCCTGCCATCCTGACTGTGTCCAGGGACCGCGCAGCAAAATCCTGTCATCTACAGCACATTGTATGTCTTTGCACTTTTCTTCCAGGCAATGTGGCAAACTCTTTACTGACTCTCCAGGGACGGAGAATGACCAACTTTAACTAAATGTCCTGTGCAGTGGCCCAGAGTAGCCATTTAGGAAGGCAGCGTAATGCCCCCTTCGGCGCAGACCACCTCGCCAATTAGAGTTCAGGACAGAGGTATTTCTGCAGAGCACCGCTCCAGATAGATGATGTCATTGTTTGGAGAATGAACACAAAGCAAAAATGAGGAGTCATGGCTCACTGGATCTCCAAGTGCAACTTTTAAAAAGCTCCAAGTAAAAGTAGCAGAAGTTAAACTCTGAGTAAAGAGATGAGGCAGTGCCTGTTGTTTATATCACATTTAACACGTAGCCTTAAATCCAACAGACGACTGCTGCGAAGTTTCTCTGTGTGATAACCAGTAACACTTTGTTTATCCAGCCTGAGGACACTGGCTGTATTCGCCGGGGGCCACATAGTCGCCATGACAGGTTCAGATAAAGGCATCGAAACCAACTAGGGCAAAACTTCACATTTTATTTTGGGTCATCTTTATGTAATGCGATTTTCACATTTCCACACACATGTAGGCTCATGTTTACTATACATGTATTAAATTGATTATGTTTGGAAAAAAGCAAAAAGTAGGGAAAAAATGAAAATGGATGAATAAATATTTTAAATCAATGTAAGTTCTGTCTCCCTTCAGGCTCTAAATGTGAAGTCCATTGTACGACTTTTGAAAAACTGAAACACCTAAGGCTAAAAACTACAGGTGAATAATTCAAAACTGTATATTTGTATTTAAATTAATATATATCACCATTTAACTTTCCCACTTGATACCTTCATTGAGACAATTATTTTTTAGACCCTATGTTTTCTGAAATTGTTTGTTAAAATGTGCATATGTCTAATTAAACCTTCACTGATTTGCATATATTTAGAGAAGAGGAATCTGAAAATTGGATAAAAAATTCCGTTGACGTTGTCGAGCCAAAGGTTTTAACTGAGGGGATTTTCGATCATATTATCAAAGTCAACAGCCTTAAAAAAATCCATACTCATGATATTTTTATGACTAAAATGTTCCATAAATCAGGCTATTAATGATTTATGAACAAACCCCCTCAGTGAAAACCTCCAGAATATAGACAGAAATAAAAGTGGAGAGTTTGGGGAATGTAAGCGAAGCTGAAGTGGAGATTTCGGACTCATTTTGAGAAACGCAGTCCTCAAAGATTTGACTTAATTTAATGAAAGCCTTGCGAAAGATAATTTTTGAATTCACAGCCACTTTTCCCCGTCCCACCTCCGCTGCATCTCGTTGCTAAGCAGATGCCAGAATTTAGATTTTCTGGCTCCAAACAGTGAATACTGATGTAAGGGAAGTTTTCCAAGATTTAAAATGCACAATGGACGGTTTTACAGATAGTGTCCAATGTTGAAAATAAATTAGGGAAAACAGAAGCAGCTCAAATCGAAGAGAAAACATTTTAGGAGTAGAGGCACTGTTACCCGCTGCAAACCATTTATGCAGAATTTCTACAGTGTAAATAAAAAGGAGAAATGTGAGGCTTGATTTAGAGGAAAATATTCCAAAACATGTTTTAAAAAAAACCATGCATGGTGCAGGAGTTATTTGTGCAGAGGCCACATTCAAGCACACTTGAATTATTCATCACTCTAAGCTAAAGAGACCTGACACTAAAGCTGCACAAAATCCACCTCAGCTCTGTGCGATCACGCTCTACAGCGACCACTTCTATTCATCATATCTGAATCTGACTGTGGCATGAATTCCTCTCCTTCCACGCTTTAATTTCACAATTCTGTTTGAGCTGGAGGGAGGTCGAGGACAGATCGATGTGTGCAATTAGACACACAGAGCCTAGCAATTAGCAGTTGCGCTAATGTGCCTGAATGGATTTTCTGATTTGGTTGGGGGGGAAGCAATACTACACAACTAAATCTCCTGCCACCTGTCCTCAGTTGGTATCTCCAGCTCTGACAGTGTGGTCAGAGCAGCCTGAAGCACTGCAGTCGTACGTCTCTGTGCACTGTGTGATTATTCCTACAAACCCAGAACAAGATTTTACTTTGAAGACTTTTAAAGTTTTATTTCTTGCTTTCATAGAAAAAGGGTTGACAGTGGCTTTAACCTGAATCCTCCAAAGGATTCAAGTGGAATCTGTTTTGTATTCTTGATATTTATCTCTGCTGTATAAACTTTATAAAATAACATTCCGTTGAATAAAATAGAATGATAACGTAATAAGGAAATAATGTTAGATACCAATGTGCACATTGCACACTTGTGCTAGTGAGAGACTTTGTTTTTGGACTTTCTGGTTTGCCTTTGTGAATCTTTCTGTCTCTCTACAGACTTTTATGTTACAGACTTGTTTGCGTTTTGATTTACTAATTCCTATTTTACTTTGAGCTGTCTTTCCCTGTGTTTTTCTTTCACATAACTTCCTGTCTAACTCACTGTCTGCACCTGTCCTTATGTGTCTCTTCTGAGTTCAGTTTGCTCAGCCTCTTTTTGGATATATAGTCTCTGTGCTCAGTTTGCACAGCTCCTCCTTGATGTCTCCTGTTCTGTTGCATTACCTGAGTTTCAGTTTTTGGATCTCCCAAATACTGCGATCCTGTTAGATTTTCAAATATATATATATTTTTCCCGGCACTTCCTGTTCTACATATCTGCATTTGGGTCCAGCTCTACAATAAACATGAGTGGTAACTGGAGTGTTATGGAACACAAGAAGTCTCTGTTAAAATCTTTCACACCCTATTAACTGAGCAGTGGAAACAAGTTTTTGAAACAGAGTACAAAACAAACAGCCACTCCAAGCTGCACCCCCTCCCTTTCGCCTATGTCCTGTTTAAAGAAAAGCAAATCCTCTCTTAGCTTCAGTTTCTACCCGACAAATATAATCTTGTTTGCTCTGTGTGGTCTGCAGCAACTCTTGAGGGAAATATCCGGCTCCATAGCAGCTAGCTCTAGTCTCTGTGTGACTTTAAAGAAGGACATGACAGCTCCCCAAAAGTAAAGCCCAAAATGTCTTGATTGCCACCTGGTGGCTGGCTGCAGTACTGGTCATAAATCCCACCTCCTCCATGTTAGTGGATGGGACATTGCCCAAGCAAGGCTATATTTCTAAACAGTGGGAGGAGGTGGAGAAACCTCGTCCATTTAGACGTTAAACTGGGAACCAAAAAGGTCACTGGCTATATAACCAAAACATTGAGCTGAAAGACTCAATAAAGTGCTATAGAATGGATGCTGGTAATTATCTGGAGGTTCGTCTCTGCAGTGGAGACATTTCACCTTTTTACATCCAATCATTTCATCCATTCTTAAGATGAAATTAAAGACATTTCAAGCTGCTATTGAGGTTTGCTGTGTTAGTGTCAGTAGCTCCTAAAGGCAGAGAGTCCGGTTTGATTGGAGATAAATGTATCTGACTGCCTGATACCTGTGTGCCAGTATCACTGACCCCATCCTGTAATGTCCATACCAGTGTCTGTCTATCAGTTCAGATAGACCCTCCACTGACACACACTCTTCCCCTGTCTGGCCTTGCGTGGAAGATGCACAGTACTTTAATAGAAAGTGAATGCAGCCTTCTGTCCCTCTGAAAGGACATTGATTTTTTTACTTTGCAGCACCCAAGGTCAGCGCGTAGAACAAGCCTGAAGGATCTTGTCACCTCAGAAGTACAGGCCTTCCTCTCAGTCTGTTTATTGGAGGGAGAATAACACAAATGAAGTAGAGAACACAGCCGTCTGACTTATTGTGACCTTGCATAATGGCAGAGCAACAAATAACGAAATGTCTAAACTGTGAAGTGTTTTGAATTTAAAAGAAGGCTGAACAGTGTGTTAAGTTGTTACACGTATCACCTCATTTCATGGCTCCTGCTGGAAGCGATGCATGTCATTGTTTTCAGATCGCTCCATGCCTATTTGTCTAACCCTAAATTTAGCATTCCTTTGGCTGTGTGTGATATCATATTTTATTTGTTAAAAAAGGCAACGCAGATGCACACACACACACACACTGCCTCGGAGGCAGTGAATAAGTAATGGGCCTAATCACGGCAGGTGACAACTCCTCCAAATGAATTGTTTCCCAGTGAATGACTTCAACTTGGCCCAAAGTACATAAGCAGAATTAGAACTGGCAGCAGAACACAGGAGGCAACGCTGCATCAAAGGAGGAATGAAGAGGATGCAAATCGTCCAAACACAGACATTACTCATTAAGTGGTTCTGTTGTTGGTTTGTTGTCATGGAAATTCCCCCGACACATACAGTACCGCGCTGTGTATGAATCACGCTTAGAAAACCAGTTGTTTTCCTTCATGTTTTTGAGAGTCAAATAAAAAACTGTTGAAAAAAATCCCAGATGCCAGTGTATCACAGCACTAACATACAGGCTGCATCCACACTGATACTAATACTAATGGACAGTATTTATAATGTGCTTTTACAGTATTATCAATCACTTAAATCTTTAGAGTACTAGTTCCATTCACACCCTGTTTCTCTACTCAGCGCTTCTTCTATTATCCTTCATTCATAGTCTGCAGGCATAGCCGTGAGGGCCAATGTGGGGCTGCTTCATTTTAGTTTTAAAATGCGTCACTGTTTCTACTTTTATGCCTGCTGCCCACACAACCCTTTTTCAGTGCGTAAAATGGAGACATTTGGAAACATCGCTGACCCTGTTTTAGATAGAAAACTCTGATACTGCATTGTAGTACGGACAGGAAAGAAGGAGTCATTACTTCCTGATTGGTTCTAATCAGTTGCAACTCGACCACCAGAGGTGGAGGCAAAAGGCTGTAACCACTTCACACAAAAAAGTCCCTGCTCTTACTTTTCACCATTGTTGTTTCTCGATCTTAGTCATTTCTGTAACCAAGCAGGACAAACAATCGGCAACACCATCATGCACATGCCCACTGTACGTGACTGGTGGACGTGGATTGTTTTGGTTTTAAATCACCATTTCAAAATCACAATGCATTAGTCGGGATAAAGCCACAGAGACAAGCAACCATTCACACCTACAGGCATTTTAGAGTCTCCAATTAACCTAAGCTGCATGTCCTTGGACTGTGGGAGAAAGCTAGAGTACCCAGGGAAAACCCATGCAGTCAAACTCCAGAAAGTAACTGGTAGCCCAGCAGGTTCAATCCTGAAATCTTCTTACCGTGAGGTGACAGTGCTGACCACTGTGCTTCCTGTAAATGTACGTAAATGTAAATGCCTTAGTAGCCTGCGTTAAACCATCTGCTTCATTCAAAGGGTCTTTTCCAGATCGAAAGACCTCGTCATTAGAAAGAGTGTCAAAGCTTCTGGAGGCGTTACACAAAATGCTGTCCTCCTCGGCATATCCATTGATCCTCTCATGATAAACACAGTATGCATTTGCATGAAATTAGCTGAATGTTCAGCCTGTCTTCTGCCCTCTGCCTCGTGTTGCATGCCTGCTTTGCACCACAAATGAATTACTTTCCGTTTGCATTAAAAGAATGGAGGCAGGATTGATTTCTCAGTGGATGGTGTGGACCACTGATGAGTCATAGTCATTGTCCTGACTCCTGATGTTACTGTAGACGAAGCAGGAGAGTCGAATTCTCACGTACAAGGCAGCATTACCAGATAATCTAGAAATAACTGGTCACTGAACAGAAATATGCAGCTTCAAAGTTTTATCTGGGTCAGCTGGTTTATCTGAAATGAACAAATTGGAAATTACTGGTCTACAGGTTATGTTCACAGCTGCAGGTGGAGCAGTTCTCGGAACATTTAAATTCCAGCTAAAGAAAACTTTGTGAAAGAGTTGTGCAGTACAACCTAAAATGATAGAAATTGTCTTTGAAAAAAAAAATATAGTGAAGGTTTTAGTTTGGTTCATGTCGCATTCACTAACATGGATGAAGCAGGATTCATGGCCTATATTACTGCCAGCCACCAGGTGGCGAATGAGACACTTTGGCTTCACTTTTGATGAGCGGTCATGTCTTCCATCTTTATATACAGTCTATGGTTCTATACGTCACAAATTAATCTATTTTTTGTTTTACCTATTAACAAATACAAATGTAATACACCATATCAATATATTATAATTATTTTTCACCTTTGGGGAGTACCAGGCTAGCTGTTTCCCCCTGTTTTCAGTCTCTATGCTAAGCTAAGCTATCCATAGAGACTTATCTGACTTCTGGCAGAAAAGCGAATAATTGCATTTCCATAAATGTCAAACTATTCCTCTGGAGACTTAATGTGTCTTACAGATCGTTTACATTATCTATATCGATAAATGAACCTATATTTCATTAATTGGTCATTATGGGCCATATTTTGCATTTGTAGAATAAGTAAAACATTGTTTTCAAGCAGCATAGCTACCTCAGCATGTGGGGTTTTTATTTGTTGAATACAATGGGACTACTCCAGTATCTCCTCATTTAGGTTGTTATCAAATAGCCCCCATTAACAAACACACAATATTTTCATTTTACAAATTGCACAGTAGTTTTGTCAGGGAGTCTGCATAATACCCCCCTGACGCCACTATAATGGCTGTCATATGCAGGTTGTACTTAGTAATTTAATCTAATTGCAGTGTAATGTCAGTGATACTGGGAGAAGTGAGGCTGCAGGGAAAGGGATGTAATTAATGAATTGATCACCAGGGCGCTGGATTGACAGGCCAAGATCCTGTGAAGTGATGGTTAGGGTGTGTATGTGCATGTGTGTGTGTGTGTGTGTGTGTGTGTGTGTGTGTGTGTGTGTGTGTGTGTGTGTGTGTGTGTGTGTGTGTGTGTGTGTGTGTGTGTGTGTGTGTGTGTGTGGTGGTTTGGGAGGAATGAAAACGCCCTGGGCAGGAAATTTAGCACTGGCCATTGTTAAAACCTCTCCTCTGATTGTACTGGCACACGCTGTGCTTATATAGAGATGTCAAAGCATGAAACTAGATAACACTCTTTTGGAAAAGGTAAATCCACACAGATCTGTGTGTGAAACAGCTTTGGATGAGTTGAATCATGTTTGCTGCTGATGAATAAAGAGGTGGAGGAAGAGATGGAGAGTGTGTTATGACACACACAGATGTGGCCTCTTTCTCTGGGAGAGAGATATCAAAGTAGGAGGCTATCGATCCCCGGGAACAATCAATATGAAGCCAGCGCACCTTAGTATTTGTTGCTCTGCAGTGTGCTTGACTCTTAAATGGCTGATCATGACACAAAATACCCAAAACTGAAGGCAGAGTGTGCATGTGATGAAAATGTATTCTGTACAGGATGTGTCACATGGCCACTGTGGGCTGAAGTTTCTTGAAGAGGCCTGTGCGTGATGTTTGTGCAGGTTAATATGCATGTGTGTATCTATGCATGGAAGGTTGGGTTGTTTTCTCTGTGTGTGTGTGTGTGTGTGTGTGTGTGTGTGCGTGTGTGCGTGTGTGTGCCTCAGAAGATGACAGGTCCACGGTAGCACTGACAGGACGCAGGCATTTCCCATGAGGCCGTGCATGCTGACAGCATCTGGCCAAGAAGAACAACAGCTGCTGATGGGCTTCCAGTACATGTAGCCCACATAGTGTCCCTCCTTCACCTCTCCACCCATCTTTACATCCGCATTCACTTATTTTTTAATTCACTTTCTTCCTTTCTTTTAATCTCCCACTCTCTTTCTGTCTATCTGTATTCACACACACACACCAGGAATTCTATGATTCAGTCTTTACACACAACCTTTGGAGCTGGAGTGAGGGGAGGAGGAGGGTAAAGAAAGCCAGTTATCGATTTTTACGCGACACCGCTCATTGTCCAAAGTGAGAGGGCTTCCACTCGTCCAGCCACGCTCGACCAACCCTCACCTCCCAAGCTCTCTTCACCATCTCTGTGGTTTTACTCAACATGTTTCAGCCACAAAAGGGGCACTGGCAATCACACACTGGTGCACACACGAGTACGCTCAGACACTCCTCTGCCTTGGACCTAATAATCAGTCCTGTGTGTGACTATGATTTTGATGTGCAAACAGAAACTGGCCAAGTTTAATTAAAGAGGATGAGCTGTGTGTATCCGTGCAATTATGTGTGTGTGTGGGGGGGGGTTCCTGCACTTATCTGGGAGAGAGGAAATATGTTCGAAGGAAGTAATTTAAGGTCAGTGTTTAGGACTGTGTGGTCTTGTAATGTGTGAATGTACAATGCGTGGAGAAAAAGCACAGTGGTGTAATTGTACATGTATGAATGATTCCATAACTTATGGTTTATGACCATTGTGAGGTTTTAGTGCCCAGCCATTTGATTTGATTGATTCATTTTACTTTGCAGTTGTTGCAATGAAGGACAAGGTCATTGTTTCATGTAATATTTTAGCATTTGAGAAACCTTCAAGCTAGTAGATCTACAACTCAAACTATTCTTCTTGGATTGTACTATCTCTCTGGTACCTGAAAAAACCCTTCAGGTTTACTCACTGAAAGGATAAAGGTAAATGGTGGGAGCTGGGTGGTGTTGGCTACGTCTGGCTCTGGCATCAGTTCTACCTTAAGCTTGAGAGGAGGAGGCGAGGACGACACGGCCAACAGCTGCTTGTCTGTCTGTTCTGTCCATGCAGCTACAACAACGCCTGCAGTCCCTCCAAGTGCGTGGAATCACAATTTGAATCCCCCAGCCTGCGTTTCACATTCAGGTCTTCTATCTTTTTGTAGATTCCTATCCCTCCTTTACTCTTCATCCAATTTTTGCTTCTGACCAAATGCTCGTGGGTGGCCAGCTTTGATATTTGGCTGGATTACACCACATCTTTTAGATAATGTTTGGTTTCATTGTGTTTCTCGGTTCAACATAAATAAAACATATCCAGAAGGGAAAACTGCAGCTTTGAATGTAAAGTCAGTGTTTACTACTACAAAGGAATGACTCATTTTCCCTTGATGGTTGCTAGTTCCATCGCTGAGACTGGAAACGTTCCAGCTCATGCGAAATTATTTCCTGCTTTGTTCCTTGTATAGTATGAAAAGAACGAATAATTAGATGAATGTACACTTTCCCAGGAGTGGCGTGCTTTAGATACAAATTTAGAAGAAGCATGTAAATGTGCATGCACACATACCCACCACAAACCCTTGTTTTGAAAGTTAGCCTCCTCCTCTTCTGGCTGCACTTGGTTGCTGTTGAGCTTCCTCCTCCCCTCTAGCTTAATTGATGTTAGCTCTATAGCTGCTCTCAGACATGCACTTGAACTCTGGATAATCTCCCAGCATTCTTCGGAGGGGATGTATGCAAGAACACCGTTTCTCTGGCCAGGCCGCAGGTAAAACCTCAGGAGAATGTCTGAATAAGCTCATATCAAGATGAAAAAGCAGAGTCACACATGTAGAAAACACAGACAACGATGTCAAGAGAACCTTTGGTGAAAGAGCCAATGTTGATATACTGTAAACAAAAACATGTGATCTCCACAGCAGAATGTATGCATTAGGGTTACGTCCTGCCTCTGCCTGCTGCACCACCCCTCACCTGCGGAGATTTGTGTTGTTGAGAATGTGTTTGAGAGTAGAACGTCCTGCTTCCCGGATCCCATTTTGCACTCATTCTTCGGAGTTCGTGTCTGAAAACGTTGAATGAGAATTTGTATGTGCTGCAGGCGTTGCTGCTGTCAGTTGTTGATTCCAACACGCTGGATCTTTTGATGAATTGCGCTGCTGTTTTCTTGTGCTGCTGTGTGACTGGTTACAGCAATGCTGTCATGAGAAAAAATTGACCAGATCCACTATTAATCACATGCAGCGTCAAAGTATTATTGGGATATTCACATAACCAAAAGTAATCAAATTAAACTTTATAAAAATTTTAATTTTTAGTTATAGTTTTGAGTGTGCAGGTGCTTTACCATTTGACAGGGAGTGCTGCATCACTCTCTGCACCCCTACTTCCTTCTGCCTTGCAAACCACCCCTGCCTCTTGTTGTATTTCTCCCCTCAGACCACTGCCTCTTCTCTTTTTTCACCCTCATAAATGGGATGTAGCTCCTGCTCATTTGTCCAGTATCTGCTGCCAAACATCTCTGAAACAGAGTGGAGAGGCTCCCACAGGACTGTCCACAAGAGAGGGAGCAGAGACACAAGCAGCTGTGTTCTGCCTGCCATAACTTGAGGAAAGATGGATCAGCTGTAGAGGTGCTAATAGATCATTACAACCAGAAATTCTGCAAATTCTGTGAATTTCTCACCAATTGTACTTAAAATGTAAAACCCTTTATATCCTGTTTTCATACCAATTATCTGATCATGTTGGTTTATGTGACCTTAATTTTTCACAGTGCTATAAACAAGAAACCAGTTTGCTCTTAACCAAGTGCAACAGGTAACAACTAAAAGCTTTAATCTTGTACGTCATCATGTGACTACTCACGTATACTGGGCATGCTTGTGCCAGGGTAAACAGATTGCTTGAATAATAGTTCACATATAAGCAGTTGTATCACTGCAGAATGAAACTGTACAAAAGCTGTTAGCAAGGCATCAATCAATCAAATTCATTGTGTGTAGCCCATATTCACAAATCACAATTTGTCTCATAGGGTTTAACGAGGTGCGACAAACTCTGTTCTTAACCTCAACAAGAGTGAGAGAAAACTACCAGAGAAACTCTATTCAAAGCAAATCAAGTTAAATATACTTTATTGTCCCATAGGGGAGATTTGTCTAGGGCCAAAGTGCTACAGCAGCTGCAGAGCAGTATATTTTACAGCAGAATACGACAAAATAACAGTACACAATGACATATCATGTCAGACCCAGAAAAATAAAAGCACTTAAAATGATAAAACACTAAACAGATATAACTCATAAAAGATGAAAAACCAAAACTGGCATTAAAACTTAAAAACCAAACTGTGTGTGCAGAGGTTATTGAGATACATGGCCGAAGATGTTTCCTTAGTGTGTGGTGTGATAGATGTTTGGATGAATGAGAGCTTCAGGCGCTTGGTTTTACATTTACAGGCTCTGTAACGTCTGCCTGAAGGTAACTGGTCAAACAACTTGGAAACCTCAGAGTACAGAGTGAGGGATCCCTCCCCCAGGACGACAGAAGTGCAATAGATGCCGCGTATGACTGAACACATCAACAAAATAACAGTATTCACAACATTAATTAGAAGAAACAGTTTGTAACATCATGGAGAAGTGTGTCACTGCTTGTAATTGATGGTAGTCGAGGCTCATGCCGGCTGTTTTCTTCCTGAAGAGGGTCATGTGATAAGAGCCTGACGAAATAGCGAAGGTTTCATCGGGACTGAAAAGATCCAATCAGCAAGCAGTTGTGAGTGTTTTCAAACCAAAGTAAATTATATGGATGTAGCCTCAGGGTTTTTGTACAGAGCAGTTATATGAAGGCTTGTGAGGTCAGTGGTTTAACAGATGTACTTTATGATTTCTTAGCATTTATAATGGGTAACAGATTGAAAAGCTAAATGGCACCTTAACCACCCTGATATTAAAGAAAGAAAGAAAAAAAAAACTTTCAAGGTTTCTTAGGAAACTCTCAAGTGTTACAGAACAGAGTACAGAGGGTTTAGTGAAAATGGAAAACTTACTGTGAAAGTTATTTAGCAAAGGTCAGAGACACATTAGAGCTAAAAGTACAAAACCCAGCTGATTTCAATTTGATTCATGTTACATCTATTTTATACCACATTGTTGCAGTACAATCAAATGAGAAATCATGATAAGACATCTGTTTATTTCTGTTTTGGAACATTTCATCAATGTCTCAATTCTAAATAATATAATAATAATTCCATAGAAATATTGTATCTGTACTGTCAAATTCCAGTGTAAGCCTTTGTTGTTCTCAAACACAAAACTGCACTATCTGATTTGCACTGTGTCTAATATTTTGCTCATGACGACATCATGTCTGACTTGATTCTCCAATAGAAAATCCGAATTAGCAAGAGCTCCATTTATTATGATGTGAAAATCCAGCAACGCCATTTCTGTCACAACTCACTAATTGGTTTGGGTTTGATTTGTCGTAAATTACCCTCACATGACACATTTGTCCAAACACTTAAAAAAAGGAAACTGAGAGAAAAATAATACAGTGTGAAAAATGTCCACATGTACAACAGAGGTGATTAAAAACAATCCACAAGCAGCAAATGAAGGAAACAAAGTGCTCTGGTTAGAAGTGGAGCATGACACAGGATAGAAACACTGAAATAACTTATTTCTACTGTGGTTGTGGCCTGACCTGAATTAAGATAGCACACAGTGTTCAATATGTTTCAACCACTCCCACTCTTGCCATTTCTGTATATTATTTTTTTCTCATAAGATGGTCCAAACATTTTAAATCCCAAAGGCACCCTGATCTTTGAATTGAAACTGTATTGCTCCTCTGTTAATCTCCAGTATAACACCTGCTTATAGACTGGTACCATTTAGACATTTATACACGATGACACGCTACAAGTAACATTATGAACCATCGGAGTGAATTAAACTGTTCGATACTGAAATGTATTATTTATAATCAAAGATCCAACAAATCGTCTGATATTGTACAATCTGTCCACAGCCTTGTCCTGGTATGAAACAACATAATAACAGTAAATATTGGTAAAGTCCATCTTTAATTTATCAAGTATATATATGACATTTTCAGTCAACTGACATTAAGACCCTTTCAAATTTTTAAAAATGGGAGGTAGTTTTAAAGGTTTGTACATGTGGCTCTGATATAAGGTTCAAGCCAGGTGTTTCCCATCATACATTGCAATATACACCACTTCCTTGGTTCCAATGCTGTCTTCTCATATCACTTCTTTGCAGATGATATTCAATTGAACCTTTCGCTCCTGCCAGATGACCCCATGCCCTTCTCTCTGACAAATCCACATAAAGAACACCTCCTTCAAGTAAAACCTCTTAAGACTGAACTCTAAGTCATCTCTGCAAGTCATTCTCAACAGCTCAACATCAAAATCACCTCTTTATCTCTTACACCCACAAAGGTCACGGGAAACCTGGGTGAGATGTTTGGTGACCAGCTGTCCTCTGATCATATTTCATCCGTCTCAGAGTTGTGTTGCTTAACTTTATACAACATAAGAAAGATCAGGCCTTACCTTGCTCAGTATGTCACCTCGCTCTTGATACAAGACATAGTTATCTACTACTTACCTATGGCAGACCTCCCTTCACTGACCACCCATGATCACCAGAATAGAATTAGAGCCACTAAAGTTTGTCCACAGAGAGACTTTGAGTTTGCACCTTTATATTGAACTCTTGTGAAAATCTTTTCAAATCAGGACAAAACATCACAATTGTATTTACCAGAAAGAAAACTGAAAACATTGTTTTTCATTCAGAAAACCAGAGCAGATGTGTGTACTGAAGTGAATGCACCACACTTTCATAACTTAGCAGCTAGGTTTGACTGCACTTTGTCTTATTGAACAGTTGATTTATATGTCAAGCCCTCCTGCTGTACTGAAGTCTGTCGGTTGTGAGTTGTTTTGGAAAAAAATAGTTTGATTAATGAGTAAATGTACTGCAATTAGTAAGAGCTCATATTTACTACATTCCCCCTGACATTGAACGCAGCAGCTGAACCCCTGCGTCACTGTTCTTTGTTTGTGGGACTTGTAGTCTTTTATAACGCGTTCCTCTCGTGTTGTTGGCCACGTTAAACTACAAATCCCAGGTTCATGCGTACGGAAGTAGCGGAACTAAACAGAGCAGGAGTTAGCGGCTTCGTGGAGAAGATGTCTCATGTCGTGAAGAAGAGAAAATTGGACAAAAGCCGCCAGGACCGTCTTTACTTCGACAGCTACACAGATGTGACCATCCACGAGGAGATGATCGCCGACTACCAGCGGACCAACACGTACCGGACAGCGATCCAGAGGAACAGCGAGCTGATCCGGGGGAAGGTTGTGCTGGACGTCGGTGCGGGAACCGGCGTTTTGAGCATCTTCTGCGCACAGGCCGGAGCCAAGAAGGTGTTCGCAGTGGAGGCGTGCTCTATCGCCGAGCAGGCTGCGAGGATAGTCCGCCAAAACAACCTGCAGGACCGCGTGGAGGTGATCCGGGGTACGGTGGAGACGGTGGAGCTGCCGGAGCCGGTGGATGTGATCGTGAGCGAGTGGATGGGCTACGCTCTCCTCCACGAGTCCATGCTCAACTCGGTGCTGTACGCGCGGGACAAGTGGCTGAAGCCCGGCGGCCTCATCCTGCCGAGCAGAGCCGAGCTGTACATCGCACCGGTCAGCGATCCGGTGGTGGAGGACCGGCTAAACTTCTGGTACACGGTCGAAGAGCAGTACGGCGTGGACATGTCCTGCATGAGCGAATTCGCCCAGAGGTGCATCATGAACTCTGAGATAACGATGAACACGGTGTCGGGGCAGGACGTGCTCTCGCACCCGGCGCGCTTCGCCGAGCTCGACCTGCACTCAGTGACCGCGGAGGAGCTGCGGTCGGTGCGGGGCCAGTTCAGGTGCGAGTCGTTCGGCTCGGCGTCGGTGGGCGCCTTCTGCGTGTACTTCACGGTGACCTTCCCGTGTCAGGACAACAAGCCGCCGGCGCTGGTGCTCTCCACGTCCCCGTTCATGCCGGAGACGCACTGGAAGCAGGCGGTGCTGTACCTGGACGCTCCGGTGGAGGTGGTGCAGGACACGGTGGTGGCAGGAGAGGTCCGCATGTATCCCTCGGAGGAAAGTTCCAGACACATATGCATCCACGTGGACTACACTTTAGGAGCAGAGAAGAGGCAGAGCAAGACCTTCTCCATCTCGGACTGGAGCTCTGAGGCTCAGTCATAAGACTGTAGTTCACTGATTAGTCACGTGTCTCTGGGTTCACAGATGAGGGTGACCAGTGTGGTCATCTGTTATTACTGTCATGTAAAACTGTTGGATCACATCTGATGCAGGTAGATGTACGGAGGCTGACATCCTGACCCACAGGCTTCATCCATACCACTACGTCTTCATTTGAAAACACATCAACTCTGCTGCTGATCCGTCCACACTACTCCACACGGAACAGTTTGGAAATGCTGCAATACAAGCTGACCCTGTTGTGTGTGATATGCGTTGGTTCACATGGACGGGGATTAAAACTGCTTGTGTGGACAGAGGTTGTTTTCAAATGGAAATGTAGTGGTATGGATGGATCCACAGACACATGCAGCAGCTACTGTCATCTAACCTGTGAACTGCATTCAAGCTTTAATGTTGTGTTTCTGCCTAATAAATAATTTGACACCAAAAGTTCTCAACACCTTTTCTATGCATTTTTATAAACTTCACTCACCCACAGATGTTTGCATTCCTCATACGACCATTTTCATGTCACAACACTGCAGACGTGCAGGGGCTGAGCATCTTTGTATTCACCTCACGGCACAAACAGCATTGGAAAACCGCATTTTAATCGTCACATTTGAGACTAAAACGTCGGAGTGGATGGAGATGGGTGCGGAGCCACTGAATAAATTCAGCGCCACGCCATAGACATCTGACATTGTAATAAATTCATTCATGCACATGGTGTGGAATCTGATCAAAACACTGCATTCGGATTAGGATTACAACCATACATTGACTCGGAGCAGCTGCAGTCAGGAAGCATCGTACAGGAGGTGCCTGACTCTGGCTGCTGTTCAGCTTCTGTTTTTTTTATTTCAGAACCAAATTGGATCATTGGTTTAGTTTAGAACACACACGCACACAAACACTTATCTATTGACGGAAACCACTGATGTAAATTAAAACGAAAAACTTTCTGGTGGTGTGTTAGTGTTTCCTCTCCAGCCATAGTGGGCACTGCGTTGCTGTATGCCAGGCAGCAGTAATTAACCAGATATCTTTCTTTTTTTTTAATAAAAGTAAAAAGTTCAGTTTAATGGCCACATTTAATGATGAATCACTGATAATTGGCCAAAATGTGGAATCTGGTCCCCAATCAGACGCTGATTCATACCAGAGTCATTGCACTGTGTGTTTGGGTGTCTCGGCTGCATCATATTGTTTTGTTATAGAGAAAGTGAAAGAGAAATGTTTTTTTTGCCAGCTGTGTTCATTATGGAACAAGTGGGAACAAAGTTGTAATAAATACTTTCACTTTTTCATGTGTCACGACTCTTGGCTTGTGAAATGCAGGAAGAGCCTCAGGTGTGTTTTAACATTACTGCAGTAATTTTTCACAATGCATCCATAACCTGCTCCATGCAGGTAAAACCTTCACATTAAAGCACAGAACTACTGTGCCGTCAGTTAGCTGCTCTTTTAATGTGGCTCTGAACACTATGTTAGTCTTTATTAGGAGGATTATGACTTTAGAAAGTTCTGTTTTCTATTTATATCTGAAGGATTGTTGACAAAACTTCAGAATAAGCTGCCAATAGTTGTATTTTCAAACGACTGATACGGAGTATTTTTATAAATATTATAATTAAATTAAATGTTTTAATATATTTTTATTTATTGAACAATAGTTCCCATCACATTTCTTTGCAGAAAAACACAAATATAATTACAAAAATGTATTTCATGAATGCAGATTTCTTAGTGTCAATTTAAATGCAGGCTTAAAATATCTTAATTATTCATATGAATGAATTTTGTGTCTGTATGATTAAACATTTATTAATACCAATACTAACAAATTATGCAGTCTGAAATTATATTTTTAGACACATACAATGCCATACAATTGTTTTTTTCTGGTGACATATGACAATACTCCCAGGTCAAACCAAAGAGTGTGTAGTTAAACCTTTTGTGTAACGTATAGTTGCTGTGGTCTGTGCTGATTCAGGCACTGAGTTGGAAGCACGAGTTGAGGCTCAGGATTAAAGCATAAAGCACCTTTTATTCGGTGTAATTACACAGCAGTTAATAAACACCCACAGATTCTTCAATGTGTTGAACTGAGGCGCCATCATCACTTGAAATACGGTCTCCATTTATTTCAGTGTCATCAGTTGGATCGTGAAGCCGCTCTCTAATGAACGCATTGGAAATTAATCACAAGCTATCGTGTTCATTAATCAGAGCCATTGTCAGTCAGGTTTCTAAAGAGTGAATCATGACCCAGTCCCATCTGAATAGATTTAAAGTTCCACTGGTTGTTTTGTTCTGTGACCATACAGGCATTTCTTCTCATTGTAGACAGATTGTCAAATGTTAGGAGCTGTGAACAGCTATTGGCTGAAAAACTACATGTCATTTTCTTTATTTATATTTTTGTATTTCAAGTGAATACAGCTTTAAAAGAGACCTTCAGAAACAACTTGAAATTCAAACATTTTGAGGCTATGAAGAGTAAAAAGAAAAACTCTGATTCACATCTAAAAATTCATCAGAAATGTGACAATAATACACACACTGCTTGCTGCCTTTTTACAACACGTACATTCACTTACACTTGTTGCATTCAATGTCAGTGGGGAGATGGTAAATATGAGCTTCTACAAATTAATTAATGTAATTGTATTTACATTTACATTTTTTTTTTTTAACAAAAGCAACTTACAATTGAGGGATAACAGTAATGCTTCATTACATTGGGAGAGCATGAAGTAAGAACTAAGAGCCAAATCTGTAAATTACCACAAAAGGGCAGGAGATCATGGGAAGAAATGCACAGTAAGTACTAGTGAGGCGTGTCAAGGCGTAGTGGTGTGATGAGTCAGATAGATAGAGAGGGACGTCGCTGCTCTGATAGCATTTGGTAGCTCGCTCCACCACCGAGGAACAACAAACATGAACAGTCTGGACTGTGATTGTCTTGTGTGCAGGGATGGCAACAACAGATGACGTTCCTTGGAGGAATGCAGTGAATGAGTAGGAGTCTGTATGATTGAGTTCAGAGGAAATAAACTGGATAAGTATGTTAATGATGATGATGATAAATAGAGAAAATGAGGGTAAAGTTGTTAAGATATCATATCAAAGCCCTGCGAACAATCTACAATGAATTGTTTTCTAGACCCTAAATTTCCATTGTAGAAGAGTTGACATTTATTTGCCAGAGGAAAGTGGCAGGAGGCTGCGGGTCATCACGACCAAAAGCCACAAAAACAGGGTTTTTTCCCAGCTGCTGCTGGGCTCATCAATAAGTCACTGTGCTGCACTCATGTCCTCGCCTGTGACACAACTTCCCGTCGCCAATAACAGAGTAACTGTACTTTTCACAATCCATTCTCTAGTGTTTATTCACAACATATTGCACATCCCTTCCCTGGTGTTTATAATATGTGTATATTTAATTTTGTTTCCTATATTTCTATATATATATATATATGTGTTTTATATTTATACTTGCACAAACACACAACAACAAATTCCTTATATGTGTAAACCTACTTGTCAAAAACCCTGATTCTGATTGTGAAACACAAAATCCTTCATATGAGTAGGTAATACAGAGAAAGAAAGAGGGAGCACATTAACAGAAGAAACGTAACCTTGTTCTGTAGTAACTCAGGGTTCCTAATAAGCTGTCCCTAAGTGGAGCATTTATACCTCACAGATAATCAATGAAGTCAGATTTCTAACCGTAGGTTTTGTGTATGATCTGTGTTGAACATAGTAAAGAAGACAGTGGATAAGAAAACAAAGTCTTTACTACAAGTGATCCAACATGGGAGCACCCCACTTTTGTCACGTCCAGCTCTGGGCTCCAGGGTCTGCATTTGTTTCATAGATGGTTGTGCTAGACATGACTCTTAGCCTCACTGCAGCAGCAGACATTCAACATGATGGATGATGTGATTTATCAGATCAAATGTTCAGCATGGTTATTTTTTTAATGAAATATGATACAAATGAACCAAATCATGTTGAAACATGGGTTTGATCATTTTCCTATTTCTCTCTAATGTGGCCACATCTGACCAAGTTCGTATCACTATTGTCAAACGCCAAACCTCATGTCCTTGTTGGGAAAGGGAAATGTGGAGTTTCTTTTTGTTGGCACTTCTGTGTCTGAGAAAAAACTATTAAATGCACACTCTGCAGCAGAGACTGAATCTCTTCTCAGCTTCTGCATGTCCCTGAAAGTAGAAAAGCCCTGCAGGCAGAGCAATGGACAGTGTCCTGAGAATGGAAGTGTCAAGTGCAGCGCAGGCAGCCACTGTTAAACCCAGAATCACACTCTTGCATGCATGGCCACGCCCGGCTGCTAAACACTAAACTAATTGTGATCCATTCCTGCCTGGAATGATTTGGAAACCATTAGAAACAAGTGTTGAAACTTGAAATGGGATTATTTGCCTTGTATTGCACAGCAATTTAGGAGCCAATCAATAGACAATATGCTTAATCTTACTGATTTCAAGACTGATTGTTCAGAGGACGGCTGAAGAGACAGAGACGCCACAGTCCAGGACTGTCTGAACAATGTCACAACAAGTGCACTTGTCCTCATCTTTACATTAACAGAGACAGTTAGTGAGAAATCAAATATAAAAATTACACTTTGTGAATTTGAAATTGTTTCCAATTGAGCTGCTCTAAGATCTTTCTAGTCAAAGCTCTTAAACACATGAAACCACATCCTTCCAATTCTTTTAGTATCAATATTAAAATAAAGGGTGGCTGTGGTTTGATCCCCAGTTCCTCCACTTCAGAATGCAGAGATACGGAACCTCTAATTACCCTTGAGTGCCGGCAGTGTGTGACTGGTATGTGATAGTAAACACGTGTGAATGAGTGACTGTGACTTTTAGTGTAAAGTGATTTGAATGATCAGTAAGAGTAGGAAAAGCTCTCCTGTACGCAGTCGATCCTGAATTTAATGAGGTCACCCTGTTGTTACGCCCCAGCTGACAGACCAAAGTAAAGTGTGCAAAGTTCCTTTTGAAAGGTTTTACATATTAACTGAGAATATAAAAATAGAATTGCAACTTAGTCAGTCTTAACATAATCAGTTACTGGAGAACATTTTTACAAACCTTCTCGATTCGTCTAAATGTCCTCATGCCCGAAGAACTGTGCAGTTCAGTCCGGCTGCTCCATGATGTTTGACGTCCACAGTCCCTCCAGTCCTGTCTCTCAGCTGGGTTAGACCATAGACTGTTCATAAAAGGGTTAGACACTATAGCTGAGCTCAGCTCTTTGGACATCACAGTACCATCTGCTCCGACCAGAGTTACACTCATTCTCCTCTTCGTTTTTACACTGAAACATTCACTTGAAAATATGAGCATCCCAGTGAATCTCATCCAAGTCAATAAGAGACCAAAACATTAATGCACGCAACATAATCAGGCAAAGACAACAGTCACATGCTGTCAAAAACTGTGTACAATATTTATTCAAGTGCATAAACTTTTTTTATGTTAATAGTTTTTTGTATACAAATATATGACAGGGACTAAACATTAGAAAGCTACATAGAAAACTGACCATCAATCCTAATGTATCAATTAACTTTAATCATAAAACCAATTTTCCAAATACGATCTCCCAAAGATCCAGGGTGTGGATGTGTGTATTTACAATATATTATTAATGAGTAACCAGTACAATGTAGTGATAAATGAAGTGATGTTAAAAGTACAATATTTTCCTCTTATATGTGGAGTTGAAGTAGAAAGTAGCAAAGTACAAGTACTACTAAATGTCTAAGTGGATTTCCAGAACATCACTGGAGACAGATGCGACGACAAAAACCTCAGGTCAGAGGTCAAAGGAAGACAGGACGTGCGGTTGCATGTTTTTTTTGTGGTGGTATTGACTTGGCCTTGAGTTGTCAGCCTATTAAAGATGAGAACTCAGTTTCCAGCTGCTCACATCTGTGTTGACCAGTCCGTGCCATTCAGTTCCAAAACACAGAGACACCGTTGTTCCATTTAAAAATAACAGCTTTGACATGACTGTAACACAACTGTATGAAAACAATACCATATTGAAGACATGGAAATATGTAAACCAGTTGTCACACCTTTAAATGCAGGACACACTGTTTAAATCATTCAGCACCTCACTGTCACCTGAGTAAAATGAAATAGTTCCCCCCTGTGACAAACATCATGAATAATGCATTCTGAAACTAAAAGTGTGAATCTCTATCATGCTATTTGGTTTGATTGGAGATGATTCTCAACGCTGGTGAGTTTCCATTTAAATTCCTGTAATCTTTCAATGACCAGATTAACTTTCATCCCTCCATGGTTTTTGTAGCACAAAGGCTAAAATGTATTCCTCATATAAAAACTGGAAAATCATTGTTTGTGTTTCTGCCGAGCTGAAACCTGACTGGACTCTGGCAGCGCACAGTTTCTAATCATGGCCGCTCATTCATCCTCCTATGCTAATGACACCAGGAATAAGCCAATAGGATTCAATTCCCACCATTGGTTACAGTAACCGATATTCCTGTCAGCATATCCTGTGAGGACAAATTAGGAACACGGTATTGACAAAAGCTAATTTGTGGACCAACCCCCAGAGATGTGGACTTCATTTCTCTGGGACTCAGCTGGACGGACCATTTGTCATCATTATCACCAGCAACAGGAACTGACCCGTGCGCCTACTGTAAAAAAAATACTGAAATAACTCTGTCCTACTACATATCCCTGTGTTTTTCTCACAGTAATAGAAAGTACACTTATTTAAATGAGACAATGCATTTATTCTAGTCTCTAGCAGCAAATCTCAAGCTGAGAGAGTCACCGCCTATCACGATTGCATCCAACTGAAAGCACTAAGGTGTGACTTCATGGGCGGACACACACCGCGCAATGAGGACAAATCTGGATGGCGCCTGAAAGTAAATCCCAAATCGCTCGCAGGGCCACGTAAATCTGACTGGGTTGCCCCGATTCACAATCAGCCTGAGGCAGACGGCCCTGTGCTTGTGACCAAAGTATAAATCCACCAAAACTGTGCAGCCACATCCCCCCTCCCTCCTCCTCCCTTCCGCTAATCCCTTTTCAATCATGCACTTTTTGGATTACGCTCCCATGTAATTCTTCTCAGGTATTGTTTTATAACTTAATATGATATTTCAATTTGGGCGAGTTGGGTTATGGGTTCAGGACACCATGCAGGATTGGATAAGCTGCAGAGGTCTGCACGTGGCAGATTGGAGCCGAGGTTAGTGCCAGGCAGAGAGGAGGGAAGCGTGATAAACCTCAGAGTCTAAACGGAGCAGATGCATAAAGGTGGCGATATTGACCTGATTCCGTCCTTCTCGAGGCATCCCATAATGCATTGTGAACTCCTGCGTTTGTCCTGACTCTATCCAGGTGTCTCGTCTCCCAGGAGAAGTCTGGAGGCTTTGTGTGGTCAGACACTTTATGAAAGAAGTAAAGATAGCAGGTCTGAAGCTGCCATCTTGATTCACCTTGTCCATATCATGGCAGTAGCAGGAAATAGAAAGTTACGTAGGAGTGACTGCATAGACAAACACATTCCTTTCAGTTTTCTCTTTGCAGGTTTCACCTTGTCTGAAAAAATCACTGTCAACAAAAGACAGCAGTGCAGACTTTTTCTCTGAGATGTAGAGATTCATAATGCTCAATGCAATATTATCACTTTGTGACTTAAAGGTCAATAATAGTAATATTAGTTTTACTCATCACCGTCACTGTCTCTAGAAGCTTGTAGTAGCTGATGTCTGTTCCTGTCTGACGTCATATCACACTCTTTACTCCTCAACTTTAATTTTTTCACCTCAGCTCACTCTTGAGAATTTGATTTAACACTCAGAACTTCACTTTATAAAGATCAGTTTATAAAATATAGTCCATGTAGATTAAAACGACCCAACAGTTTATAAAAAGTGACCCTCACAATATCATTTAACTTTAACTTCAATAATAGAATAATGAAGGTTTTTCAGTGCAGCAAAAACAGTTCTGAGTAAATTTCCTCATTGCCTTCTATGGTCTTATATAACCTGAAATAGGAAACATATTCTCACCTTTTCATCTTATATGGTATATCATCATATAAGTCCAACATTAATCTATAATAATACTCCATAAGTTAAAGTTTTAAATGTATAACTTTCAAGTTAAGCATGCGACTCCCTCTTCTGCGCTATGCACCATGCACAAGCTTGAGTACGCTCACTGAGCACTTTATTAGGAACACACCTCTTTATTCATGCAAATATCCGATCAGCCAATCATGTGACAGCAGTGCAACAAATAAAATGCTGCAGATATAATTCACTTACTGTTCAAATCAAACATCATATTAATGAAAATTTGATCTCAGTGATTTTCACCCTGACATGATAATTGGTGTCAAACGGGTTTAAAAATCTGCTGATCTCCTGTGATTTTCACACAGAACAGTCTCTAGAGTTTTACACTCAGAATCGAGCCAGAAAAAAAAGGATAAACCCTCCGGGGAGCAGCCGTGGATGGAAACATCTAGTTGATGAGAGAGGTCAGAGGAGACTGGTCAGATTGGTTGGAGCAGACAGAAAGGCTACAGTAATTCAGATAACCACTCTATAGATGTGGTGAGCAGAAAAGTATCTCAGATTGAACAATGCTGTCCAAGCTTGAGGTTGATGGTCTATAACTGCAGAGACCATGTCAGGTTCCACTCAAACATCTGAGGCCGCAGTGGCACAGACTCACAAACACTGGACATTACGTAGAGCGTAGATACTAAGGTCAGAATTTGACATCAGCAGCATTAATCAATGGTCCCAGGCGGTGATGATGTGAGGAGTATTTTCTTTCCACACTTGGGGCCTTTTATACGATTAGTTATGGTTTGAATGCCAAAGTTTATCTGAGGTTTGTTGCTGACCGTGTTCATCCCTTTCCAAAATGTACCATCTTCAAACGACTACTTCCTGCAAGATAATGCTCTGTACCGCACAGCTAAAGTCATCTCGAACTGGTTTCACGTCAGTGAGTTCAGCCCTGATGTGAATCCACCTCTGAGATGATGTTGAACAGGAGTGACACAGTGTGAATGTGCAGCAGAAATGATGTGATGAAATCATGAATTTCAAAGGAAAGGACTGTTTGATAGGAAAAGGAAGGACCGGCCAGGGTTTGTGGAGTTCCTAACAAAGTGCTTGCTGAGTGCACAATAGTTCTTTATGAATATCCTGCCCTCCCCTCCTCCAACTAACACAAACCTCCAGATGAACAAAATATTACTTTCCTTTGAACGTGCATAAAAATCCAATACCTCTGTGCCGGTCGTCACCAGACATTGATGTGCAGAATTCAATTTTCTAGAAACCATCAGAAGATATGACACAAAGGGAAAGAAGGGTTGAGGTGAGATATTGGAACATGAGGCCACGTGATTATTGGTCTCCTAAGTTAAGAGCCATGTATTGAACCCACTGATGGATTTGAAGCCACATGGTCATCTTGTGGGTGTGTGGATGTGTGTGTGCTATCATCCCAACACATCCTCCTTTCATTGTCCTTACTGACCTCTTTGAAGCAGAAATGTTAATGTACACAAGCTGTCCATTGAAGCACTTCAGTCTTCTATCAGCTCCTGTTTTCATTTACAGAATCATGTGTGGACGCAGTCTACCCGAGCTCCGTGTGTTTTATGCCTCTGAAGAAAAGACAGGAAAGAGCTTAACCGTGTGCAGACGGGCTTCAGAAATGTGCTGTGAGGGAACATATTATACAGCGCCGTTGCGGTGAGTCAATAAGTGGGAATTAAATGTGCTCGTTGGTAGCTTTCCACTGCGCTCTCCTCTCTCTCGCCACTGAGTGAATTTTAAAAAAAAAGAGGTTCATGTCAGCAAAAGTTGCCCCTGGGCTCAGAGAGAAGAGAGAGGGAGAGCGAGGCGGCTGCATGAAGGGCTGTCTTCACCGTGTCCTCAGACTCCGAGCCACAAATAAACTGCAAGTAACGACTGATCTGTCCCATAAAGCAAAAAAAAAACATATTCACTGAAAAAAAAGAAAATTGTGTAGCAACTTAAAAATGACTTCAGTTGGAAACAAATGAATCAAGATTTATCAAACTATATATTAAGACAATTGTTCACTTTAGTTCTGAATAACTTAGGTGATTTGTGTGGTATCTATTGAAGGAATTATTCAAGATGGTGGACAATTTTATTTAGTCAGTGCATTGTATTCCACATCTGCAGGGATTGACAGAGTTGACTGATTGATACAAATGACTCAACTAAACCTGTTTAGTTTTTGAGATTTTTGACTGCTTCATATTTTTAGCAGCTTTTACTGCTTTAAAGAACAACTGAGCAGCTAGCAAGGTATTTTACACAACAGATTACATGCATCAGATATTTAGCCTCTTCTGTTTGACTTTACTGATTCACTCACTCCTATTGTGGACAGCTACACACAAAGAATATTCCAGTTCAAATGCAGCAACAGCGCGGTTCTAAAAGTCAACTTCATCTTCTTGATTAATAATATTTTAACCATCCAATGTAGACTTACCCACGATGTTATGTGCTCCTGTAGAAGCCACAAGTCTGTTTGATATCAACTGTGTTTTAGGAAAAACTTGTTGTATTCGCAATGTCAAGTAGAAGCACTGCACTACCAATCCTAAGGTGTACTAGGATGTATCTGATGGTTGGACTTTATTGTTACCATGGAAATATTTACCACAACCACGGCTGTTACATCACATTTACCGCAGGGACACCATCATTTCCCACGATTGCAGTTGGGAATGAAGCACTGTACCACATGAATGAGAACACACTATATTCTATATGAAATGCTACATACATACATACATACAAGACACAAGCTAAAATATACAACACTATATCTACAACAAGATTCAATTAAAGAAGCACACTGGAAGCTGTTTAAAAGGGTTCTGGGATACGTAGTTCCTTCACTCTACATACATTGTGCACACTGTGCATGCAATTTATTTTTATTACTTGCACCTTTACTTCCTGTTTCCAGACTTGCAACTCTTTTTTTAAGGATTTTCTGAAATGTCAATGGAGAAATTTAATAGGAAATGTAATTCCGAAACTTTAACTGACCAGTAGCTTTGTGTAGCAGGTTTAAAAGTCCAAGTATTTATGTCAAATAAATTGGGGATCAGTGTAGCTGTGTTGTGCAGCAGTCTCTTTGTGCCATAAAGCAGTGTAACTCATGTCCCACCAATGGCCACTCATGATGCTGCTGCTGCTGCTGCTGGTCAGATCTGAGTGATATTTCTACAGTGAAACGTGCAACAGAAAGAAAAGGAAACAAACAGCTGATCCCTGCAGTGAACACAAATGCATTGGAGCAGTTGGAGACAGTTGGAGGTGCATATGGTGATGTGTGCCCTCAGCTGCACCTCACAGGCTCCAGCTCAGGAATAAACTTGAGGTGAAAGTCAGTTGTCAGTGGCTCTCTGCATCAGTGTGTGTGAGAGCTGAGTCTGGTCACTGTGCGTCTCCGAGCCTCTTTCCGCTGGAGCCACTTTGGATCTGTATTGTCCTCCTTTATATCATCGCTTCATTTTATCGCACTGTTCTAAGTAAATTGTTCTTGGAGGGATTTTTCTCCTGTCGTCTCCACTCGTGTGTCCGAGTCGAAGTGACGTTGCGTGGGTACACCGGGAGCAGCTCATCCATTCCCCGGGAGCTCCGGAGACAAGTGGGTCGCTTCTACACGGCGGAGTCTCCGGTTCCTGTAAGATGTCCCGATTCAAAGCGGATTTATTTGGCTGCTATGACCTGCGCCCCTCGACGGCGTGAAGCACTGGAGACTGAGGTGAGAGGCTCAGGCTGCACATTTCCTCTAGATGGTGGCTGCTGGGGGGCGCGTAAAGTTTTGAAGCTCGGCTGCGACGCGCGCCGAGTGGGTGGTCAAAATTGTGCGTCGTGATTAGATAAAGTGAGACGAGTATTCTGACAACAGACAAACACAGACGCGTTTCCTCATTTTCTTGGGGTAATCGTTCAATACATCCATTCAGCGCCCATATCACCTTTTGCATACGCGGGTTCCTCTCAAGCGAACCGTTTGGTGCGATAACAAAAAAGAAATCAGGTGTATATCTCATTGGTGATGTCTCTGAAGGCTGTGAGGGAAAACCTGCATCACATTTTCTGGACTAAAACTTAATTTTGTTCTATTTTACGCACAACTCAGCCGCATACAGGAGAAAATGAAGGCGCATGGCTGCGCTCTGAGCGCACAGGTCCAAGCGATCTGTATGTCCACATCCAGTGTGTCCTGTTGTAATGGATCAGTCATTCTGCGTGCACATAATAGCACACATGCACAATTCATTGTTGTTTGTAAATAGCACGGGGCACAGCGTTCCTGTCATCCATTCTCCTCCTCATCTTGAAAACAACCTCAATGCTTAAAATAAGAAATAGGAACGTTTCTTTTTTTTCTTTCTTTCAGTACAGTGCGGGGGCGGATGGCTGGGGGCCTCTCTGGCCTCTACATGCTGCTGCGCAAACATCGACACATTCAGCTGGTCAACCTGCTGCGTGGTTGACCTGTGCGCAAAGTGCCATGACCTGACTTCTGCACTACCCCCACCCGCCTTTTAGCCCACTGTTAGTGGGATTCAATTAAAGTGGGGGGGGGGGGTGTTGTGGCCGTACAAGTCCCATAAAACACCTTTTTATTATGAATGTAACATTGTATTTAATGTAGGATCATTTGGAAACACGTTTTCATGTCCCTCTGATAAAAACATGGCTTTAAAACAGTGGATCTGAGACTTACAGGATGGAAAATGATCATAAATGGACTAGGGTATAAGGCTGTTCTCCTGTAGATATTTAATTAATGCGCAATTAAGCATGGTTAATTTAATGCTTCATTTTTTGAGAATGTCACCTACACTTGCGCACTGGAGAGACGCCTCCTTCCTCTTAACATAATGAATATTATTTTATTGAGACAATTAGAGGACATCCACTCTCTCTTCATTTGTACCTACGTGGTGCTTAAATTTGATTTTATTATAAGAATCAGCAGAAGTTATGCGCGTATACAGAAACACAATTAACACTTTTCCTAAAACACTTGTAATAATTCCATTCTGTCTTAATGCAATCATCCCTGTGAGACCATCCACACCCCATATCTCACTCGGGTGAACTCCACTTCAACTACATGCGATTCGCCTCCCTCCTGAGCTTGCACCGGGTCCCGAAAGAGGACGGTACATGCGTCTATGTGTGTGCGTGTGCGTGTGTGTGTAAGAGAGCTGGAGACGGACTGGACGGATAGATGGGAGGGGGAGGAAACCATAGGTGTGCGTGAAACAAGCTGAGTGTGCGTCTCATCTAATAAGAGCCTCGGAGCGCATTTTCTTCCCCCCCTCTCCGCGTCATCTCCGTCTGGGCGGTCGGTGCACGGTGAGCCGTGGCCGGGGAGGAGACGTGCGTGCGGCCAGGAGGAGACGCGCTGATGCGAGCGGATATTCTCAGCAGCTGAGCGCAATTGGTGTGATTCCTGTCCCCGGTCCCTGTTGGAGTGGCTCGGTACGGTTCACAGGAGAGTAAGAAGGAGCAAGAGTTGTTTGGAGGCGAGGAGATTCAAGACAGGGTGGAGGAAAGAGGAGGGACGCGCACGGCAGCAGGTAAAAGTTTGTTTTGCAGCAGCGGTGGAGGTTTTGTTTTGCTGCGGACATCACTGTGCCTTTAGATTGACGCTGCGTGATGGAATGACACTTGGAGAGAGAGCATGATGGACACTTCGGCACCTTGGCTCCCGCGCAGAGAAACCTCCCGTTTCCAGCAGACGCGGTGCTGACTGAGCCCTCAGGACGGTGATCAGTCATTTGTTTTGTGTTCCATCAAGTGGCAGGGATATCCTCCTCACCACCCTCACCCCCAGCCTCATCGTTTTCTCCCGACGAAGAGCGAGAGATGGTGCGCGCAGCGATTCCTCAGAGACTGACGTGCGCACTCATCACATTCGCGCTGGGGAGCGCGTCTTAAAGAAGAGCCTCTTCCTCCATTCATGTTCATTCTGCTGTTGTGAACTTGTTGAGCTGTGTCAAAGAGCAGCGAGAGGACGCGGGGGGGGGGGGGCGACTGAAGAAATGTAAGTTTCGCCTTTCCATTGTAAAGTGAACTTTTTTTTGCGTAAAATCTTCTCTCATGCTTTAAAGTGCCTGCTACCAGTTACTCAGCTCTGGCCCGGATGCATTCATATTCCAAGACTTCCGAAACTTATTATTACTATTATTAAAAATATTCACTTGGCCACCTTGAATGCGTCCATTTCCTCTGGCCATTTCTGAAGGCGGCCCCTTTGTGGAACATGTACCTAATGCTGCCAATCCATCACGAATAATTACATTAGTGTCACTCTGCAGCCAATTGACCTACCTTTAATACCTCATTATATGAGCAGCCTCTTACAGATGCTTGTTGTAGTCTCAATATGCTCTGCTGCCTGATTCCAGTGCTCCTTTGATTCACAGCGAGTCAGACTTTATTTCACAGTGGTCTGTGGCTCCTTCGCTCCCATATTATTAGTTATGATATTATTCATAATGATACTTTTAATCTGCACCACACACATGACTTCACCTTGGCCTTGCACTGGATAATACCCAATGATTACTCTCTTAAAGTGTTGCTCATAAGCGTTTGAGTTGCCCCCTGGGTTCATGTGCTGAATTGATGAACATACTGTGTATTTGAAGTAGTACTTGGATACTGCAGCTGCTCCACAGGAGTAACTGAATGTACACGTGTTGCTGATAGTGAATAGTGATTATTGCAACTCAATAATAATTTGTGAGTTTTCAATGACAGCTATAATGAGTCATTCTGTGTGTGGTTAAAGCAGCTGTCGCTTTAAACCTCCGACCTATTCCCAGTGTTTCCAGCCTCGGAGAGAGAAGAGCTACCTAGCTGAGCACATTCTTTGCAGCTAAAGTGGACATTTTCAGTCTCCACACATGTCACTGTGGTTGCAGAATAATGTGCTAGCAGCCTTTTAGGAAAAGTGTCTTCAATAATGCATAAGGAGCTCCTGCATGTGTCGCAAAGAGAGCATGCTTGGTGGCGAGGGAAGAGGGAGGGAGGGAGGGTGGTGGTGGAGGAGGAGGAGGCGAGAATCTTGTCTCACTGTCTCATTGGGTGCCCTCTGTGGAGTAACTGACGCCTGAGGGTGTTCAGCTCGACTCAGGGGCAGCGTCGCCACAGTCACCCCTGTCAAACGTGCTGCTCTCGCACACACAAGCGTGCATGTGGCGGCTTTGGCTGCTCAGAGAGGAGGAGGCGGCGTCAGACAGTTGGAGTGATAGAGGACTGTGGCAGTTGCAGCTGGTTGGAGGCAGGTTGAGCACGTCCCGACCACTCTGGGACCTCACCGTGTCCTCGGAGGCCTGACCTGTGTGGATGTGAGGAGAGGCTGCAGACACATTCCTGGCAAAGGAATGATTACCTCAGCAGCAGTTGGTCAAGCAACAGCAAATCTGATATTTTCTTTTTGAATTGTCTGGACAGAAAAGCCCAAACTCCAAACTAATAATTCCTTCAGGGTTAGAAACCCAGCTTGAATTTTCATTACATGCAGGTTTCACAGATCACTGAGTATTTATCACATTGCAGGTGGGAAACAAACCCAGGTACAATCCCGGATAAAAGCCAGAAACAGGCAAACTATTAGTCTAACCCTCGAGCAGAGCCGCAGCTTTGATTCCTCCTGAATCTGCCCACCGTTCCCCAACACAGTCGGTTAACCAGCTGTCAGCGCTCCACACATTCACTACCTGTCATCATTATTAAAAGATCATAAGCCTGCCGATTCAGGGCGGCGACATTTTAAGGAGCGGGAAAGAGCTCTAAGTGATGGGCTGACTCAGAGGCAAGCCCCAGGGATGCATTATAGGCACGCTCGCACTACGATGGGAACGCTGGCTGTCATGTTTGCAGGACCATGCTCCACTCGCCATATGTTTATTCATGAGGACAGCGGCCCGATTGGCAGGTTGTTAACAGGCAAGATTAGGGATTCTGGGAAGAGAAATCTGGTGAGTGGAGCACGGAGAGTGAGCAGGAGGCTTGTTTTCTTTTAATTTTCTTCTTTTGTGAAGCCCAGCCAGATTCTATCTTTATCCATCTTTCATCTGCTTCTGACTGTCTGCCCTCCTGTCTTTCTGCCCCATACTCTCTCCTGCGCGCTTGTTTCTCTTTTAGAGAGGCACTGGTGGAGAATATGAAACAGGTAGAGTCAGAAAAGATGAAAGTAGGTAGAGATAGGTCAGAGGGGTCAGAAATTGCCCTTGAAAGTGCATAAAATGCATACAATTAGGGGGAAATAGCCAAGACATGAGGAGTAAACATGTAATTATGCAGCTTTACTCTGGGATGAGCACATCTTTTAAAGCTGAGGTGGTGAAAGCTGAACTGGTATGTAGTTAATAAAGGCAGGTGTGAAAGTACTGCCCCCTGTGGGCCACCATAGATGATCCCTGAGAGATTATGACTTAACACTTGGGTTAGTGGGCCTTTTTGATCACAGAAGTAAAAGAAAATATTGGCACCACACAGCCAGCAGCAGGAGAAAGTGCTGAACCCACACAAACCTCAGGTCAACAAAAAAATACAACAATCAATATGAGCAAAAAAATCAAAACTGAAAAGAGGAACAGTGGGAGGAGAAGAAGTGGCTGACAGAGGAAGGAAACCACTTGAAATGAAGATGTGTTTAGAAGTGAGAAAAAGTAGCTGTAAGACTTAGGAGCGGGGCATAAAATGACGCGTGTTTATTCGTTAGTCGGAAGATATGCATGATTTACAAGCGACTCCCTCCGTGGCAGAGAGCTGCTCCGGGGACACACGTGTAACATTTCCCCCATGGTTTGGAGAAACACTCAGTCACGCTCGAGTGGCCCCGGGGATGAAATGGAAGTGGACACCAGGGGCTGTTTTTCCGGCTTGGGCCCTGTGCTGGCGAAAGGTTTGGGCATAATGGGTGGTTTGGTGGGAGGAGGGTGGTTTTTGGTGGGAGGAGGGGGGAGGGTTTGGGCGGGTGGGCGGGTTGGTGACCTCAGTGGAAGGATGGTTCCTGCAGTAGATTCTA
The DNA here is from genome assembly GCF_024713975.1 of Paralichthys olivaceus. NCBI lineage: Eukaryota > Metazoa > Chordata > Actinopteri > Pleuronectiformes > Paralichthyidae > Paralichthys > Paralichthys olivaceus. Next base: position 9,447,645 of record NC_091109.1, on the reverse strand, counting down.
AAAAATCAGTTTGTGACTTTACTTGGTTGTTTGAGCTTCGCTGTGCAGAACGACATGCGTGCACAATTTCTGTTGTTGAATGTGATTTTAACGTATGGATGTACCAGCAGGACTGTGTGACATCACCACTTGTTGGAACCAGTCATGGAACAACTTATGAAACCTTCAGAGTGAAGCAGGAGACATCCTGTGTTCAGTAATTAAACTTATGAGATGTTTCCAACAACAAATAACATTAGGCTCATTTTATTTAATTTATTCATTTATTTATTTCAAGCATGTTAAATATAAAAAAAATATGTTCACGTGGAAATAAGTTTTAAAAGAACTTTCTTTGTCCCACCACTTTTTTTTTTGCTTCAACAATAATCTTTGTTGTTAGTGTGAGATGTATGTTTCTCAGTCACATGAAACAAGAATCACACATTAAACGAGGCAATCAGAATAAAAACAAACCTACGTTCAAAACACATCACAAGTCCCCTCTAATATATAATATTTAACTCCTTTGATTGTGATACAATGATATTTACATTAATCCTAAAACAAGCTCTCAAGGTATTTGTCTTTCATATGACACAACCCCTGGGTACAGTCTGCATCTGCTGATTGTTTTCTTTTTGTTCTCTGGTCAACAAAATGTTTCAGTTTATGGCTTTTAATTGATTAAAATGGGAGTTTATCTGTTCTCTGTTAGTAGTTTCATGTATTATCTTCTGGGTCTTTTTTGAAGGATGAGAATGGACAAAGTGAATAAATGAAATACATGAAACTAAAATCATTTGATAATTACATATATGGTGGATCTCACTGGACAAGATTGATGATTGAAAGCAGACAATTTCATATATACAGTAAATCCACACAAGTAAAACTTACATTTCTCCACTTTTTGTGTGTTTCATATAAGTTAACTTTTCATTTTTTAAGAATATTTGATAAATAAATGTCACAGCGACTGAACATGTGAATCTACCCACTTTTTCTCGGGCCCCCCCCCCCATCCAGCGACCTCCCACAGTTACTGTAAGTGTTTATCCTCTGTGCCTGTACATGCGTATATTCCCATAAATGGAAGGATTTCAGACTTCCTGCCTCCCTCTGATGTCCTCAAACCTTGATCGATGGTCGGAGGAAGCGAGCTGCCCTAAAATAAACCCCCTCTTTTTTTTCCTCTCCTCGCTTAAAATGCACGTCTACACTTCTTCTTCCATCTGCTCTCCCTTCCCCTCTCCGTCACCTCGACTCCACGGGGCGACGGAGGGTTATGAGCAGGGAGTAATGAGAGGAAGGGGGCTGCTATGTCCAGGACGGCGAGGTGATAATGACCCGCGCTTTTGTGATCTCTGTTGCTTGTTAAGGAATCCTTGCCGGCGCTTGTTGTCTCATTACCCATGACTCCAGCCTCCCTTTATCCAGAGGTTGCATGTCAAGCACGCTCACACACACACACACACACTTTTGCGGCCATCCCTTACACTTCTCCTTAACACGGTAATATTATGTCTCTTAATGGGAACAGGAAGCTCAGTGCCAAGAGTTCCTCTGGATAATTGGCTCCTTCCTCACCTGCTGACATCTCCCCCATTGACATTCTTACATTTTACATTTAAGGTGCTTCATTTCTCTCCCCCGCTCACCTCGTCCTCCTCCCTCCTCCGTCCTCTGACTCAATACGCAATACTCGCTCTTGTATTTCTTTTTTCTTGTACTGATTTTACATTGCCGCTCTCAATCATCCTCTGCAAAAAATGTAATCCAAGTTTCCAGACGTATCTGTGGATAACACTCATTTTGATTGATGTGACGGGTTTTTCTTTTGCGCTAGAATGAATGGTATTAAATTCTGAACTTATATGCAATAGTGTATGCAATCATTCTTCTTCAGTTTGCAGGGTTTTGGAGAATATTTTTCAACTTCTCGTGTAATACCAAGTTTTTCTGCCATCATCTTTTTTCCAGCAGCGTTAAATTATGATTTTTTTTTCATATGCATTTGCTGCTTTTCCAGAACCTAGCAGATCTTTGCTTTTCCTTAATATTATGATTTACGTTCTATCAGACTGAACTAACTCAGTTAAAAAAAATATGATCTATTATGCCTGGTAAAACCATAGGTCAAATTTAGGCTACATTTTGAACGGGCAAATTCAAATACATCAACGTGAAACTGAGCAAACTGTGAGCGGGGTCTCTTCGTATTTACACCAAACCCTCACATCTGTACTGTTTATCACTGGCTCTCTGTAATGACGTCAATCATCTGGAGGGTGTGTGGTTGTTTTTGTCTTCAGGCCACAGCCAGACTGTTAAATGTGAACACAACTGTATGTGTACAACTGTATGCTATTCCTTCTACTGTCACCTCGTCAGTCTGTCACAGCATGTGCTCATCCTCCTCAGGCTGAAACGCAAACTTCATATACAGCTGTACGGGCTATATGCAAATACACACCACCCCCTACTCTTCTTTTAATTTCATGTAATGCTGCTATTCTAACTGTGTGGTAATAAGTACCACCATTCTGTCCCTCCTGTGTCCAACCGTTGACTCTGGTCTCCATTAGTCGCCTGCTGCTTAAAGCCGAAAAACCTGCCCTCTTCTATTTTTGTTAGTACTCTATTAGGATGATGATGATGAAAGACAAGGATACAATCTCAGTGTGTACAATTTAATGTGGATCCAAAGAGAAATCCGGCTCTAGGGAATTTAAATGTGGTTTCTTGAGGGGACTGTTGGGTCTTGGTGGAGGTTTCTCATCTAAGGGCCAATCTAGAGTTTTCCTTGTTGTTGGTTAGAAGGATTACACAGAAACTGATTTCATTTGAACTTTGTGGAAGGGTTAACTATGGACCAGGAAAGAAACCATTAACTTTTTGAGTGGTGTGTTGAGTGGGATGTTCAGCTGCAACATGTAACTTCAACACTAGATATCAGAAAATTCTACACACTGAACCTTTAAATTGTGAGAAAATGCATTTTTTTTACATTTTGGTGAATTTCTCAAGGAGCCACTTGAAAATGTTTATATGGATCCAGATAATGATCTGGATGTATCTGATCTCAATGAATGTATTTACAATGATAAAGTGGTGGGGGGTGCTCTCCTTGTGCTTCTAGTTACTTACGTCTGACGCACAAAACCTTGTATCTCTGGTTTGATGGTAACAGTCTGTGTTCACTGTTCAGGACATGTTTAAAGGTCAGAGACGTGTTATAATGATGAGCTGATTCATAGGTTAACCTTCAGTGTTGGACTTTACTGTAGTGGACAGACACTTAAAGCAGTATGGTTTTACACTACAGAACACAAATAATGAGAGTAAAGTAAAGAAAAAAAATCAGAAAAGAAGAAATTGTACCAAAGACCTGAGGGGGAAGAGAAAATATCGTCTTCAGTGTGATCCTTCCAGGATAACAGACGATCTGTCATTACACACAAATATTTACATGAAAAATCCTGCATGATGTTTTTTCAGATATGAGAGACAGATGGTGAATCAAATACACTCTCCATCTGTTTTCTTTGTATTAATCTTAAGAACATTACTATCAAGGAACATGCTGGTTGGAAACCATCTGATTTAAAATACATCTTAAAGTCCATTCAAAAAACTGAACAGAGCAATAAAGACCCGTGAAAGAAGACTCAGTGATTGAGTTTCAGATTAATACACATGAAATGAGGTGTAGGAGTAAATGTTATCATGTTTAATACTGCAGCTGTTTCAATACTAAAACTTGAAAGAAAAGGAAGCAAGGCCATGGCCCACAACGGTTGGCAGTTATAAATGGATGCTTTGCGTTCTGGGAAGTAAATCACTGTATGTGATGTAGTGCAGTGACTCCTGCTGTGGACAGAGCCACCATTTAAACAGATGAAAGTTGAAAACAGTCACAAGATATTTATGTTAAACGGCAAAGTGGGGCTGTGCAAAGTAAAGTGGCCACTGTATTCTGTGAAATTGAAACTCCGGTGTTGATATTTTCAGTTGTTCAGTGGAAATGAAATGAAAGCAGCTGTCAACATTATTTTTTATGAACTCTGGATCAGATCAGTGTGTGTGATGTTAAAGGTGTCGCCTGTATAGATGTACTCACAGACTCTTCATGGCTGTTCCCATCAACTGAGTCTTTAATTCAGGATGATTTGTCTATAGTGTTGTTCAGCTCATTGTTTTAACTCTAACAGGAGATTAATTAGGTGAGCACAAGGGTTGCACCACATCTGCAGGTTTACCCGATCAGCTTTCGACTTCACTTGATGCTAGAAATCTAAATATTTTGGGCAAAGATGACCACACTTTATTTATTTCCTCTTTCCATATGCTCGTTATCATTTCAACACATGCAGTGTGGGGTGTTTGAGGTGTGCAGGGTGTGATCAGTGGGCAGAGAGGGAGGTGGGGCAAGCTGTAACACTGTATGCCTGACACCGCTGAGTGAGATGAGGGTTTGGTGTGAAAGCAGCAAGATCCAATTTACCCCGATTGGCATCGCTTCCAGATTTTCTCTGGTGTGATGCACAACAAACACCGACATGGTAGCTCATCCCAACACCGTCCCAACACCCATCCAGCTCACACATGCACATTTCACCCTCGCCGTGGTGCCAGCTTCTGTGTCCGTACTGTTAATATTCACTCACCCCCTCTCTCCTTCCTCTGTTTCTCGTTTCTCTGCAGCTGCATCGCCACACAGGACGAGGACCATGACTGACGGCCAGGCGAGCTGAAGGGACTTGTCACTCATCTTCCTATCAACGTGTCAGGGGGGGACAATCTCCTGCTCACCTCCCCTCCTCTTCTTTCACCTACTCCTCCACCGTCCTCCCTCCCTTAGTCCTCTCCTCTTATCTTCTCAATGGGCTGGTGACCTCAGCATCATTGTAGTTATCCACCACTCCAGAAAAAACCCCAAGGGCGAGACGTAGCGAAAAAGAACTTCAGAAGACAACTGAACCGACCCTCGCTCCACCTGAAGGGAGACTGGCATGCCTCCTCCCTCCAGCTGAGTGAGCTGTACTGAGCGGAAATAGAAGAAGAGGGATCCCTTCTCCGTCTACCTTATAGCGGGAGATACAGCTTCTCAAGAAGGAGCTGCGAGAGGACCAGTCATGCGTTTCCATATTGCGTTGACGCTGCAGGCGCTGTGGACTGGTGTTTGCCAGGCAGCCATGCAGCACTATCCTGCAGCGTGGGGCCACTACGATGTGTGCAAGTCCCAGATTTATACAGACGAAGGCCTAACCTGGGACTACATGGCCTGCCAGCCAGAGGCGACAGACATGACCCAGTACCTGAAGGTTACTCTGGATCCTCCCAACATCACCTGCGGAGACCCTCCGGAGACATACTGCGCCCTGGTGAGTACAAGCAATATTGACCATGCTGTGATTTTAAACTAAAACTATCTCTGTCCAGACAACCATTTTGGCTCCATATTGGTTTTACTCCCCAGCCATACTAACACGCCATAAAACATATATTACATGACCACTCACGTACACTGGGCATGTGCGTACCACTGGACACGGGACTTGTGTCACAGACTGCTCAAACAATAGATTGTCTCTTCAGAGGAAAAAGCCGGCTGAATTGTTTTACCCAATCAGCAAGCGGTTGTGAGCATCTACGTTATTGTTACTAAACATTTCTGTTTCTGTTCGTCCAGACTAAAATGTTTCTAAATTCCTCTGTTTTAGCGGCTCTAGAAATCTGGAGTAGTGTGGATAGGAGCAGCATCAGTATCAGTAGCAGAGTTGATGTGTTTTCAAGTAGTATGGATGTTGCACAAATCTTTCCATTAAAAAGAACAAAGTGCAACTACTTAAAAAAATAACAAGGCAGCTTTCTTATATGTGTCTGTATCGTGTATCTACTCAAGCTGACAGACACTTTCAAAGCCTGTGTGGCTCAGATACGTGGCTCCAGATGAAGAAGGAGGTTTGTGCCCATTGACGTCATGTTCTGCTGTTTAGAGAGCTGCCTCCCTGTGTGTGTGTGCACAGCAAATGCCGTCTTATGTGCTGTTGATGCAGCTTACTCTCAGAAAAACACAGTATAATGTGACTTAAACAATGAAAAACAACACGTATTGCTCCCACAGAAATACACCAGCGTCAGTCGCTGTGACTTTCAAAGTGAGAAGAAATCCCTATGTGTCTTTTGCCAGAGCCGGATGAGTGAGTGGCCCGAAAATTCTAATATTGCACAGGATGACTAAAAATACAAACCCCAGTTTGTATAAGAACATAGGTGGAGCACTATATGTGCAAATACACAAGGTTGGTTAAGTACCTTTCCCGTTTTCCCAGTTAAGTACCTGTTTCCACACTCAAATACATTAGCCAGATATAATATGTCATAATATTCAGTTGCAGCGCTCATCATTGATAGTTTTTTACTCTAAGAAGTTATTGGTGGAATCCAGGGTTCTTTGCTTCGCAGTCATTTCCTCCTTATTTAAGCTTTTTTGGATTTGAGATTAAATATGTTGTACAGTACTCAGCTACATTCTCTGTGCTTCTGTTAACCACTAGCAGTTATTTCTGGAGCAGACTCTGGTTGTAAATGTGCAGGATGACAGCGTTGGTGTCTGGGATATTCTGGCTTTATTTCTGGATAGTGGGAGAAACTGAACGTGTCGTCCATCTTTATTTAGTATGTAAGGGCTCTATATGGATTTCTTTGACTTTGGTCCAAAGGGAAAAACCTCAGCAATGATCAGATGAATTGCCAAGAAAACTTTTTCAGACTTTCATGATCCTCAGAGGATGAATCCTATCAACATTAGAGCTTGTACGACTTTTCCTCTATAGCACCATCATTACTTCAACATTTGTGGTCACCTGTTGGATTTATTTGCAATAAATCTTTTGATTTGTCCAAAACTGACTAAAACAGTTACATCAGCCTCAGCTGTGACTTGTATGTGGTACAAAGTGGTGAGCATAAGTCAGAATACTAACAATGTCACATAAAACTGTGAGCATGTTGGCAAGTTGACATTAGCATTTAGGTCAAAGCACTACTTCCTTAACAGAGCCTCATACAACTGCCAACATGGCTGCAGACTCTTCTTCTCTTGTTTCTGAACAAACTAAACATAATGCAATACTGTGCAACAGAGATGGGATTTTTTTTTTTCATTCACATTAATGGAATGAATCAGAGTTAAAGAGTCTTAATTTCCTTTTTTCAAATGATACAATTTAACCAATCAGCTTACTTAAAAATGTGTCGTGCTTAACGCTGTATTATGACCAGAACACTTAAAATCGAATGAGTCTTTTTCAAATAATGAACTGATTAGCTCTTCCTCTGTTTAATTGAGTGCAAGCCTTGTTGAATCGCAGAGCAAATTTGCCATGATTGACTTGAGTTGATAAAAAGGCTCCACATGGTTGCGCGCTGGTAAAATCTTAATGCATCCGAAGTGCTGTTTTGTTGAATGAGAGGGATTTAAAATTTAAACAGCGCAATAAAAAGCAGTGATTGGTTGAGTGGATTGCTCTTTGAAGTTTGCGCTGATGCTGTTGATTCTGCAAATTACATCGCAATCATGAAAATCACAAATATCTGGTGGAGCTGAAAAGAACATGAGCACGAGACGCATATCAGGTCAAGTATTTAATTATCAAACCGCCACGCTTCTTACTCCGGGTCCCTCTCACTTTGAAACTCGCAGCTGGTCGCCTCCGATTAACACTAAATGACGAGTCCATTTTGGGCCTTCGTGTGTTAGCGAGTCATCAAAGATTCTCTCAGAACAAACGCACCCCTCGCTCCGACAGCTTCGAGAGCGCTTCAGATAAACTATGAGACGTTCCAGGAAAAAAAAGTAGTAACTTGAGGAGTATAAATAGACAGTTGCATCAGCAGAAAGTCAGCTGAGAGCAGAGAGGGATTAACAAAACACAGATGACAAAGACAGCGACTAAATGATCAAGAGAGAAGTGAGAGGGAGCGAGCGTGGGGGGAGACAGACTCAGAGGACTCAGTGCAAAGCAAACTGTGACTGAGGAACTAATATCTCCTGCATGGGGCGGGATGGAGGCTCCGAAATGTGAATTATTCAGCATGTTTTGTAGCTAATGTGTTTTATTCATAGGACACATTATCCAGCCCGACGTCTCTCAGGCACTTTTGAGGGAAAAAAACACTTACTCCCATGATCGGGAACTGTTGGTTTGAGGCACATTGAGTTGGGGTTGGAGTTGAGGGACGATCGTCCCCCGTGACCTCTGATTGATCCACATTTAAACCCGAAACGTTTCTGCTTTTTTTGCTTTGCAGCGACCGTGTTGTGGGTAAACTGGCTGAATTGTGGGGGAGCGGTGATCAGCCGTGTCTGATTCTTCACTGGAGCAGCTCTATTTCTGGACGCACGGCTAAAACAAGTGTATTATTAATATTATTGCCAGCATTTTAACAGTCTGATGATCGCTTATTGAATTAGTGGCAGTTTGTCACGCACCGCCACCCACATGTCTCCGGCAGTCAATGTGATAGGAGTGCTTCAATTAAAGAGGCAGCGGTTAGATCCCACATAACCATTTCCTCTCTCTATTGTACTCAACTCATCACAAATCATACAACCATCAGTGAAATATGACCCCTGCCGCTTACCATAGAGGCTAATTGGTTTATGTTTACCCCTGGCAGTAACATGGCTCTAAATCAACATGGAATAATTACCATTGATATTCCAGCTACTCCGGCTGCCAGTATGCTGCTACAATGCCAATAGTGGTTTGTATCGTAAGTCAGATCATTGCAAATTCAGGGCAATTATCATTAGGCCGCGTTATCGGAGAATTTCATCTCTCTGGTAATTGATTTTACGCCCGCAGAGGCGGGTGCATCTTAAAGTCGGTGTCTGCTTCCTGGAGTGCTGAAGGTAACGGACACCAACGCCTGACGAGAGGAGACGGAGACAGAGGGAGATGCAGCAGCTCCAGGGCGTGGTGCTTATATGAGCATGGTTAGCTCAGGTTGCGGCCTTCGTTCCAGGGTCACATATAGAGGAAGACAGCTTCACACACACACACACACACACACACACACACACACACACCCTCTCCAGTAAAGACTTTTCATTCTGCTTAGAGCCCAGTGACCTTTTCTATAGCAATAAGCTGGCATTCACTGAACTTTGGCACACGAATCTGCCATCATATGAGATTTCACTGTCCCCTCCAGTTAGACTCAGACTGGCCTTTAGAAACATGGACAGGTTGCACACACTCAACACCGCTGAGTGAAAAACTGAGTCTGTTGTAGACACAGTGCCACAGCAGACATCTTGACTTGGCACAGCAGGAGACATCCTGGATGTTCTTGATAAAATTAACAACAGCCACTCCTTAACTTCATAATTTATAACTTTGCTCTGTTTCTATTGTGACTTGTCAAAGTGTCTATGAACGAGACCCCTGTGGTTTAAACCAAAACAACATCATTTACATGTGTTGGTTCTTGTTTGATGCACATGGCATTAAACATAGAAGAACAACCTTTCTAGTTTTAACTCCATAATTAATACTACATTTAAAAACCATGCGTGTGTGTGTCCTCTCGCCTTCCCATGCAAGCACGCGATGTCTCTATTAGTGCCATCAATTTACAACCAGGAAATGCTGATGAATGCTGAAACCTGAGTCCCGGCAGGCCGGTGCATTTCATAGCCAATCAAATCTAAATGAGGAAACGAAGCAGATTATTAAAAAGGCTGTGCAGCATGTGGTTGTGTTTTTCTTTTTTTAGTACCAATGAGGGGTCATGATAAGAGAAGGTAGATCACCAGTGCGGTCGTAATTCCTCTGCTTTGCTAATAAGAAAAGTAATGTGATATACTGAATTACTGTAAAAAGTGGACGCTGGGCTCTGCCCTAACCATGTGATATTTATTGTTCCATTACAGCTGCAGTGTGAAACATGTTTCCATATTCTCTCTGAAACTTACATTGGTACTCTGCGTACCCATGTTTGAGACTGGGTTTGACTGAAACAGTTATGATGACGTCATTGAAGTCATACTATATATGGTTCATTCATGCAGAAAGTATTGTGTAGTATATATGTTTGATGGATGGTATAGTGTGCTACGCAGTGAGGTAAATAATACACAGGATATTTCGCAGTGAGATGCATCAAAGATAAATTGACTGAGCTCAACAATCAAACAACCATTCCCTTCTGTCTTTGCACATCAATGGGAATAAACTATAGAAAAAAGCTAATTGTTCTGAGGCAAATTTTGGCACACCTGATTATTCACATTAAGCATCATGCCACCTAGTAAATAAATAATAAGCTTAAAAAAAACATGCCTTGGAAAAAGAACGATGGAATCAGCATCAAGTGAGGATGATATGATACTATTTCCAGTTTGCTTGATGGGAATTTGAAACACCAGAGCAGAGAACATGGTGATTTTCACAGCTCTGTTCACGAGCTTAAGTTGTTCAAAGGCTGCTTCAGGACGTATTTGAGACAATATTAGACAGTTTGAACAACTGCTGCAACATCTGGCACAGCTGTTCTGCTACTTCTTCTGCTTCTGAATGTGATGTTGTCAACAACATGCTGTCTTATTGGTTGCATGTGTACATGTCGTTAACCGTACAAGAAAAATAACACATCTAATGCGAAGAAGCCTTTAGGTTTTAATAAGTGTGACGTAATTTCAACTCTGTCTCTCCAGCGGAAAAGATTTTATTTCTATATCTTTTCATTTATATTCAAATTATTTATATTCTCTATTTTTAAATGTATGTTCACAGTAAGTGGATGTTTTAGTTCGAACTGTTGAAACTGATAAAAATACCGGGGATAGATTTGAGGAGTTTTTTTGTCTGCATCCTTATTTCACTCACTCACCCGGCCCAGGGCACTGATAGGGGGGGGGCAGTGTGGTAAAAAGGATAAAGGTGTTATATTTTGATAGATGACGCTCTATAATACGTATGTGCTCTAAATTGGCGTTGTTTTATCTGTTATGTACAGAAATGTTATTAGTGTTCAAATACTTGTACCCTTTGAACCCCCCCACCCCCTGTGCTTACCTGAGCAGATGGTACATTCCAGTTGAAAAGAATCTGAGACAGGAGTGGAGTGGCTCACATCTCTGCAGGGGGGAGAGAAGCAGGAGCTCATAGTGAAGGACTGTTCTTTTTCACTGATTTTGCTTCAAGTTTAAGGTGTTTTTCTTGAACTTTGGCTGTTTAATCATTCCTGTTATTAGAGGGTTCAGTTTTCATCAGCCCTGTCAAATATTTCCAGCAGTCAGACCACTCTCCTGGTGGTATTTGAGAGAATTGATGCAAGCACCAGTACATGATTCTGTTGGTGTCTTGTTGATGGTGCCATGAGCTCCCTCTTATTGTGATATACATATATCTGACCTTTTTTCTAAGCTGATCCTGATTAGAGGTTTTCAGACCCCCCCCCCACCCCCCCCACACTCACACACTGACGCCTCTCAACAGGCTCCATGCTGATATTTCCTTGAGAAACAGTGCGCTGTCAGCAGCAATATGTCTCATCTCATATTGTAACACTCAGTCGATGTAAGGGTTAGAGGAGATGAGAGGGAAAGAAAAGAGACGGCGGCTTGTTCTCAGGGCTTCACTGCGTCTGTGACATTCTGTCTCTTGAACTTGTTTATCCTGCCTCGTTTTTTTTCATGAGTGGGGGGGCAGATTAGAAAAATGAGCAGAGAGACAGCTCTTCAAATCTGTGCTTTGACTCAAGAAAAGGTCACTTTTCAGGAACATAGTAGCAATTAACCAGCATTGAAAAACGAATTGCTCATTCAGCAGAACGGTTTAACATCAGAGGACTGAGTCGACCTGATCCATTTTATGTGTTTTCTCTCATCTTTGTCAGAACAAACCAAATCAAAGCTTGCTTAGAATGTGTGGTAATTAGTAATTCACAAGTTCCTGCAGCACAAATCATTGTTTTTAGTTTGATTAGTGATATCTGGCATTATTATTTCTTACAAATTACATCACTCCCTGCCAGGCAGTGTTTGAGACGCGGCTGACTTTTCACACATGGCCTCAATCTGTGCTCAAGGGAGTAAAGTCTTTTCTTTGATGTAATTTAATTAATCAGTCTAATCAGCCCTCTGCAAACATTTTCAATTTGAAGTTAAGTGAGTAAACAAAGCACTTTACAGTAAATTCATGATTGCACTTGACAGGAAACACTTTGAGTAGAACAACTGTCGTCATGCAGAAGCCAAAAAGTACACTATCTACAAGGTTAAAGCTTGTAAGTCACATTACCACCAATTCTACCACTAAATATTTACTCTCTCTCTCTCTCTCTCTGTATATATATATATATATATATGCACTACATATTGCTGTGATTATCAGTCAATGCAGATGGAATTTGAAATATTAATGGAATCATTTATTTTATTTTTCAGTAAAAAAAACACTTTAAAATGAGGATTTAAAGCTTTTGAAGGTAAAGAAATAAAATCAGTTCAATGACAAATATGAAAAATGCTCATAGCCATGACACATGCATGTCAGACACATGCACATGCTTCACTCTGCCCCATAACCCCATAAGAGTTTAAAAGCTCTTTCAGATGAAAAGCCACACTGCTCCCTAAACCAAGCAACCAACAAATCACTGTCATTCTTCAGAATAAATGTGAGAAAATGTTTCTTGTACAACTTAATATGGTTAAAGCCAAGTAGAGATATTTAACAACCCTTAAATCATCCAACTTGACTGTTTTAGTTCTGAGACTAACACCAATCAGAGTCTCCTGTGGAAGACTTTGAATCCTGCAGCCTGTTCACCTTTTTCTCATGTTCTCCTAATCTGAACTCAGTAACATAACAAGCTTTCAGTTTGTAGCTTGATACATTCAGCTGAAACGCTACCACTGCAGAGAGAATAGGTTGAATATTGTCTAACACAGCACAGAGCTGTCGGACAGTCGGCATCTATCCGGCCCGTGTGAAGGTTATACGCGCTGCAGTCACAGGAGGCTCTCATCATATTCACTCCGACCCATCCTGCCATAAAGTTTGCATGAGCGTCGGGCACTGTCTGAATTTTTATCATTTTTCTTATTTCCTCCAACCACTCGGCTCCTCCAGGCCTTCAAGTGCCAAGACAAACACAGACTTGTCAAGCAGCCCAGACCGGGCTCAAGAGAAGTCCATTAAACAGGTGTTGGCAGAAAAACTCACACTTCCTGTTATGGGCATGTTGTGGCTCAGCATGGTTCACAGTCTGTGGAAGACTGAGTGAGGAAACACCCATCCTTCTTCTCGTCTGTGTGTGTGTGTGCCACATTCACTGAATGATTTTCTATGTCCCAGAAGATGTATTTTATTACTGTGATCAGGTGTGCTTGACCCGGTCAAAGTGAACTAATAACTAATTTAATAACTAATAATTTGCGAAAAGCAAATAATGTCCAGTAAACAAATATGAAGCCACAGAAACTAATTTGTTCATGTATTTCAAAGACACATTTATATAAATTAGGTTAAGTTTGACTTCATTACCCACACAGAACGATGCTCAGTGAGATGTGAACTTCTTCCTTGTGCCTCCATACTCACAAATATTTTTGCCATGGTGATTGCCATAAATCACATGATCAGAGCTGAGATTGCGTACACGCCCTTCTAATCAGATCCATAACTAACACACAGTTAAAGGACTGCTCATCTCATCTAACACAGGGTTGGCCAGTCCTCATCCTAAAAGCATGTTTTCCTGGAACTTAAGGTCAAACATGTTTTTGCAATTTGAAAACTCTCACCTCTGACATCTTTTGTCAAAGTATTTAAGCTAAGCAGCTAATTACGTTGTGACATACGGAAACTGTGAGATCAGACTAAGCAACAACAAGGGAATTCAAATTGCGCTTTCTAGACGAAAGGGAAGAACTAGGAACAAAACATCTGTTGTTGTCATTAATGTGTCGACACATTAACCCTAAGATGGTTAATTAGCTGTAGTGATGCTGACAGAAGTTGAACGTTGAGGCTACTTGTTTTCGTTGTCGCATTTTTTTACCAAGAGAAACCAGATTCATTTTATTCTGTTGTCTCAACAGTCAGCCAACATGTCTATGGTTCTTCTAACTAAGTGGGAGATTGAAAGACTGAGCCTTGATTTGATTTGATTTATTTGCACAATGAAACAAAACAATGGGAATAGAACAAAGATAAAGAAAAAAAAAGAATGTTCAGGCGAGATGAAAGAAACCCCTTGAGGCCTATGGTAGGAATCTCACCTCAGTAAGAATTATACACAAATACAGAAATCATGCAATCGTTGATGTTTTTTTCTGCTCTGCTTCTTGTAATTACAATTTAAATGATATGAAGTCAAAGTTGCACATGGCAGGACCATAGAATGAGATGGGCGACATGACATGACCCAAAAGTGTATTGATCGCCACCATCTGCAGTATAAATCTTAAGTCTTCTCCATGTTAACAAATGGGACATTGACCATACTAAAAAGTCTAAATACTTTTTCAAAGATGCTTTCTGTCAATTCAAGTAGTTCTTATCACACATTTTTGTTCAAATGCCCATTTTTCCAGTTAGTATGGTTTTGATGAAACGTCATGAACGTCATAACAGAAAATGTGTGAATGGGATCTCGCTGCTGCAGCTCCATCCCGATTGCTACTGCACAGACTCTGGCAAGATAGCAGCATTCATGCTCAAGACATGTTATCTTCATCTCTGAATAGTGGGAGGAAGTGGTGACGCATCTTCCATCTTTATATACAAGTGTATGGGAGGAACCAGCTCTACACTGATACAAGAGTAATCCTGATTCCTACCATTTTCAGCCTTTACCATCTCCACATCATTATGTGGCTTTGTTTTTCTTTTTTAACAGTGTGAATGGAAATGAGGGTGCTGCTTGAAGAGAAAAGCAAACAAACAGTAAGACGTGTTCACTCCCAGGGAGAAAAGTTTTTTAAAAGTGAAGTTGGAGAGAAGTTGGTATGCAGACAACATCAGGTGTTTCTCTGTGATGTTGCGCTGCGCGAGCGTGCGACTCGTCTATCTGGGCTCCATCAAGGTGTTCAGTGTTGTCTCACCGTTTACACTGCCATAACAAGATAACAGGGGGCCACCTTGACTCCCGCCTCCCACAGGGTGTTTGTGTTGACTTTTTATTTTCAAAGTTTGGAGGAAAAACATCCTTTTCTTTGCCATGAAGTGTGCAGAGGAGAGGCTGGAGGATGGAAAAGCCTTCGCGTTGCTCAAAGCTAAAACTTGGAAACTATTCTCTTGCACACTTGAGACAGAAATCATAAGAAGAGCTAATGTTTCATTTAGGGAAACAACAACACATTTGAGTCTCTTTCAGATTTGGTTGCCAGATACAGAGAGAATGAATTTCCAGTAAATCCTTATAAAATATACGTCAGAGATGGAATAATCTCTCATACCCTCTGAATATCTTGAAGGCTATCGCTATTAACTAGCAGTCACCCAGAAATAAAGTATCGCTTGGTGGTTAAACGCTCAGTGCACTCATTGGATTTGAGGACTCATTATAGCAACCAACCATATGGGCCTTTCTATGACACAGGGATTTTTCTCTCTCTCCCTCACGTATAGACTATTATTCAGCAAATGACTTTTACCCCTTTTCTCTTCTATTGGGCTCTAATTCCTCAGTGTGGTAACGTGGGCTTTTGTTGCATTTCACAGTTCATCACTCATGGAAAATTATAGTTTGTCCATGTGGCTCTGAGAATAGATGGCGACGCAGCAGTGGGCCGCTGGAGAAATCTGTTGACTTTTAATTGATCTCTGAACCTCTGGCGCAGATTCCCAGAGCCAACTTGCTCCAACGCTCATCTTCACAATATCCCCCTCCCTCTCTGGGACGTGGCTAATAAATGGTAAGCACACCAAACAGGCAGGCTGACACAGACAAGCTTACAGAGCCCAAAAGCATTGCACTCATATTTACAGGCACTCGTGATTTCATTTGTGTGTGTTGGGGCCTTTTTAATGTTAATTGCAGCAGATAAGTGGGAGTATTCTGAATATAGCAATCCCACTAATCCCATCCCTCATTTTTATCCATGGTGGGGGGTCAGATGCTCTCACAACCGTGGCACATGCTCCTCTCCTTAGCATTTCAAAGCAGCAGCAGTACCTCATGTCCTTTATCAGCAAGATAAATACCTTTTTTTTTTTTTTTTTTCCTCTAACGCGCGTGTTTGTGCATGCTTGCCTCAGTGTCCATTTCTATTTGTGTCTATATCTACATGCACACCACAGACTTTCATGGATTCTGAGCTCACATCTTACTGTTTCAGATGACTGTTCACATCTATTTTAGGATGCAAGCAACTGTGCAGGGCCAAACCCATGTGAACTGCTGTGCTGGTGTTAAAAAAAAAAAGTAAAGGATGTGCAAAGTAACAGTTTCTTAATACCATTTAATTCAAAACTGCAATTATACTGATTGCTCTGATCGTTGTCTCAGGTGAGCAACGTTGACTCACTGTCATGGCAACACTGACAAATCCACACTTGCAGCGTTGAGATACAAATCACACGTATGCCACACACCCTGGGATCAGGATTGTGTGACAAGTTCATGTCGTCCTGACTGGAAGTGAAAAATGCAGTTAGAGGTGGTTGCCATTTTAAACGCATAACAAACCTTTGGGTGCATCATGTTCAACGTCGTGGAAGTAGATAGCAGTGTGGAGGCTGGTGACTATATTGCAGAGATTACTTTTCATTTCTTATCTCTTTAAACTCATTGTTGGATCACTGCTTGAACAGAGATGAGTGGAATTCGTCTCTGAGTAGAAGCCAATAAATAAATACTGTAATGCCACGATGCAAAAATGTACCTTGTCAGACTGAGGCCAGATGTAAGTCGGTTACTAAACCTTTCCTTAAACACACCTGATTTTTTTTTTATCAAGATCCATGAATCATAGCTTGGAAAAATGGTGAAAGTGTCAAAAATACACAATAAGGTTTTCCCTGATGTACCACATCCTTTCACACAGTGTTCGTGTGTGATCTTACAAACAAACCAACAATCCTACCTCCTTAGTGGAGGTAATCAAATGATAGCAGTAGTTGATTCAATGCATCAGTGAGTGATTCTTTTATGAGTGAGAGAGAAATGACTCTTTGACAGATGTTTAACGTTGCCTTTGTGGTCTCGCTGCCTTTTCCTCTGGAGCATTCCTCCTCTCTCAGAAAGCTTTTAGGCCCATTCTGTCATCCCTCTTGTTTGAGAGGAAGTGTGAGGCCGTCAACCTGACAGCCTTCGAGAAAGACTCCTGGATTACCTTGACTGACAGCTCCCAAACCCTGAGATCTGTTGTGTCTGGCCTGCACAGAGCAGTGGGCAAACTCCCAAATCAATACTATCACTGATGGAAATTGAACGCCGCATCTGAACATGAGTACCCCCTCATGAACTTCAGGAGAGCATTTTTCCGCTGCTCATCTCAGGTAGTTGTACAGACAGCTGCTGAGAGGGTGTAACATTGTGTTGGGACGTGCACCTTTTTTCTTGTAGGATCCAAAATAAAAGTCAAGGAGACGAGAGGCCACAGATGGAAAAGTCTTTAAAGCACAGCGTCGGCAGTGATAACTACAATTTCCTGCAAGATCAGCTTGATCCTCGCACCGAGATGTAATTTGACATTTGCTGCCATGTATAATTTTGGATGACTACTCATCGACAGTGGATTAGTACTTCAAAAAGACGGCACACGTTCAAAACAAGTCAAAGGGAGTGAAATTTGAGCTAGAAACACTCAAACTCACAACTATATAGCTTTATGAGCTGCCAGAGACTTTTTTCCACCTTTAGGGAGAACTCGAAAAATGGCTGTTCCACACACCATCCTACACATGACAGAGTTGCTTCGTAAGCTAACATCTGCCCCGCAGAGGGTCAGACTCACCGCACAGGACGAAGGCCCGGAGAAAGTGCTGGCTTAATTAAAGAAGGGGAATAACCAGTGCAGCTATTTACTTCTAATTCTGACATAAATCTGTAGTTATCGCACTGGTGAGACTGTCCTCTCCCCAATTTAGGAAGCACCCGAGAGCTTTTCCTTAATAAGCAATCCTCCTGATTAAGCAGAGGCAAGAGTTACAGGCTCTTTCTGTGGGAGAGAAAAAGGACAGGAGGAGCTGAATTTAACTAGAGGGGAGGTGGTTAGCAGAGTGCAGTCATGGATATTGAGATGGTTAGCATTTTATTAACACGAGTCAGGACAGAGGAGAGCAAATTGGTAAATTGGGTGTAGACTTGCAGTGTCTGCAGGACTTTGGCCTGAGGGTGCTGGGATACAGACACTTGGCATTTCAACCTCTCCATCTCCCGAGCCATCCACTCGGGCGATACTGTCAGCCTCAGTCCATTTCTCCACTAATTGGCGAGTTGTTTTATTTCCTGTGGCTGCTAAACTAGTTTCAGTCATTATCGTTTGGGCCTCACTCTGGAACGAGAGGACAGGCACTAAAAAACATCCCCCCACAAGGTGCCAGGCACTCGTCGGAGAAGCACAATGGGACAAGGGTGCAAACGGTAATCTGTTCATTATGTTCGCAAGGACAGCAAGCGATTGAGAAGCTTGGCGTGGAAATGCATTTTACATCCCCTCTGTCTGAGCATCAGAGGCTCTAAATGAAATGATTTAGTTAGAGGTGCCAGACATTAGCTGTTACTCTGGGACAGACATTGTTGTCACGTTGAAGGCTCTCTTTCAACGACGTTCAGCGCGGCTTCAGACTATTCCCACACCGTAAACACGGGGGCAAAACGCCAAGCTGCAGACTGTGGCAGGGAGCGTTGGCGTTTGATATGAGTCTGCTACCCCTTCCTCGACTGAATTCCCTTGGATCACATCAAGGGCTTTCTTCTTCTCGTGTTATTATCTGGCTTGCTGTCTTGCCATCACCCTTGCTGCTTTAGTGAATAGCAGATTAAATACTGAGAGGCAGACGATTACAGATCCGTTGTCAATTGCACAAATACTCGATTTTTATATGGATGATACATTTCTTTCCATCCTGCCTTGTGCAGTGTGGTGTTTTCATATCTCGCCTATCAGCACATGCAGGGTTCTTCATCCTCATGTTGTGTTGTTGCCTGCATGAATCCTAACACTGCCTTGGTGCATCGCAGTGGAGTTTTTATGTGAAAAAGATTGAAGAGGCAATTAAAGTCTTTCTTTCAACTAAACCTGAAAGTGTGTCGCAGGTTTTTCTCCCAATTTGACCCCTCGTGCTCTTTCACATTTTCCACATGGTGTAATCCAGGTGATAATCCAAGTGATACCTGCTCTCAGTTGGGTTTAGTAGCTGTGTCTAGTTCTACCTTGTTGGTAAACCCTCTGGTTGGTCATGTTTGGTAATCCTCTCAGAAAGATGCCTCCGATCCTGACCAGATTCCATCTCCTCTCAGTAACACACACGATGCTAAAAATCTCCTTCCTTGACAAGTGTGGCATGTTTTCCCAGAGAACCCCTTCCCCATTAAATCTGATTTTATTTTTTTTAACCAGAGATTTGGGTTATAACAATATCCTGCAGCTGGTGACACAGAGGAGTTTAATCTCCAGTTCTTCGTCAAGAGGCAGAGTTTCAGATGTGTGTGGTAAGAAATAATCCACTTAGGTTTTATAGACACGGCTGCTATCAGCTGATGACTCCTGCCCTTCAAATAGCTGAATAGCAACTGGTTAAACCTGCCTGGTATCAGATTTGTTATATGCTTTTATTTTCCAAGACTTTGGACGTGGATAGTTTTGTTTTTCCCCCCTCGAGGAACTTGACATTTGTGAGTCAAGGACATTGTGATTTATTTTGTTCTTTGGTTAGACATGTAGAAAAATATGCTTATTTTCTTTCTCACTGAGAGTCACCACTCATTTAGCTTAGCATAAGCACTGAAAGCAATTTCTTTAATGTTACACATAGCATCATATTAAGCAGACAGTTGGGATCGACATGCATCTTCTCATCTATCATTCAATCTTTAACCACTTCCTAAACTGGCTGCACAAAAATCATACCAGTGCAGCTTCGCTGGAAATCTGACACTAATTTTCAAATTTGCTCTGCAGCGACTGGGCATTTACTTTCAGTCCCACCAGAATAAAAGAGTTCCTGCTAATTATACTAATTAGCTCCCCTAATGTAGCCCCCCCATCCTCCACCCTCTTTTTCCTCATTCAGAGCGTGGTTAACTTAAACAGAGAAAATTATCTTTCAGTGCAGTTTCAATGGTTAACTGTTGAATATGTCATTACACGTCCTGTAGCCTACCTGTTTCAAAATAAAAGCTCTTCAGCATTTCTGGTGACCGAATCTATTCTGAGTATGATCTTATTCTGGTAGTCAGAAAATGCTCTTTAAATGGCACCGTCTTTTTCAGACTCATCTGGTTAATATCAGAGATTGGTGTCTCAGTGACTATGGGATGGATTGCCATCAATTTGTGTGCTAGTTCTGTATAAGTTGGAAAATTTGTACTCAGACAAGCTGTGAACGCACATAATTTTAATCAGTTTTATCTTTTACTGGATGCCTCGCTAAAGAGCACAATTACAAGACAGTTGTTTTACTTAAACAATTCAAAGACATCCTCATTTTCACATCTTGGAATGCAAACCAGTCTTTATCCTCTTCCTCTTACATTGTGTCTAATGCACTTCATACTGTGTACGAGTTCACAAAGAGGGAACACAACCATATTTAGATCAGATGAAATGACCATGTTTCCTTCTTTTACCCTGTTGTTCATGATCTAATAGAGAAACCTGGCTCCAGCCTCTGATTTACAGCTACTGCCTCTTTTGAACCTACGGAAGTGCTTTTGGGGAACGGATCATAAAAGCCAGTGTGTGTCTATATGTGAGTTGGTGACTGCGTCTCTCTGTGTATCCGGGCGCCATGTGGCAGTGAGCGACTCAGCTTTGCTCTGCCAAGAGATAAGAACACGGGGTAAACCGCTCGCTGCGCCAGCCTACTGGATTTCACCTACCAATGGTCTCCGTTGGAAGTTGTAGAGCTGCTCTATTTCCAATGTGACGGTTCTCACCGAGCTCCTTATTGACTTCATATGCTGTACACGCTCAGTGTGAGAACCTGAAATAGATTATTAATGACAAAGAACTTGTGAGAGAGAGTGAGAGAGAAAGAGACGAAAAAAGCTGTTAAATCCTGTGAGCGCTGGTGAGTGTAAGGTTGTAAGCATTGCATGGATGACAGGTTCACATGATGATTAGGAATATTTTCATGTAATAGGCTCTTCTAATTGTTTCCATTATGGAAGTACTTTAATTTTAAGCACTTTATATTATTATTCCAACACAGAGATGCTGTTTAATCTCGTGTGTTACTGCAGAGTAGTGCACAATGAAATAAAAGGGCGACTGGCTCCTGAAGCCGAGGTGTTAGACTGTTGTGCTGACTGGACGCATGCCTTAACAGAAGACTTCTGCCAGTGAAATGTTGGCAGCAGTCAGCCAACAGGTCTGCAACATGAGGGCAGTGCCTGCTGGGAAGTGTAGGCGGAGTCTGGCATGCGGTTAGCGGCTTGCAGGCCTTTGTCTCACCAGTGCTTGCCCTTGTTACGCTGCCTTTTTAGCTTGTTTCCAAGTGTGCAGAGCTGAGATAATTCAATCTGACAGCCATGACTGTGATTTAGACTCTTTTTGTGTCATTCCAGTGGTTATTCCATTGAAACCAGATTTATCTAAACTGAGGTTTAATGTAATACATTACAGCACATTTTTTTTATGCCCTAAATATTAGTATTGTCTTCAGTTTTGCATTGATTACATGTCATCAACACTCCAACTGTGTTAAATCCTCCGGAGGATCTCCTGCTGTTAAATGACCTTAGACGGATTATTATCCAGAGTTTTAACTCAGGGGCTGCCAGGGCAAACTTGGGAGAATGTCCACACTAACTGACTCAGACATTCCTGTTCTTACATCTCAGGTTCAGCGCATGTGTGAAAGCAGCATTTTAGTTTTTGTTAAAGGGCGGCAGGTGAGAAGTGGAGGTCTGACTGCAGAAGCAGGCTAGTTGGCTAAAAAGGAAATTGGCATCTTCATAAGTTGGTTCCAACCTGTCTGATTTCTGGTGTGTCAGCTTTGGATTCAACTGTTTTTCCCTTTTGTGTTTTGAAGGCACATTTTTCACGGCGTTGGTGGCAACATATCCACTTTTCAAAAGTCCATATCTTGTCCCTCCTCGCTTTTAATGGCGCAGGTTGATTTTCTCACTGGAGTCTTGTTGTCCTCTCACCATCCCGCTACCAGTGCACAAGTGGGAGAAGATGTGAGGAGGTAAAAGTGTTGATACTCTCCTGAGCTGCCCTCAGTTTTTACTGTCTGCTCAGAGCAGTGTGCAGCAGTGAGCGCTCTAAAGACAGGCTGGGCTCCCATGTGAATACCTGCAGACAGTACTCAGGGCTAAATTAAAGGTAATGCCAACTTTACCTGCTGTTTAACATTTATAGTTGTATAATGCTTTCATCCAGTTAAATGCATATAAATATTTGTTTGGTCTATATATGCTGTAAACAATGTGTATTAGTGCTGAGATAACTTATTTTGAAAGTCTGTTCTATTAGAGTTTGTGAAGCCTGCTGTGTAACTGCTAAGGATGATTTTTTGTGGTCGAGGAAGCGAGACCTCCAGCAAATCTGATGATGATCACACTTTGTTTCACTGATGCAGCTCATTATTTGATTGCTTTACCTCCCTCACCCCAGTCGTGTAAAATACAAAAAAAGTATTGCATAGGCATTTTACTTTTTAAAATTCATCACTTCCTCTCCACGATTTACTGCTTGTGATTTGCAAAGTGTTCTGTTGCATTTGTAGGAAGCTCCAGCTTCAGGAGCATGAGAGTGGGTCGTGGTATCGCAACTTCCTGTCAGGAACATAAAGAAGGAGATTGCACATTTATGAAACTGTATCCTGTTTATGAATATACTCATTAACCACCACATTTTTTTGAAGATATTCTTTGGGCATAAACCTTTTTTTTCAAAGGACAGCGTAAGCATGACAGAGGGGGAGATAAAGTGGGGAAGACATGCAGCTAAGGGCCGGGTTGGAAGTGAACCTGTGACTGACAGACTCTGTAGCCTAAAACCAGTTGCATTTTCTGTGGCTCATAGGTTTATTTGAAGATTATGTATAGGACAATAAACTGCAATTTCAAGTGTAACTACACTGACACTTACTGTTATGCCCACCTCCGCCAAGGTCCAACAGCCCCCTTTCAAACCACATTCAAATCCACTTAATCTGTATTTTTACGAAGATCTGCAACAAATTTCCCCTAAATTGTTGTAAATGTTGCCCAATTGTTGGGACTCATTTGCACATGCAAAAAATGTTGTGCAATGAGTAGAAATTATTCATATAAATTCATGGGTACGAGCCCCGGTTGAAACTTAACACGGGCGAGCAGCAGGTGAGAACTAAAGAGTGTTTTCTATGTAAAAATAAAAAATGTTAATGATTGTGCAGTTTTTGTAACATCTAAAACAAAGGCTTTGTTTATTGTGAAAGCCTATGATGCAGCCTTTGACCCCAAATGTTAATGGGTCCAAGCGGGTCCGAAGATGACTTGAAGGTAATTGTTGGTATTGAAATATGTCTGGTGCGATGCTTTGCAGTTGCAGGTTTGCAAAAGTGGAATTATACAATGGGTTCTTTCTTGGCCCACGTCCCGTCCTTCAATAAAGATTCATGGAAATCATTTCATTGAATGTTGTGTAATCTCCCCGACAGACAGACAAATAAACAAACCAAAAGGGGTAAAACTCAAACATCTTCGACAGCGATAATATAATCTGTCGAGTCTGACAGGGACTTTTTTGCCCCCTTTGGCGCAATGGAAACCTGCCACAGTGGATGACGTGTTGACTCCTTCTGACAAATCTTTGTTAACTCTATGTGCCGCGCAGATGGATTATTCCTGCTTTTACATCTACACTTAAATGTGTCGAGCTTAAAGCATCTGTCCAGTCATAACAAACCTAGTTGTTCCTCTCTAACCACCGTGCCCTCTCCCTGAAACAATTATGGTCAATATGAAAATAAGAACTTGCTGTGTTTTCAGCTCCTTCCCAGAACCATTGTTTACCTTTGTTATTTAATTGCTTGCGGCTTAGTTCTTGCTTTTGCCTTTTTTTGGAACAGTTATAAGTTATCGCTTATGAATATTCAGAGCTGGAAATATCTACTACATAAAGGCCTGGCAGAATGACGATATACATTTGAGTGACAGCCACTAAACAGACCCTCTCCTCCCAAACCTTGTCTTTCCAAATCCCTTCTGGACACCGCCTGGCTGCCTCCAGCATAACAATTTAAATCCCACCTGATAATACCTCTTGTCACACTGACAGCTGTCATCAAGTCAGCCGTGTTCACTGTTTAGTTTGCTTTTCAAATTAGCAAGTGGATATTCTCGCCGTGGTCTTTGTTTTTCCTCTTCAGAAAGAGGAGAAATACACCCTGAGGGAATGCAACCAGGCACGCAGCGAGTTTTGTTCATGTTGTTGAGAACTGACAGGCAGCTTGATTTGACATTTACTTTGGTTTGCTGCAGCAATTATTGAAGTTCAGAGTTTTTGCACTTTGGATTTGTCTGGTAGGTGCTGGTGGTGCTACATTCACGTTTGTTGTAAACTGTGCACCTCACAAGCTGCATGCATCTGGATTTTATCAGGTCCATTATAGAGACTATAAAGCTTTCAATCTCATTTTGAAACAATGTGAGGTACATAGTTGTAAAAGTTTTATTTCTAGATTGCTGCGCTTCCCCGTATCCAGGCTTCAATTTAGGCATAACAGGCTGAATAATTTGCAATATCTGATTTGTAGAGATGCTTTGTACTCCTGCATTCTAGTCCAGGTGTCAGCTGACGTACAGGCTATTTCATCAATGCCTCTGCTACATAAATGTAGTTACAGGGAAGTGTCATTCCTCAGCAGCGTGTGGACTAATCATTATGTTGAATTACACCAGCATTATGCCAGTGATTGTGGGCCATAAAGCACAGCATAAGTGGAGCCTGTGGAATCATCAGCTAATGTTCTGAAAGCAACAAACACTAATATTAAATCGGCTGACAGAGCTGCAGGGTTGAGGCAGGGCCATCCAGTAATCACTCACCTCCTGCCCGCGATTACCTGCCGGAAGCCGCGAACCGTGACTTGCGGTGGTTGCCGTATGCAGAGCATGTAGGTGAAGGTTAAGTGGTTGTACAGTGTGTCACCTGGTGTGGTGATGGTTCAGTAACCAGGCAGAACTGAGCTTTTTTGGAAGGGAGCTGGGTGTGAAGCAGACTGCGGTGAAGAGCAGACGAGCCTGAATTATTGAGATGCAGCCTGGCCGCTGATCACACCCTCTCTGCTCCCCGGGTAGAGAGATCCTCCTGCTGTGAGGAGATTCAGGTTGAGGTAAACACACCAGGGTCTCTCAGTAACACGTCCACGTCCACCTCGCTGTTTCTCTGCATGTCTTTGTTGTTGGTCAGAGTTTCCAAGCTAAAAACTATTCAACGGCAATAACGCAAAGCAAATTTTTTGCACAATGGTGGTGTAAAGTCAAGCTTCAGGTAGAGCTACAAATGGCCAGACACAGCTCTGAGAGTAGATGGTGAACAGGTTCAGTGCAGCAAATGAGAAACAGGTGAACATTTGCAGTTTGTGTTTGCACATATGATCCTGCTGCCAAACTTGTGCACAACACCAAAGCTTTGCTTCACGCAGCACATATTATACTCTACAGTTTTAAATGATTTCTTCTTTCAAAGCAACACAATGCAAGATTCGGTCTCGGCTATACTTGGGCTCGCCCCACAGGTGAGATGCGTGATTTACTGTCACACACCTCTCTCTCCCTCTCTCTGAACTGCCCTGTGAGTGGTCTAAGTCTCCGATGACAGACTGGAGACAGAGCATAGAGGAGTGCAGAATTCTTGTTTTCCCTCAGACCACTTGATATACATTATGTTGAAAGGTTGTTATGGGATTATTCTTACTGGATAACAACAGAAATGTTACAGAGCCCAGCTTTAACGTAAACCAAGCTCAGCACACAGAAGTCCCACCTGGTGAAGCTCCCCTCTCAGGGTCTCCTTCGTTTTATCTGTATTCTTTCCCCCACATCTGAATTTCTCCTGAGCACGAGTACACGACCTTTGTTACCCAGCCTAGAACAACACGCCTTCCCTTGCTGCACAGCTAAGCCTTCAGAATCCAATCAGGGCGCGTGTGCGACCTCTTTCAACATTACAAGACAAACTGAGGGAGAAAAGTGAGAAGGAAGCAGCTCCTGACAACATACTAATTATCTCCTGTCATTTTGAAAGACGTTCAATGATAGTCTGTGTTTTTTGTGGTGTATTGTACCATGCACATATAGACGTGATTCTATTCAAACATACTCAGACCATAAAGCCTATTAAATAAAGAAGCAGGATTTGTGCTCATCTTCCTGGGAAATGTGATTGGAGGCAGTTGAACAACACCTCCACCCCCTCTCTAACAGTTACCACTGTAGGTGTTCTGATCACATTTGTTCCAGTGCAGCTACAATAAAGTCTTATAACACTCATCCTTTTCATAATAGACTTGCTGTACTTTGTGTGACTACCCTTTTGTGTTTGTGCAGAACATACATCAGCTGTTTACAATGGACCTCAAGGTCTTTACACTAAACTGAAGATAGGTAATGCACCATCTATGCACCATAGCCTTTATTCGTCACACATGAAAATGCACTCTGTGTTACATGGCTGCTTTTATGTTCTTCTGCAGTACTCACACCCACAGGTCAGAGGGCAACAAACATGCACTCAGAGATTCTCACCTTCTCATAAAGAAAGCTTTGGGAGAAACTCCACTTTCATCAAATTCCAAAACCTCTCCTAAACTTTACCTTTATATCATGATGATGAAACGGTATTACACTGTTGTTAAGCCTACAAAGCTTCAGCCTCCATAATGGCAAATTGCGATGGAGTAAAAGGACCATGTTGAATTTTGAGATTTTGAGAGTACATAAGAACAAAGTCACAATTTTGATAATGTGTCATTTTATGAGGGAATATCAGAGTTTCATCCTGTCGTCTGTGGTTCAATGAGGAATGTAGAGCATATTTAGTATAAGTTTCACAGATGGAAATGTTTGGTAGTGTTGGACATCTGCGTGAAATTCAAAGAGGAAATTCAACCAGAGACTGGTTCAAGACTTAAGACCTAAGTTGTAAACTATGGTTCTTCTTGCTGGCCATGGTCCCTGCAGTTCTCCTTGCTGCATAGCTCCTCAAAAAATATTTTTTCCCTATTATTCTCTTCGAATTACGCATTTCTTATCAATTACAACTTCATGTAGAATTTCATGCGAGTTTCTTCATGTAGAAAATAGATAATACATAAAACACTATGTGACCAATTTGCAAAAATGGTGTCACATATGTTTGACAGTTTTCACATTCACCGATAACATGAAAATCTCGAAACAAACTCAACCACTCAGTTCACTCAAGTGAACCAGATTCCTATTGAAAGACAGTGCTGTTACCGTTAACAGCTGCCACTGTGAACTTCCGACTGTAACAAGCTGTTTGAAGTGAAATTGACACTCACACTCTCAATTATGTTCAATTTCAACACAGCACCACACTCTGCTTTCAGGGTTTATTGATATTTAGGAGGTTTATTAATTCAGGTGAATTTGATTCCATATTCCCATTAAGAAGTTAAAACTGGAGGGGGGTTTGGCAAAGCTGTTCTGTCTCTCTGCCAACAGACTCTCTCCGAGGGTTTGAGTCTGGAACTCCAGGCAGACACACACACACACACACACACACACACAGTGTAGAGCCAGTGAAATGAAAGCTCATCACTGTGTGTGTCTGTGCAAGCATGCAGCCATCGGGCTTCATTTTGTAGATTAGAGTAACATAACAACCCAATTTATTAAATGAATTATCAATGAATGTTCCATTTACCTATTTTGTCTCACTAATTGCTAAAAGACAAGAAAGACTCAATCAAAATTCCTGGAAACCTGAGAAACTTTCAGACGAAGTAGAAGAAGAGAGAAAAAAAAGAAATGTACCTATGAGTCAGTGTCTGGGCTTTGTAATAGTTGACAGCCTCCACAATGCCAATCTGCCCTCAATTGCCAAAACTATACAGACACCAAAACATTTCAGCTGTATTTGATAGTTCAAGATAGAAAGTGCAATATGTTCATCAAAATGCCTAAAAACTACCAGGTCTATGTTATGTTTTGTTGACTTGTGTACTTAAAGTATCACAAATGTTTCCAATATATCTCCAGTTTTCTTCAAGGTAATGGAATGTTTCGTTTTGAATTGCATATAACCTGTGGCTTTGCTCGTCTCTGCTCTTCCAGAGCAAGCAACATATAATACAATACTTCTGTATAAGCACCAATTTGGAATGACATCAACTGCATTTTAAGAAAAACTTGTTATTTCTGATGTCAAGGAGAACACTACCCACAATCCCCGGATGTAATAGGGATGTCCCACAAACGTAAAAATCCTGTTTACTACCAATCGGCTTGTTCCATGTTACTTTATATTTAATGGAACAGCAGTGATTTCCCTTTCTAATGTGCTGTGTTTAATTTAGAGATGAGGAAAAGAAAGTACAAAGGGGTGAAAATTCCTACAATATTAAAGAGGCACACTGAAAGTTTTTTTTTTTTTTTTTTCTTTGCTGTGAATCAAATGTTTTGTCTTCATTATTTATCTTGCTGCCGGTCGGCCTGATCCCCATCTTAAAACTCTTTTTTTGTCAAAATGACAATGTAGAAAATTAATGATACATTTTCTTTCTGAACTAGAGCCATTATAAAAGTGGGAAGTCACTGTTTATCTCTATCCGACAGTTGGTCACAGGTCAAAACTAACAAATCGGTGCATTCTTTTACCCTAAAGCATCACCACACACACACACACACACACACACACACACACACACACACACACACACACTCAGGCGTTAGATATGTTTTCAAATCCAGGCAGTGGGCTGATAATGCTACAGAGATTAGATCTATAAGGAAGACTGAATTACAGCCGCCTAATGCTGTTGAGTCAGAGGAAAGGGGGAAGTTTGATACTCCGCAGTGGTATGCATTAACTTTATTTTTTCCACCTCCGCTCCACTGATGCCTTATTTACGCTGAAATCAAACGCCTGTTTGAGTGCTATTGACATTGTTGATCCCTGTTGCGTCATAAAAAGCTGCTGTTATTTGCTCTGCACTGCTCAGCACTTCTGATAATGTGTCTCGTTTGTAGATGCACCGAAACATGCAATAGGTGTGTTTAACCAAACAGTGAACTGTGTTTACTCTTCTATGCATCATTGAAGCCATACATATTTCCCTTCAGCACCCGGCGCTCGCCTCACCTCTCCCTTTTTTCCCCCTCGCCACCGCTTCCCCGCCAGCACATTCATTCTCAAAACTAGGCCAGCAGAACAGGGTAGGCACGGAGCAGTTTGCCGGTGTAGTTGAAATGAGAGATAAAGGCTGAAGTCAAACAGGCGGTGGCGAAGCAGAGCATTGACGCCAATTTCCCATGCCGCATCCAAGAGCTGTCGAGGCGTTCGCTTCCTGCCATGTTTAGCGCAGTGACAAAGCATTGTAACACCTCCGCCCGTGGCTTCCACAACTGTCACGTCAGATGAAATCAACTTTAGGGAGAGGAAAAAAGGAGGAGGGGGTGGAGAGAGAGAGACACAGGAGTAAGAGAGAGATCTTTTTCTGCTTGGCGAGTTTAAGATGTTGTTGGTGGGGCTCCAAACACAGACGCTGCAGCCCCGGTTTCACTACTTATTGTTGTCAGTCACAGGTAGAGACATCCAGCTCCGGCTTGGGGTGATTGGACGTGTGGGTGGTACAGAGTAGCTGCGGATCACCAGTGTTAAAGATAAATTCAGCACAACCAAATTTTACTTTGTATATACCTGTATATATATTTTTTTTTTTATATGATTTGGGGCACAGTGCCATTCCAGTGTAATTCATAAATTACAAATTAGGTTTTTAATTAAAAGATAATGCTAACAAACAGCAGCTCTTCATTAATGACTTCTGAATCTCCCACAATGTGAGCACAGTGATTTGCTACTAGAAAGACTAAAGAAACATTTTATGGCATTAATTGACTCAGTTAATCATTACCTTGTTTTCCAAATAAAAATCTTTATGGTTCATTATATATGTGTACATGGCTGAAGTAGCATTAGGGTTTAACCTGTGATTGCAGCTTTAAAACCAGGGGACTGTTGGTGTCGTGGCTCTAGAAGAGGAAAGTGATGAATCAGATTCTCTGTGTATAATTCCACACATGAACGATAAGAGGCTCCAGGTGCTTCTGCCTTTTATGATGTGAAATCTTACTTTAATAAACTTTTCAAAACTTATTTTGTGGGTACAAACAAACCGGGTTCTCCTCTGTCTATCTGGCACATCGCCTGTTATTTCAGCTATTTTAAGCTTTAATCTTTTGGCTACTTATGAGCACAGCCTGTGTGCAGCGATCACAAGATCAACTACTGCCTCTAATCCTGCTTTAAAGTGGGTTGCAGCCCCAAACCGGTGTGTTTCCGCAGCATACACACACACACAGCGCTGTGTGGTCTCATTAGTTTGAATCTCTTGGTTTAATTAATCACTAACAGAGTGCTTAATTCATCTATAATTTCAGCAGAGCAGAGTTGATTATTGCAGTATCTCCCTCAAGCCCTGTTAAAGTTTTTTGATTTCCATTTCTTTTTCTTTTTTTTTCTTTTTTTCACCCCAGCCCTCACTTTCCTCTCATCTCATATAATGGCGTCTCATCAAGAGCTCACAATCAGCTGGTGGAGAACCCTTGACTCCCTTTTTTGAAGGGTTGTGATTACGATGGCAACGGAAACTTGAAGTTATTGTGGTTGGAATCAAGTGGATCTACTTGTGATTCACTGTTGCTGGCTGCAGACTGTCACAGCCAGATCCTTTTATCGGTTTTGATTTTACGAACCGAGGCCAAGCTTGACAGGTTATGAAGAGGAAGAGAGTTGTTTTAAGACACGACAATGTGCATCACAATGTGGTTCATTGATGCCGGTGGTGCAGAAATGTTCTCTTCACCTGTGTTGATGCTCCGGAGCTATAGAATTATTTATTGTCATTAGTGAGTCTTACTCAAACAGTTCTACAATATACTGTCAGTTTTCATTATTTGTGTGCTGGACGTTATTTTTATGAACAGTGTATGGTGCATAGTGAAGTTAGAAAACTTAATGCACATCCTACCTGGTTTATCTGCAGTAAAGATTTTTCAAGTCAATTTTTTCCATGAGATAAAGCTGATGTTGCTTCATGACCATTCATGTGTGTGGCTTTCATATTAGTTTGAACTATTGGCTCCTCTGGTTACTTTCTCATACATTACATGTCAACTAATTTAGAGGTCTGTTAACCGTCGGCACAATCTTCATAAATAGCAGACGGAGGTCAGCACCCCTAAATAAATGTCTGTGTCGGTCCGATATGGTAAAATTGAATAATCAAATCATCAATATTATCTGGCATCGTTAACCCAGTTGCCAACTACTTCCTTGCTCCCATTGACTGCTACAGAGCGCTGGTTACATGTTTATTCAAATTGTATTGATATTGACAATATATTGTGTCCAAATCGCACCAAAATCGACACTGCACGTTCTTGGGCAATTTACAATAGACATGCAAGTGTGAAACTGATACGATGATGATAGGCGTTCCACATACAAACAGACTGACAGTCAGATGGTTGTGGACCTGGTGGGTACATGAAGTTGGAGAGTTTTATATTTCATATTTTGATTTGTCATTCATGGTTTTTTTTGATGACTGTCTTTGTATTGGTGAGTATTTTTTTCTGTATCTTAAACTAAAATAATTTTTCACACTGATACCACTTAAGAAAAGTTTGAAGTTGTGACTGCGAGGGACAAAATAGTACTCTGTGGTTACAGCTGCTGCTGATACGTGGTATGAAGCCTTTTTAAAAATAAAAGAAAGGTTTAAGAGTTTCATTAATTTTTGTAAATATACTAAGCTGTCATAGGAATAGTGCTAAGTCAATTCCTGTGTGTGTGTCCTTATTTATATTCAGCTTTTTGTGCAACTTGCCTTTAAAATGTGTGTTTGAGTGTCGTGAGCTCAAAGAGAGGAAAAGGCCTGCGCTCTTTTTTCCCAGGAGTCGTCTGCCAATCATTTTCTCAGATTCAGTGGAAACAGAAAGGAAAAATGTAGGGAGCGAAGGAGACAGAGGAAGAAGAATAAAGGGGGAAAAAGGAAAAGAAGAAAGTCTCCCTGTAGAATGACTAAATAGACCTTCAGTGATCTGACAGAGAGGCCTGGAGCTGAATCCCAACTATGCTGCGCTCAGTTAAATA
This sequence comes from Paralichthys olivaceus, assembly GCF_024713975.1. Lineage (NCBI taxonomy): Eukaryota > Metazoa > Chordata > Actinopteri > Pleuronectiformes > Paralichthyidae > Paralichthys > Paralichthys olivaceus. The sequence continues at coordinate 9,415,133 of NC_091109.1, read as the reverse complement.
TCTACACAGGGAACACCAAGCTTTAGCACACTATTGATTTTAATCATCTCTTAAAAGCTCAGATGTTTAAAAAATAAAATAAAATAAGAGGCCCTAAAGACTGGAGTAAAAGAAATAGAAATCCTTTAAATCCAGAATTTTCTTTATTTTTATATTTTTTTTACATTTCCACTCCTCTTAGCTCCTGTGTAGACCCCTTTGAGATAATAATAGGTTGCTAAATTCCCCCCATGCCCTGGTCGCTGCAGACCAAGTCACAGAAGGGCTCATTTACAGGAGTAGATTCTGTACTCGTGTACTTGCAGCGCTCTGTTGGGCCACTAATGAGGGGTGAAGCTTGATGACGGGAGCTTGATTGAAAAGGCTTCACCACGAGTAAAATGTGATGGCACTTAAATGACTGTAAGAGCTCTCAGAGGAAAAAGCACGTGATGGAAACGATGCTGCTCCGCTTGTATGTCAGTGGCAGCGCACCAGATAAAACCTGATTACTCCTCATCATATTTATTTTCATTACTGCTCATTTTTACAATAAAAACTGTGGCAAATTTCCAAAAACTTGTATCTGTCGATTGACTTGAGACGTGGAGCAGCCATTTTCAGAGCGAGGGATCTAAATACTGGTTAAAATAAGAAGGATTAAATTAAAATTTCAGCCTGATGAGGCTAGATGGAAAAGAGAGGGAACATCAAGGCCGTCCGGAGACATGAATGTATGTACATAATGTATGTATTTTGAAAACCTGGCTTGTACAGCACATTGTGTTCTTCAATAAAGCTTAGTAAATAAAATGTATTCATACAAATCCGAATGTATTGTTTGGAATTTTAGTGTGGAACAGGAGAACTTCAGGGGCCAATCAGATTTCAGCTGGAGCCAGTGGCCCCCTGGCCCTTCTCCTGGATTTGCCCCTGAGAGGAGAAATGGTGTCTCTGTTTAAATATCTGTGGAAATTTTGCACTGGATAAATTAAACATTACACCTGTTGGTGGCGCTAGATTGAAATAAGGGGACTATTTAAACGATTATGATTTATCCTCTGGAGCATTTCTGCACAGAATATTATTGCTATTCATTTGAGTAGGGGTTGATGTTCAGTATTTAAGTCTGGACCAAAGTAGTTGACCAGGCAGCAACCCTTCCATCAATACAGTCAATAAAGGTTAAAAATATTTGTTGGAATAAAAATAGCTCTATATAGACTGTTATAAAATCACAACTGCTGTTTATATCCACCTTTTATGCCTGTTGGAGGTGTTAGGAGTGGAGGTAGTGTCATCCCTGCAGGAGGTTTAGGTTTGTATCCATGTAGGAGACGCTTCTTGCTGTTGATGTTTGCCTCTTAGCTTGGTCAAGGTGACACTGATGAATGTGTCTCTGGAGAGCTGCTACACAGGATCTGTGGCATTAAATACCATTAAAAATACTAGCCGATGGAGAGATGATATGTGTGTGTGGGGGAGGAAGGAGCGGCAATGAGAGCATCATGATGTCAGCTCCTGAGGGATTTCTCAGCTGAAAGATCAGGGGTGATCGTGACCACAGGCCGGTCTTAATGTGCAGTGAAAAATGCCAAAGTCTTCCAGTTATCCGATGGGACACTTTGATTGAGAGATGTAGCTCTGCAACAGCCAGCGGATCGATTATACCCTGGTGTATCGGCTCATTGTAGAATGACGACTTCATAAAAGATAAATGGCACTTGTCGGGACGATGGTAGAAAATAACAGTGATCCGTTCCTGATTTGGTAAAGCAGCAGTGTAGCCAACATAGAAAACATAAAAAAATATAATAAGATAATGTACCAGACAAGTCGAAACATTTGGCAGAATGGACGAATGGTTGATGCCGTTTTCTGGCATTAGACAAAAGAAATAAATATTAGTGCAACTACGACTGCAACACTGTTACAGATGGTTCAGAATTGCATTGTTGGATGCATTTGTTTTTCTTCATTTATAGTTTTTTATAGAAAGATTCATAGTTAAAATGGGAAAAGACTCAATTTCATTTCTCTATCCGAGGTTTGAAAACGTTGATAACAAGAATCCCTGCCAATCCCCTGTTTTTTATTATATGTATGTACAGTATATATCGATATGTTTATGTGTGTATATATATATATATCAGTATTGGAAATTTTTACTCCCTAATATTGATATCGGCATCAGCCTCAAGAAATCCATATCGGTGAGGGAGGGTCTAATGTCTTTTCATGAAACACAACTTACTTTTCCCTTCAAAAACAATGATTGTCTAGATAATGATGCAGTGGATGTATGTTTTGTGCTGCGTGAACAAGTGTCCTTAACTCAAATTTAACTGCGATTGTACTGTACCATTATTCTGTCAAGTTAACTGCCTGTGTTAAAAGAATACTTACAGCCATCAAACAACTTTGGCTGTAACTCTTGATGTGTGTACTCGCCCTGCTCTCGCAAATATACCATCTCCTAAGCAGGGGATATCGTCCTGTCCTCCAGACCGTATCACAGTGGCACCCGTTGGGGCTTGCCACATAAAAGATAATGGAATATAAAATTGTTTTTATATTCCACCAATGCGCAGACGCTGGGTACTGAAGGCTTTCCTCGCTATTGTTTTAGGGCTCATGAATCTTCTAAATCTTCGCCAGTGATCACGACGATCGCAACACAAGAACATTTACACATTGTCGCGCCTCATAACCTCCCCTCGGTCGACTGGACGGCCCACACTGCGGTGCTTAAGGTGGCTGAACGGTGCAGCTCGCTGCCTTTAGACCATAGTTGGATTTCCCCCGTGGTGCCACTAAATGGCATAAATTATGTGTTGGACTGTGAGTTGTTGGACTGCGAGTTGTCAGACCACGGTCCACTTCAAGCTGAGAGCGGGTGGAGCATCAATGCACATTTAAAGGGGTGTATTTGTGGGTGTGTGGCAGTTTCGGAAGTCCATATTATTCATTAGTTTTTAATATAATCTGTGACAGACAGTACATGTCCAGGTGCTGGTTGCTATAGTTTGACAGAGGCAGGCTAGCAGTGCCCCTGTGTCCAGTTTTAATGCTTCACTAAGCTATAGCTGCTGGCTCCCGTTATGAATATATTGTACAGATCTGAGAACTAATGATGCACTGATCATATCGATACCGATCATTTTTTTTGGCTTGCATTGTTAGCAGCTAGTATAGCAGTGAAAATGCCTCCTGATTATCAGCTGATAATTATCGATTGATCAGAAATTATTATTTATTGTAAAACTCATAATCTCTGTTCAACACTAAACCTTTTTTTTTATCCAATAATTATCACACCGTGTCCTCTCCTTTAATCTGTTTGAACTAAAGGTAATTAGTTGTTTAAATATTTTTTCAAAATCTTTGAAAATATATGCTAACCCTACCTGACTCAGACACAACTGGCAATAGAACCTGGTGTGTGTGGTCCCCTGTTACCTTGTTGACCATGGTCCAGGCTGCTCGACCTCCGGCCGACCCTGAGCCATATGAAAATATGATTGTAATCCTTGTGAGGATTTGGCCTGTGTGTCTATTACCACTGTAATCTGTCACACTGGCATCCAATATTCCTTCCACGTCCAGGTTAAGCCCCTCTCTCTGTCTGCTCCACCCATCACCATGGGAGCGGGAGAGAGAAAGAGAGAGCGGTAGAGGGGGTCCAGTGAAGGTGTTGGCAAGACTGGAAAGAGAGAAAGAGGGGGAGGGAGAGAGAGAGGTTTTGAAATTGAGAGAGCACTGCTTCAATCAAGGCACTGGCTCGAGGTGAAGAAATCTATCGTGGAACACAAGGTCTCATTAATGCAGCAGGGATAGCTTTAACCCCCACCTCCATCCTACACACAAACACACACACCTTGCTGAATAAAGAGGTGGAAACATGGCAGAGAAATGGATGTAAGAAAACAGATGGTGTATTTCTGGGCAGGAATCCACACTGTTGATGCAATGAAATGTTCACACACAGTTGGAACCAGAGTTTTCTTTGGAATAATTCTAACAATAAATGTTTATTTCCATTTATTTCTGGATGTTTATTCTGGGCCCTGGTTTTATATGTTTCATATCATGTCACCCATGGGCCTCTTCTCTCAGGATCTCATCACTCTCACAACTTGCACCCTCCTTGGCTCTACTGCAATACTTAATGTGATACTCAGTAACACAGTAGGCACAGCACAGTTTTAAAACCAGAGGAATCATCTGGCATGTAGATGTTGTCATGAAACTGTTAATTTAAATTAAGATTCAATCTCACCTTTTTTGTACTATAGATAATGGCAGATCTGCACAGCAGAAGTGTATGAGAGGCCCTGAGGCTCAAAGTGTGATAGGAACAGATGAATATATCAGATGGGTTGAGTCTTGGCATTTGAAACAGTCTTAATGTGGACAAACACTTTTATTTAAGATTTTCTCTGCAGTTATAAAAACACTGCATACAAATATACATACAAAATAATAAAAAGTATTAGTTTCCAATATCAAATCACATGTATACATGAATTTCTTCTAATGTATCTTGTCTGATCCCTTTTGAAATGAAATGTTTTAGGATAAGAACTAAAGAAAGAGAAGAGGGAAAGGTAGAAGGAGGACAAAGATGCAGGGCGGTTCTGTTCACTATCTGGGTTACAAGTCCAAGACATCTGTCACACAAGCTGATGGGTTTGATTTGTGGGGGCCCATCTATCTCGATGGCTTGTCGGCAGTCAGGAAATTTATATTCCCCCAAGTCTCATCCTCCATCAGCGGTTACGGTGTGATAGGGCCAAGGCTGTCAGCCGCCTCGGTCATATCTTATTTTAAAACTAGGCACAGTCATAACATCAGTAACTTATCTGCTCCACACTTCTGCTGTATAAGTACAGTATATGGAGCTCAACTGTGACCGCTGCTTTGGTATCAAAGAGAGAAACCCCTCCCCAAAACACAGATTTTTATTCAGAGTTTTTTGTAAGGGTGAAACTCCTTGTCATGTTGAACAAAGAGCCACAATAAGAAAACATTCAGTGCGTTTTTTTGCCTGGGATGAACAGTTTTATTCACATATTCAAGTGGAGTAATAAATCATAAAAACATGAGAATTTCATGGTTGATGAAGTTCAGTTTCTTTGTTAAAAAATAGTGCAGCAGAGGAGCTTGACTGATAAATGATCAGTAACATGGGGCCGTCACAGAGGCACAATCAAAGATCACACAACTGCAGCTGTAGTGATTCCTTGATTTACATGTTTGAGAGCAAAATTGCCTCGGAGCTCTGACACATTGTTTCAACACTTCCCTGTGACCTAAACGCTACAGATATCGGTGGATTACGGCTATTTGTTGCTGCATTGTTGATTTTTTTATTCCTCTCTCTCACCAGCAGGTAAAATTAGCCTGAACACTTTGACAATAAAGGGGACAACGCCACAGGAATTTAGAGCAGCTTCCTGATGATTTGTGAAATCCACCCACACACAAACACATAACATGCTGGTGCACATGGACACATCTCTCTCTCACAATGCTAATAATGGGATTAAGCCATGGTGTGTTTTGGGTGTGTTGTCAGCATCTCTATTAACGCCGATTTAGCGTGACCCATCAGCTCTTGCAACCTCAGCCCTGTAACCCCCTCCTCATCCTGGTCACTTCTCATCACACTAGGATTAATAGAAACAACATTTGTCATGCTGTAATTGCCGTGCCGGGTGCTGTCAGTGATTTTAATGTGTGTCAAACCGTCAGCCCTCAGCACTGCCCCCACAGTAAAACAGGAAAATCTCAGTTTCATGAGGCCGTATACTCAGCATTTCATCTCCTTTTCTCCTCTGGGCTGACCGGTGAGGTTATTGATCTTCATAAAGGCAGTATTTTGTCATTAGGCGAGAAGCGGAGGAGACAGTAATGAAAGCTTTTTAACCTGTGTGTTCGGGGGCAGCTCCGGACAACTGGCTAAGGTTGCCAGGTGCTACACACAGCAGATTTTCAGCGCCCCAGCCGCAGGGATCGATAGGGATACATCTTTGTCTGATTACAGAGATGTGCTGGTGAGGGCAGCACTTTGTGTGTGTGTGTGTGTGTGTGTGTGTGTGTGTGTGTGTGTGTGTGTGTGTGTGTGTGTGTGTGTTGCAGTGATAGCTGCATCATTGGATCTCCCTGATTTAGACACAAAGGTACAAAAGGTTTCACCACAGACATGATACAGTTTCTCACATAGAGACGTACTAAGATTTATTATCTTGTTTACAGAAGCACTTTTTGGGACGGTCACACTGGTGCACTGTGGGTAAATGCTTCCCCACTTTGCTGGAACATTACCTGCTATACTTTGTTGAAATTGTACAATACCGAATTGCAAGGTTCTTTGAACACTTCCATTTGCTGCTATTTTATTCTTCAACTCCATCACATTTTCACATTTGCGTAATAGTTTTTTGCAGAAATATGTGAATTACACAAATATGAAATAAAAAAGATTAATGTACCCCACAGTGAATAAAGATATTTAAAAAGTATTACAATGCAACATATGTATATATGTATATATATATAAATATCAGTAATACAAATCCAATAATATCTCTCATAATGTAACCCAAACAGGTGGCATTCTGTTGGATTACTTTAAGTGTTAATAGTGTTTGGGTGGAGGACTTTAAAGGACTAATCCACCTCTGTTTATATAGTGAGTGATACAGAGAGTGAAGCAAATATTACACAAGAAGAGACAGAATGTTTGGAAATGAATCATCTCCTCCTTCTCAAAAAATAGAACATTGGGTCATTTGAGGCAGTTTTAATTAAATTATAAATCTCTCCAACAATACTTAATAACATTTTAAGCACACTTACTCAGTTCAAAATTGAATGTCTGTTTTTTCTGCTGCTCCTCAGTTAGTGTTATGCACTAAACATACAGAATAATTACCAATAATTAAAGGGACAGAAATAAATCTAGTTCCATTCAGGCAGAGCCCTCTACTGTCTGTGAAATACAGTTTTAGGTCTCCCTCGAGGAATGCGTGCTGAAACTGCAGCAACACAGTCAGCCATCCTGCATGCCAAGTGTGTTTTTAGAGACTCTCCACACCCCCGAAGCAGGCATAACTGTCGCATATGAGATATTACACATCTGTCTGTGGATACACCGTGCACCAGATGCTGCAGTAAGTAGCACACCTAACCTCCCGCCACGAGATGGTACACGAAAACCCAGGTGGAATTTTCAGCTGCCTTCTTCCTCCTTCCCGTTTTCTCCTCCCAGCCGCTGCTGTCCAGTACTGGGAGACGCCTGTGGGGGATGGTCCAGACAGGATATTAATGGGGCCCTCCAGCAGTCAGAAAGCCTGACAGAGCCTTGTTTCATTGTCACCTTGCCTTGGAGGACGTGGAAAAACTTGAAAAGCTTATGAGCCCGAATGAAGCTGTCTCTCCCTCGAATTTACTCGATCTCTGCCTCACCGCTTCATTAGACTGTCTTACATCAGAGGCCCGGCTCCTCTCCCTGTTTCCCTAGCACCACTTCAACACACACACTGACACACACACACACACAAACACACACACACACACACCGGCACAGGGTGACATCTCCCACCTAATCAAGTAGTGGATTATCTTGTCCTGATAAATTGGAGCTTGTAGCACTTGAAAGGTCCTTGTGGAGGAGTGCCTCCTCCCCCTGGCAGCTAGATCGAGTCCCCAGGGAGGAAGGAGCGAACATCGCCTCGTAATGATTTGTGGTAAATCGGACAGATGTTTTTGGGCAGACCTCTTTCAAGCAAGAAAAAAAAAAAACACAAGTCAAATTTTGTTTTGACAAAGAGAAAATGCATGAAAGTAAATGAGAGATATGGTGCCATGCTAATCTGCTTTTAAAATGACTTAATTTATTGTTACTGCTCACCAAAACTAACTTTTCCTTACTTCCTTTCTTGTTTTTTTTTCAGGAGAATCCTTACATGTGTAATAATGAATGTGATGCCAGCACTGACGAGCTCGCCCACCCTCCAGAGCTCATGTTTGACATCGAGGGCCGCAACCCCACCACCTTCTGGCAGTCCACATCCTGGAAGAAGTACCCAAAGGCCCTCCTGGTCAACCTCACGCTCTCTTGGAACAAGACCATCGAGCTGACTGATGACATCGTCCTCACCTTTGAGTCAGGCCGGCCCGAACAGATGGTCCTTGAAAAGTCGCTGGATTATGGCCGAACCTGGCAGCCCTACCAGTTCTATGCCACTGACTGCCTTGATGCCTTCACCATGGAGCCCAAGACGGTGCAGGACTTGACCCAGCACACCCTGCTGGACATCATCTGCACTGAGGACTACTCGCGAGGTTATGTGTGGAAGAATGACAAAACTGTACGCTTTGAGATCAAGGACCGTTTTGCGCTGTTCGCTGGGCCCCGGCTCCACAACATGGCATCGCTTTACGGCCAACTGGACACGACCAAGAACCTGAGGGACTTCTTTACCATCACGGACCTGAGAATCCGCCTGCTCCGGCCTGCCACAGGAGCTACGATGGTGGATGAGAACAACCTGTCCAGATACTTCTATGCCATCTCTGACATCAAAGTGCAGGGAAGGTAAGACCTTCATTTATCTGTTCACGTCTTTCCAAATGGTTAAAATGGACTGTTCACTGCCTCGAGCTCTCAGAGGTCCTGAGGGTGCTTGCCAATTGGTTCTTGTCACTGGATTAATGGAAAATTTGCAAGGGGAATTTTCACCAATCAACTTAAGTGGGATCATTAACGCCCAAACAAGACACTTTTGGCCCTTGGGTGTCTTAACAGATTAGTCCATCCATGGATGTAATGATAACTCTATAGGCTGACACTTCAGCAGTTTTCCTGTGGTGTTACTGCAGCGACAGTACAGCCACACAGTAGTAGGAGAAAAATGCGTTTACCGTTACCATTCTTTCCAATTAGGCAGCGGATCCATAATGATGTGCAGAGTTCATCAGCTGTCAGCATGTCTTAATTAACCAAGCTTGCTGAAGCACTCTACATTTTGACGTCAAATTCATTCAGCTGTCTTCTAGCCTGTAAAAGACATTAGGCATAGCATTTCATACGGCAGGTCACTGCACGTTGTAATTAGTGTTTGATTTACAGAATCCACACAGGGTCATGCAACATGAGAACAAGATGCCATTGTGCTGTTAGGGGAGAGGCCCATGAAAGCTTACCTCGCTTCTCGAAAAATACTACGAGAGCCACAGGGGCATACGCTCAAGTGGATCTGTTTTACACTGTGTGGTTTTTCAATTTAACAGATGTGAATATGGTTGTATGGGGTGAAGGAATGAAGATTTAATTACTCTTGTTTTGCTCTTCACACATGAGAGGGTCGCAGTGCAGGGGTGCAGAGTGGCGGAACGTCACAACAATATGAGGATGAGAGTAGAGGTGTTGAAGCCGGGATGCCAGGCCTTGGCTTGGGAAGAAGAAATAGAAACATCACTACTATGCTGCTCATCTGCAGCAAACATGAATTGTTGTAACCAGTGTGGAAGAATAAATCAAAGGTCACTCAGCTGAATAAGAGAGTGAGCATCAGGTAAAAAATGCTACACTGGCTAATAAACAGTGGTGCTGTAATAACATGTTTGCTATGTACATATTGTCAAATGCTTTGAAACTTCACTTACTTATAAAACGCACTCTAAAACAACCATTTAAAACACTAGGATTTCTGAAAAGCTGACAGAATTACCAATGTCCCTGTTTGTGCTACAGAGAACCAAGATGTATTTCATATGACACACGTTTTATTGGTTCTAAAGGGAGAAGCATGTAAATAGCATCCAGTCTTAAAGGTATATATGTTGCATCCAATCCAAATGGGTTAATGAACCCCTGATTTTCTGATTTCCCTAATGTTATATATATATATATATATATATATATATATATACACATTAAAATTAAGTCTTACTGCAGGTGCCCTTGAACAATGGGGCTATGATAATAAATGTCTCGCTCCGAAAATTGAATTTTTGACTTTTCTCGTGATTGAGAAGGTCATTGAGCAAAAATAACTGGAGGGAATTTACTAACACAAAAGAGCTGTATTGGACATCCATTCAACACCCGCTGAAATGAAGGGCCTGTCATAAGCGCAGATTATTTATTCTATCTGACTAATCATGACCGCACTCATACATCCCTGTGGGGCTGTAGATTTGAGCAATGGCTGTGCGCCACCATCGGGCCGCGGTCGTTTACCAGCCCGCTGCGTTTAGAGTGACGCTCGCCTGAGAAATGTTCCCCACTGTTTACCAAAGGTAACACACAGTTCAGCCATAATGAGATACACTCTACACAGAGAGGCTTCACTCTCCTTCCCCCTCCCTCCCATGGCAAATCACTGCTCAGTCCCTTTCTCCATGCATCGTATACAAGACATAAGCTCCTTAACCCCCAGAATACAGTTCTGTGAGACTCGGTGGGAGCGATTTTGCAGGGGCAGTGAGGTTGAATCTGGCATATTTCATTGCGCTGGACTCGGCCGTCATTGGCCCGGATCAGGAGCGAGGGGGGATGTGGTGGGAAATACAGTAGGAGGTTTTCTTTTTCTTGCCACAACAGTGTGGGAAACAAGGAAAGGAACGTAAGCTCTTTGCTGAAGTAGGTCAACCTAGAAAAGATAGAGAGGGAAGGAGCACAACTCTGCAGAAGTGGTCGTCTTTGCATCTGTTACATGCGGCTAAAGTTGTTACAGGGAAGCCAGAAGTGTCATGCATGACCATTCCATTGTGCTTGATTACAGGGAAGGCCTGGACCAAAGTCGCTGGGGGGAAAAAAATCAATGCAAAGAATTTCAAATCAAACCAAGCATGGAGCTGTGAGATGGATGTGAACAGTGCATACTGCACGCTGACTTTAATGAATCTGACACGCTCACTGTTCCATTGTAGCAGCCAGGCTAAATGGGTTTGTGGAGAGAGAAAGCGTGGAGAGTTGGGAAGATTTTCTAATTATCGACTGTATGACTTTGGCATAATTGCTCCGCCTCTGTTTTTTCCTGTGCTTTACTGTAACCACAACCAGCAATTTCACCAACTGTCACTCCCCCTTTTCTCCTCCTCCCCCCCTATTCTTCCTCCCACCTTGTGATCAATACAGTGTAATTAAAGTTGGAGAAGATTCAGGCTAAAAGATCTCATTATGACACGTTCTGGTTTTCTTCCTTTTGGGCTCTGGTCCCCTACTTCCTGTTGTTGTCAGTTTTTCCTCTGCAGAGTAGGGTCGTTTCTGGGTCCTTGAATTATAAGAGAAGACCCAGCGCCACACCAAACCTGTACAGCTATTTGAGGGATAAACACCTTTCATATGCAAATACACTACCCACCACAAAACAAAAAAAACAATTGCGAGAACTCTAGGTGGGACTTTTGGCACTTTGTAATTGCCAAAATGAACCAGAAAAGCTCTTTTGTTGACTGAAGTTGTAAACTAGCTCTGAATCTGGCAACAGATTCTACTTATTTCTATTTGTGGAATATTTCCAACCCCATCTCCTGCTGTCAGTGCATTAATAAAAATGTACACCCCATATCGTGAACAAAATGTCTAGCTTGTTCTTACCTGTTTGGGTGCAGAAAACAGAGGATAGGGAAAGGAAAAGTTTGTTTTCGACAGTTTACAGCAGCGCAATTTGTGATTCAATTTCCAAAGGATATATATATGCCGCAGGACATTATCAGGGAAGAACAGAAACAATCTCAAGGATTCACAATCCCTTTGACTGCAGGGTAGACAGGGGAGGGGGAGAATCAGTTGGTAGACCTTTTTCCTCTGGTCTAGATTCTGGCCTCACAGAAAAAAGCTACCTCATTGACTCTGAATCCCCATACTGACAATAAACCCCCACATCTTGTGATAATACTCTTGGTCTGGTTTTAATTGTTTCATTGGGACTGCTACTATATGCTTGAGCTCACATACAGCATAACTTTCCATTTTCAAAACTCATTTGGGTGAGGAACAGTCTTGCCTTTTTTCTTTAGGCCTTGAAATCCGAGAATTTGTGGAAGTAAATATTGCAGTTGTGAGTTAGACCCTCCCCTCTTCTTTTGATCACACACAATGAAGACAGTCCTTAAAAAATGATTCATTTATTTTCAGGTTTCAAGGTTGAGTTTCTGCACTCAACCGTGTCTCTCAAACTCACCATCAATGGATTAAACTCATTGAATCTATCTCATTTATCAGTGTGTGCTTCGGAAACAAATATTTATATATTAATGTTTTACTGACATTGTAAATATGTTTGAGTTGAATCACACATAAGTTATAATCCTCTCATTTGAAGTGGACATGATGATAAATTGTGTCCAACTGACCCTGGACTGGAGATGGACGTTTATCAGCAGCAGGATGCGGCTCATTAAACAAACTGCCTTTATGCATCAAAGCCATTTGGGGAGTGTTACACAGTATGAAGCCTTCAGCGTCTCCAGAGCTGCGTCAAAACTGATCAGCTGAATAGCATCAGTTGTGTTTGAAGACTGTTTTGAAAAGTGAGGTACACTAAAGGTGTGGAGTTAGAAAGAAGCAAGCTTACCAGACCGCCCCCTGAAGATGGCTCCAGGGTGCACAGGCATTACATACCCCAGCCTGCGACTGCCGAACTGTCGGCCACCAAGTTGCATGGTGGATAATATATTTTCAAGAAATTAGACTTCTCTGCTATTTATCTCCTGCTGCATTGATTCTGCTAATTTTTGATGTTAGAGGACTGAAAAGCTCTACCTCTGTAGTGCTTCCATTAACATCCCAATGCGCATAGAGTCCTCACTTAATCTGTGAATCTGGATGTTACATCGGGGAAAATGTTTCCATCGGTGAACCACTGTATGGATTGAGATCAGTCTTCCAAAACCAATGAATTGTATGTGAAAACTGATTGAAGTATTGACTAAAGCTGAGGTGAAATCCATCCGTAGCGATCAGATGTGTATTTATTTATCCATTTGGCACATTACACTGCGTAACTGCAATAAGAGGACTGTGTATTTGGGAGGTTGTGCCAAATGCAGCGCAACACATTACACTAACACTGGGGATGAATTTTAAGCACTGAAGCGCTGCCGCTACTCTTTAGATATTTGGATCAAGTCCACACGAGTACAAATCAATAATATTCACAAGTGTGATAAAGGGGAGCTCTTATCTGAGGCGTACAAAATATACCATATGTAGGAGATTAGACACTTCATCTGTCCCACGGTGCAGGGGTCACGCTATTAGTGTATTCTAATTGCTGTGTACTTTAGTGCATGTGTGCTTTGGATACAGCTGTTTCAACTACAGATCAGCAGTTTGGTGAGTGATGGCTCTATCGGCTCTCCCCTAAGGGAGGAACAAACAAGAAGTCAATCTGCTTTTTCTCCCCGCTCCCTCTCCCACCATAGTGCTTGGCTTGCTCTTAGGCCTGCCTCTAGTTGACACATAATCTATTTGTGCTAATTTCATGTTTCTTGCTGCCCACTTCCCCCCTGAATAAGTCATTCCACTTGTCTACCCTCCTTAGTCTCTCTCTGTGCCACCATAAGCATCTATTCACCTCACCTTGCGCTGTGCTCTGCATTTCAGCCTCTTTTTTTGTTTTTGGAATCAGCAGTCTGCATTAGTCATAGTGTGGGAGAATGCCGTGTTTGTAGGATGGGCCTTGTGATTGGGCCAGATAACTTGGACCATCTGTTAATAGCCATACCACATGTTCGTTTAATGGCTGTAAGTGACCCTCACCCTTTTGTTAACCGAGCAACACTGAGTTAAGTGAGGTTTCTCTAATGTACATCTGCGTCATTTACTCTGAGTGTTCTTGAGTACAAGAAAATGTGCTTAAAGTAGCAAAGGTAAAGATACTCAATTTGTAATCCATTTAGTAACCATCAAATAAGTATCCCCTGTGAAATGTAGTTGAAGTGTAAAAAGCTTGAACAGATACACACAAATAAAGTTACCTCACATGTAAGTGTACTTGACAAGAGTACTTGAGTAAATGTTCTTTCAAGTCAAAGTGGAATCTTAGGGTAGTTTCTCAATGGTTGACCTAAAGACTGTCTCTGAATATGAAGTCTGAATGAAGGTTCATGGTCACCAGCTGATACTTAGCATCTTCGTTTCAGGATGTTATTCTGCAGCTGACGTCACAGAGGTCCTTCTGCCTTTGACTAGTTCTGCACCTTCATTCATCTCAGTATGACACCGGTTCTCAGCTGATGTGTATGTACTTGTTACTGACAGAACTCAGTTGGCCTCAAACACAACCCAACAACCTGCAGCTGCCTGTCTATGCCCTTTGTCTCTTGCCTTTTCCTTCCTCTTGACTTCTGTCCATGTCACTTCTCCACCCCTCTGCCTTTGATTCCCTTCTCTCTCCTCTCCCCCCTCCCCCCAACCCCCGGTTCGTCTCTCTCCGACACCGTCCCTGCCTACGTCTGCCAGGTAGAGGACCTCAAAGGAAATTTTTATCACTCATGGCAGTTTTATAGTTTTATAAGCTTGGACAATGGCATCTTAAAGGTTTTTGGGCAGAAGCTACTAGGAGCAGGGATGAGCAGGCAAACATAGAAACATCCCTGTATGAAAGAAACCATAATGTGGTATATTAGGTCCCTCAGTTCTTGTAGAGCCTCAAGACAAAGCCACCTGCAGCCTCCTTCTATGAGGCTACAGTGATGTTACCAAACAGTCATTTACTCAAACATATACTCATCTAGAGCCAGCTGTGGTGGGCGTGTTTCTGTAAGAGGCAGTATTAATATAGAAGTTGACCCCTTCTACCCAATTAATTGGATATTCCCAGCAGCAAAAACCTCCCCAAGCAATACATGTGTGAACCGTGAAGGTAAGAAAAAAAAGAGGTGGGGGTGGATTTAAAAACTGCGGTAGTGTATAGGCAGAGGCAGAATATGAGGTACATTGCGTTGGCAGCAGCAGCAGAAGTGCAGTGCACCGTATCTAGAGGCCACAGCTGCCTGTGCACAGTCATCTGCATATGGCTGCTGGCAACATTGACCCGTCGTTGCCACGTCTGTGTCCTTTATGGCAAAGGACAAAAACAGGGATATAAGTGGATGGCAAGACGAAAATATTCTGTGTGGTGATGTTTTTGCTGTCAATCAAGCCTTGGTTCAGATGATTAATTAGCTTTTATCAGGGAGCGTTGACATGTTTGAAACCACGCTAGCGGCATAGACATATTACCACTGTATAGCCATTGTTAAAATCAGCAGGACACTGCACTTTGGAGAAAATGAAATGTATTGCTTGATTCACAAAGTGCCAATTAAAATCTGCTTTTGAGAATAAAGACATAGTATTAGAAGAATAAAGTCACAATATTATGAGATAGTCCAAATACACTATGAAATTCACATTAAGTTACAACTTTATTCTTTTAATATTCAGACTTTGTTTTAGAATTTTACTATTTTATCCTTTTTATATTATGTTTTTTCTTAATTATGCCCCAATAATTATCAAACATGTTTGATATTAAAGAGTTAAAAACCAGGATTATTAAATCTCTACTTTGAGCAAAACCTAAGAGAGAGAATAGTTTGAGCTTTTTAAATGGCGAGACAAGCTACAGTATGAGTTCAGTGGACAGCTGAGTTGTTAAAGGTATGTCTCCTCAACCATTTTATCACCCAGACTAATTTCTTCTGCTTTCATTTTATATCACTGTAACCTTTTTGACCGAGCAAGATGTTGTACAACACGTCTCCATCATGCTTTTTTTGTCGGCATCTTCTTCCTCATGATATTGAAAAATATCCTGTAGTGTGTGATGTGCCATTTATTTCAAATCTTGTAGTGTGTGCATGTTTGAGATTAGAGAGAAGAATATCTGCAAATATTTAAAAACATCTTATCCCGAGATCTGAAGTTCATCTTAAGAGAAAATGGGCATTTCATTATGTTTACTCAGTATTGTCTTAAAATGAATTTCAACTAAATTTGAGCTGAGCCTGACAGGTTTACTCCTTGAAGTTAAAACTGCAAGCTGATAATTTGGAGAATTTAGTTTCACAAGTGCTCAGACTTATGATAGTCAGCGTAAGGTGTGATACATGTACATACACTTGCTTTAGTGCAGCTGAGATTCATATATATCTCAGAGAAAAAAACGATCACATCAGTGCCACTCAGACGCTTTTTACTGTGGAAGGAAAAGTGAAAGAAAAACAAACAGCATATCCAAGGTTCGAATGAATAGTTCTTTATGACGCAAAACAAGGTGTCCTTTGTTCTGCGTCTTGTCATTATGAGAAAAAATATGTTCTTGAACAAAACTTTATTCTCAGTGTTCAAGGACATCTGTCTGAACGGCACATTTCATCCACTGTGTCCATCTTAAGAAGGTGAACAGAAGTGTGAGTGACCCTGACTGTTTCCAAAGTAACTTTCTCCAGGCAAAGACTCTCCTCGCTGCGGTTTTAAACCTCCCGTCTTTCCTCCACACTGCCGACAGCTCTCACATACAAATAGCAGGATGAAAGAAGGATGGATTTTCACTGCTTAGTCTCTGTTTGCTGAATTGACCCTTTCCATAGACAATCCAGCTTAAACCTATTGTGCTGTACTTTCACAAGGGCCCTGATATTTCTTATTTTCATTATTATTCATGACACAAACAGCAGGGTGTTGACTTTTAGTTGTTTTCTGCCTGAATGAAGTCACTGCAGATGAGGCAGTGATTTAAGGAAGGCTGCCTATAGAAACCTGTTTAGGTGCAGGTTGTGTGATAAATGGCAGTGAGGCAATCTTTGCTTTCCAGGCAGATAAAACTTTGAAATGACTGGTGATTTAAGAAACTGATTGCTGAGGTGAAAAATAGCAAATTTCACCTGATCGATTAGTTTGTATGAAAGCTGATTCAGCCGTTTGGTTTCCTGTTGTTTTTGCTCAGGACAGCTTTGCTTAATGTCCCCCATTTTCATGGCAAAGACAAAACAGTTCATAAAAGAAGTGGCTAACCTTACAGATAGGTCCAGTGGGAGGTCAAAGATCAAAAGGTCAAACTTATAGTGAGCGCCCTCCACTGGATCACGGGACAAACTACTCCCCCCATGTTCAAATGTATGTTTGAATGTTCAAATAAAGACAGCTTAACTAACTCCTACTTAGTTCCACCAAACATTAAGCATATTTCTATTGTACTTTTCATTTGAACTTTTTCAGCAATTTTTGGATTTCATAATCTGTCTATCTAAAGCTTCTAGATTGGTGACATCATGCACCGTCAATTTACCAACTTAGCATTCACTCTGCATTTTCCCCATGAAATGCATTTTCAAGCTCTGAGAAAAACGTCTTTATGAAAGTATTTTTTTAAGTCAAAATAATGATGCAGTTGCATCACAAAATACTTAGTAAGCTGTTATAAGTCATTTATTTTGCTGTGTTATGTATTGTGTGCATCACTGTATGAGTGATGAGTTATGTTCTACTCATAAAGCAAAGCTGTTGGCAAACAGTAGAGCAAATATTATAAATCCCTTTATTTTCATCTCTGTTTGCCCTTTTCTGTCTTTGTCACACATCATCGCCAACTGGTGCTCACCAGAACTGCTTGAAACTGGTAGCAGGATTGAGGAGAAAGAAAGTATTTTTGCATAATCCTGACAGCAATAATAACATAACCTCCTGGGCTGATGTAATAAAAAATACTGCAAAACATTACCAGTGGTCAGAAATCCCACAAGGTGATTATAGTACTAACATATATACAGAATATTCCAATTTCAAAAACTCAAAATTCTTACACATCACCTGTGGTGTCTTGTTTGAGGTCTCCCAGCGACGATGAACATAAAAATGTAATCCTGGGAACAGTGTTAGAGGTAGAGAACAGCTCAAGTGTAAGATAAAATCAAGTCTCTGAAAGCTTTATGTACAAATAAAATCAAATGATAAGCCGCCATGTCACTGAAATTGAACCCACAGAATGTGTACTAGCCAATCCCTCACTATTTATCACAGACCAGAGGAATGGACTGGGTCCAGAGATATGAGGAAGATTCTATCTGCAGAGCAGAGGACATGAGGCCTCGCCTCAACAAATCCCTCTCCCCTTCTCAGGGATGAGGCAACACTAATTTTTCTGCTCAGAGAATGAAGGTTACACTTCAGTTTGATACAATATCGCTTGTTTTCCTATTGAGCGCTGCAGTGCTGCATAATGCAGATCTTATATTTTGAGCATTGATTTCCCTCCCGATGGGTTTACTATCATTAGCAGCCGGCACAGGCAACAAATTGGATTTATTTCTCGGACTGGAAGAGTGCACTGTGATGTGCCCTGCGTGACCACACAACTTGTACTTTGCTGGTATATGTTGTGTGGGATTGTGACGACCACAAGCTCAACATTTGCAACACATGAGGAGAACGTTGTGTCAGAGTAACAGTTTAAGGCAAAACATGTTTTATCAACAGAAAGATATCATTACATTAAACTAGTGTGGAGGCCTGGCTGAAAAAGGCCATCAGACCCAGATACCTCCCCCTGACTACCCCCTGAACTGGTGGAGAGAGAGGCTTCCACTCCAGCCTCCTTTAATCCCCCTCTGCATTATTACTGTCATCACATTCACCTGTGGGAGAACATGAGGGAGGAAAAGGAGGAGGTGAAGAACACAAGGGGGAGTTCGTCACATGGAATCAGTGGCAACATATGCAGAATATCCACAGTCTTGTATTTGTGTCTGGGTATACTTGTGCATATAATGTATGTGTGGACTTCAGATACACCCCCAGCCCCACACTCATGCACGCAGGCAGGTAGGTCTCATCTTATATCAATCCCAATCAAAGATAAGTCAAACGTTTACCACAGAGTTCTCTCAAAATCACAACCGTCTGTAGTTCCACTTAGCCGTCACGCAAGCTGATTTCTCTCAAAGCCTTTTTGTGTCCAGGTTAGGAGGGGCAGGATTCCTCTATTGTGTAGAAAAGGGGTCTCAGACACAGAGATGGTCCATATCTGAGGCATTTGTCTCTTTCTTACTGTCGACGGAGCACATTCAACATTCATGTGGTGACCCATTTCATTAATGGAGGAGCCTTTTCCAACTCCCCCACCCCCGTCTTGTCGGCCGCATAATGGGCCCTTCTGTCAGGGTCTGGTGACGAATCCCCTCTTTGACCTCTCCTTCACTTACAGCCCCCCCCACCTCTCTGAAGACTTGGTATCTATCAGTGAGTGTGGGGGGGGACAACACTTGCATATATAGTTAGTGGTATCAGGAAAAAAAACAACTCTCTCCTGTAAAGGTTGCTGCACTCTAGAAAATAATCAGTCTGATTTTAGACACAATTTGCGCCTTTAGCCTCCCTGATCTCAGATCCCAGTCTTTGCATTCTGAAGGTTATAAGATTCAAATTTTGTTAAATCTGTCATTATGTCTCTTGTCTCCCACGTTTTTTAAATTGGTCAAGAGTTGAAAATCCTCTAGTGTGCAGCAGACCTTAGAGTGCGTTCAAACACTATATTATATCCTGCTGCAATTTATCTGGAACTGTCAGTGGAATCATTTGATTTTAAAAGGCAGCCTGTGTATCAAATGAAACCAGTGTATTTATTCAGATTTAATTGAGATATGATTCAATGTGTAATAAATACAGAGATGAATTGGAGGCCAGGGGCTTAAATAGAAAACAAATCTGCAGGTGGAAAATAAACACATCACAAAGTGATATGATGAGAATCTTTTTGCAGATTTATGGATAGATAATTATCAGTGCAGGTCTTTTTCACAGCAGACATTTTGACTTGTCTCAGTAAGAGAGGACCAGGTTTGTGATAACATTAACAAGTTTAACTCTAATTAATTTCATTATTGCTGTGAATGTCTGTCTGGGTGGGTGTAGGTGTGGGTGTGTGAGAGAGAGAGAGAGAGTTAGAGATTGTTACCAGTGTCAAAAAACCCTCCATGAACAGTTCCTTAGTAAAACCACATTTAAATTCACTAGATTCTGATTTTACTTGGATCTGCACCAACCAATGCACACACTGATAAATATTAGTCTGCTAAACACATGCCTGATTGCAATGTTAAAGAAAACTCCTGGAACTGCCTCCTGATCCACAGCCGATAAAATAATAATAATGATGTTTAATGGGTTCTTCCTTGAGCCACACCCTACACAAAAAAAATGTATGTATATCTAAGTTCAATGTTTTCAATGTGTGTTATAACGCTGTGTTTCAGAAGGTGCAGCATAAGCGTCTAGACTGCCAAATTAGAGAAAAAGAAATTTGTTCACTCAGATGTTTCCATCACTGCTGTTGGGAGACCGAGCCGGCGGTCCACTGCAGTCATTTGACCTTAGAGTGAATGCTGAATGTATCTATTCCCTTTGCAGACAAAAGCCAGATGTCAGTAAGTGTTAGTGGGTTTTTTAACCAGTAGAAAAAGGGCTAAAGTTGTGTTACCCTCGCACACCCTCTCCTTTGCTTTGTTACTCTTTCACCCAGATTCACTCTCAGGTAGAGAAAATTTGATACAACGTGAATTGGCACTCTAACATCATTTGGTCTGTAAACACACACACACACACACACACACACACACACACACACACACACACACACACACATCGACAGGACTGACGTGGTAAGGTCCTGAACCTCCCCAAGCGAGATATTTGATTCTGAAGACGACAGGGAGTGATGAATAAAAACTGCTTGATAATGGGATCATTGAGTCATGAAAATCGATTCTAACTGAGTTATCTTTTGCGGAGGCCAATGAATGCAGGCGCTCATTATGCGTGGCCATCGGATGGTGCTTTAGCCTTCAAGCAGAACAGGAGTGTACAATAGAGCTGCGACCAACAAAAGAGGAGAAGAATAACAATCAAACAAAGAAAAAGTGCTGTATTGAATTTTCCAGATCTTTGCTCCTTTAGCAGGTAATGTGACTTACTGGAGCACAATGACTCAGTGGTGATATGGGGGCGATGGCTGAGATGATGGTGATTATGATGTAGGCTGATGGTGATTAGTGGGTCTGGGCAGAGTTTGACTCTCTAAGCTGACCACAAATCAGCAGCAATGGCCGTGTACATCTGCTCCCCCGCTGCTTCTCCAGCACCGAGCTTACTGACTGAGTGGACGTGAGCGTACTGACAGTGTTTAAGAGCTGAACTCTGAGCTACTATAAGTTATATCAGTCACATCTGGTCCATTCACTACCTGACACCAGTGGTTATTGCTGCCAACAATGACAATGTCTTGATAATAAAATGTGACATTAATCAGTAAGTGGTGGCAGGAAACTGGTATAAAGTGAAATGTTTTTCTTTTCTCTACTTCCAGCTGTTCCACTTCCCACATTGTGTCATTTACCAGTTACACACACAGTGGCTACAGCCTTCTGAACTCTGACTTCTACAGGCCTCTTTCATGTCCTGCAGGTCCCTTGTGCATGTATACTATGTAAAGCTAGGGTTGGTAATCCTGGAACGAGCAGGCCATACTTTGAAAATATGCAACTGATACATCCCAGCCCCTACCATCGACCTCTTTGTCAAAGCAACACCCCCAGAACACATGAACGTGCTCTGCCTGACAACTGCTAGAAGCTGACTTCTTTGTGCCTCACTCGCTAACTCACCCTGCTTCAGTGCTGTATGTCTCCTGGCTTGTGAAAACTCTGGTCACACACAGTAACAGGGCAGTGTGCAGGCAGACAGGTTGGTTACTGAGAGGTACGCAGACCAATCATTTCAGTCTGTCCAAATTAAATGATTGGTCTGTGTTTATTACAGTTCTTCAAGGCCATAGAACTGATGACTTATTGTACTGAAGGCTGTCAGTTTCATCAAATAAGAGCAAATACAACCGTTGAATCCATTTGACTTGACAAACATTTAAAGGTCAAAACAGCCATAAATTGTTGAAGAAGTTGTGTTTGATAGGATGTACATTTTAAGGCTGTTAACTTTAACTTGTGTATCGTTCATGTTTGAAAAGAAAAAGTCCTCAAGTTGAAATTATTTTGGAATTTGAATCATACACCTTAGAGCAAGAAGGAAGGTCGTACAGAGGAGATTTAACTGAACCTTCCTATGTGTTCTTTATGCATGTTAAGGCTGCTGTATTTGTGCACATTGTTATATACAATGTACATTGTGATATATATATATATCTCACTTCTCAGCATCCAGAAGCTGCCCTCCTTTATGTCTGCTGTGTTATCACTGACCCATTAAGCTCTAATGAGCCACTGATTACTTAAACATTGCTTAAACACTGCTGTCAGCACTCAGCTAAGAGGTCAGGGATTTACAAACAATGAATATGGAAATCTTTGTGGGTTTTTTACTTCATAAATATGGGTATAGACTTAATGTCTGTGCTGTAGAAAAACAGACCAGACTGCTGTTAATGCTCAGTGGGTCTTGTGGCTTGTGTTGTGGTTGTGTGGTGCTGAATGGACAGCTCCCTTATCCATTACATCTCTGCTATAGAAATGGTCTGCCGGTGCACATATGTATATTTGTGGCATCTTCAGATGCTCATATCACTGCTCTCTATGCAACATAAGCTAGAAGGTTGTATGAATAAATATACAATAATAAATGATGAAATTACTAAAATTGTGTTAT